>NW_028154218.1:600000-1064000 GCF_964211835.1 Anser anser | reverse complement strand
CTCACTGCAGTGCATCCCCAGTGGTGCCAGTGCACTCTCTGGACTCACTGCACTGCATCCCCAGTGGTGCCAGTGCACTCTCTGGACTCACTGCACTGCATCCCCAGTGGTGCCAGTGCAGTCTCTGGACTCACTGCAGTGCATCCCCAGTGGTGCAAGTGCAGTCTCTGCACTCACTGCAGTGCATCTCCATTGGTGCCAGTGCACTCTCTGGACCCACTGCAGTGCATGTCCAGTGGTGCCAGTGCACTCTCTAGACCCACTGCAGTGCATCCCCAGTGGTGCCAGTGCACTCTCTCTAGTCACTGCGCTGCATCCCCAGTGGTGACAGTGCAGTCTCTGGACTCACTGCAGTGCATCCCCAGTGGTGCCAGTTGAATCTCTGGACTCACTGCAGTGTATCCCCTGTGGTGCCAGTTCACTCTGTGGACTCACTGCACTGCATCCCCAGTGGTGCCAGTGCACTCTCTGGACTCAATGCACTGCAACGCCAGTGCTGACAGTGCACTCTCTGGACTCACTGCAGTGCATCCCCAGTGGTGCCAGTGCACTCTCTGGACTCACTGCACTGCATCCCCAATGGTGCCACTGCACTCTTTGGACTTACTACAGTGCAGCACCTGAGTTGCCAGTGCACTCTCTGGACTCACTGCACTGCATCCCCAGTGGTGCCAGTGCAGTCTCTGGACTCACTGCAGTGCATCCCCAGTGGTGCAAGTGTAGTCTCTGCACTCACTTCAGTGCATCTCCAGTGGTGCCAGTGCACTCTCTGAACCCACTGCAGTGCATCCCCAGTGGTGCCAGTGCACTCTCTGTAGTCACTGCGCTGCGTCCCCAGTGGTGACAGTGCACTCTGTGGACTCACTGCAGTGCATCCCCAGTGGTGCCACTGCACTCTCTGGACGCACTGCAGTGCATCCCCAGTGGTGCCAGTGCACTCTCTGGACTCACTGCAGTGCATCCCCAGTGAAGCCAGTGCACTCTCTGGACTCACGGCACTGCATCCCCAGTGGTGCCAGTGGAGTCTCTGCACTCACTACAGTGCATCTCCAGTGGTGCCAGTGCACTCTCTGGACTCACTGCAGTGCATCCCCAGTGGTGCCAGTGCACTCTCTGGACTCACTGCAGTGCATCCCCAGTGGTGCGAGTGTACTCCATGGACTCACTGCACTGCATCCCCAGTGGAGCCTGTGCAGTCTCTGGACTCACTGCATTGCATCCCCAGTGGTGCCAGTGCAGTCTCTGGACTCACTGCACTGCATCCCCTGTTGTGCCAGTGCACTCTCTGGACTCACTGAACTGCATCCCCAGTGGTGCCAGTGCACTCTCTGGACTCAGTGCAGTGCATCCCCAGTGGTGCCAGTGCACTCTCTGGAGTCACTGCACTGCATCCCCAGTGGAGCCTGTGCCGTCTCTGGACTCACTGCATTGCATCCCCAGTGGTGCCAGTGCACTCTCTGGACTCACTGCAGTGCTTCCCCAGTGGTGCAAGTGCAGTCTCTGCACTCACTGCAGTGCATCTCCAGTGGTGCCAGTGCACTCTCTGGACCCACTGCAATGCATCCCCACTGGTGCCAGTGCACTCTCTGGACTCACTGCACTTCATCCCCAGTGGTGCCAGTGCACTCTCTGTAGTCATTGCGCTGCATCCCCAGTGGAGACAGTGCACTCTCTGGACTCACTGCGCTGCATCCCAGTGGTGCAAGTGCAGTCTCTGCACTCACTACAGTGCATCTCCAGTGGTGCCAGTGCACTCTCTTGACCCACTGCAATGCATCCCCACTGGTGCCAGAGCACTCTCTGGACTCACTGCAGTGTATCCCCTGTGGTGCCAGTGCACTCTCTGGACTCACTGCACTGCATCCCAGTGGTGCAAGTGCAGTCTCTGCACTCACTGCAGTGCATCTCCAGTGGTGCCAGTGCACTCTCTCGACCCACTGCAATGCATCCCCACTGATGCCAGTGCACTCTCTGGACTCACTGCACTGCATCCCCAGTGGTGCCAGTGCACTCTCTGGACTCACTGAACTGCATCCCCAGTGGTGCCAGTGCACTCTTTGGACTCACTGCAGTGTATCCCCTGTGGTGCCAGTGCACTCTGGGGACCAACTGCACTGCATCCCAGTGGTGCCAGAGCACTCTCTGGACTCACTGCATTGCATTCCCAGTGGTGCCAGTGCACTCTCTGGACTCACTGCAGTGAATCCCCGGTGGTGCCAGTGCACTCTCTGGACTCACTGCAGTGCATCCCCAGTGGTGCCAGTGCACTCTCTGGACTCACTGAACTGCATCCCCAGTGGTGCCAGTGCACTCTTTGGACTCACTGCAGTGTATCCCCTGTGGTGCCAGTGCACTCTCTGGACTCACTGCACTGCATCCCAGTGGTGCCAGTGCACTCTCTGGACTCACTGCAGTGCATCCCCAGTGGTGCGAGTGTACTCCATGGACTCACTGCACTGCATCCCCAGTGGAGCCTGTGCAGTCTCTGGACTCACTGCATTGCATCCCCAGTGGTGCCAGTGCAGTCTCTGGACTCACTGCACTGCATCCCCTGTTGTGCCAGTGCACTCTCTGGACTCACTGAACTGCATCCCCAGTGGTGCCAGTGCACTCTCTGGACTCAGTGCAGTGCATCCCCAGTGGTGCCAGTGCACTCTCTGGAGTCACTGCACTGCATCCCCAGTGGAGCCTGTGCCGTCTCTGGACTCACTGCATTGCATCCCCAGTGGTGCCAGTGCACTCTCTGGACTCACTGCAGTGCTTCCCCAGTGGTGCAAGTGCAGTCTCTGCACTCACTGCAGTGCATCTCCAGTGGTGCCAGTGCACTCTCTGGACCCACTGCAATGCATCCCCACTGGTGCCAGTGCACTCTCTGGACTCACTGCACTTCATCCCCAGTGGTGCCAGTGCACTCTCTGTAGTCATTGCGCTGCATCCCCAGTGGAGACAGTGCACTCTCTGGACTCACTGCGCTGCATCCCAGTGGTGCAAGTGCAGTCTCTGCACTCACTACAGTGCATCTCCAGTGGTGCCAGTGCACTCTCTCGACCCACTGCAATGCATCCCCACTGGTGCCAGTGCACTCTCTGGACTCACTGCAGTGTATCCCCTGTGGTGCCAGTGCACTCTGTGGACTCACTGCACTGCATCCCAGTGGTGCAAGTGCAGTCTCTGCACTCACTGCAGTGCATCTCCAGTGGTGCCAGTGCACTCTCTCGACCCACTGCAATGCATCCCCACTGGTGCCAGTGCACTCTCTGGACTCACTGCACTGCATCCCCAGTGGTGCCAGTGCACTCTCTGGACTCACTGAACTGCATCCCCAGTGGTGCCAGTGCACTCTTTGGACTCACTGCAGTGTATCCCCTGTGGTGCCAGTGCACTCTGGGGACCAACTGCACTGCATCCCAGTGGTGCCAGAGCACTCTCTGGACTCACTGCAGTGCATTCCCAGTGGTGCCAGTGCACTCTCTGGACTCACTGCAGTGAATCCCCGGTGGTGCCAGTGCACTCTCTGGACTCACTGCAGTGCATCCCCAGTGGTGCCAGTGCACTCTCTGGACTCACTGAACTGCATCCCCAGTGGTGCCAGTGCACTCTTTGGACTCACTGCAGTGTATCCCCTGTGGTGCCAGTGCACTCTCTGTACTCAGTGTAGTGCATCCCCAGTGGTGCCAGTGCACTCTCTGGACTCACTGCACTGCATCCCCAGTGGTGCCAGTGCACTCTCTGGACTCACTGCAGTGCATCCCCATTGGTGCCAGTGCACTCTCTCTGGAGTCACTGCAGTGCATCCCCAGTGGTGCCAGTGCACTCTCTGGACTCACTGCACTGCATCCCCAGTGCTGACAGTGCACTCTCTGGACTCACTGCAATGCATCCCCAGTGGTGCCAGTGCACTCTCTGGAGTCACTGCAGTGCATCCCAATGGTGCCAGTGCACTCTCTGGAGTCACTACACTGCATCTCCAGTGGCGCCAGTGCACTCTCTGGTGTCACTGCAGTGCATCCCCAGTGGCGCCAGTGCACTCTCTGGACTCACTGCACTGCATCCCCAGTGGTGCCAGTGCACTCTCTGAAGTTACTGCATTGCATCCCCAGTGGTGCCAGTGCACTCTCTGGACTCACCGCACTGCATCCCCAGTGGTGCCAGTGCACTCTCTGGACTCACTGCACTGCATCCCAAGTGGTGCCTGTGCACTCTCTGGACTCACTGCATTGCATCCCCAGTGGTGCCAGTGCATTCTCTGGACTCACTGCACTGCATCCCCAGTGGTGCCAGTGCACTCTCTGGACTCATTGCACTGCATCCCCAGTGGTTCCAGTGCACTCTCTGGACTCACTGCACTGCATCCCCAGTGGTGCCAGTGCACTCTTTGGACTCACTGCAGTGTATCCCCTGTGGTGCCAGTGCACTCTGGGGACCAACTGCACTGCATCCCCAGTGGTGCCAGTGCACTCTCTGGACTCACTGCACTGCATCCCCAGTGGTGCCAGTGCAGTCTCTGGACTCACTGCAGTGCATCCCCAGTGGTGCAAGTGCAGTCTCTGCACTCACTGCAGTGCATCTCCATTGGTGGCAGTGCACTCTCTGGACCCACTGCAGTGCATCTCCAGTGGTGCCAGTGCACTCTCTAGACCCACTGCAGTGCATCCCCAGTGGTGCCAGTGCACTCTCTCTAGTCACTGCGCTGCATCCCCAGTGGTGCCAGTTGAATCTCTGGACTCACTGCAGTGTATCCCCTGTGGTGCCAGTTCACTCTGTGGACTCACTGCACTGCATCCCAGTGGTGCCAGTGCACTCTCTGGACTCAATGCACTGCAACGCCAGTGCTGACAGTGCACTCTCTGGACTCACTGCAGTGCATCCCCAGTGGTGCCAGTGCACTCTCTGGACTCTCTGCACTGCATCCCCAATGGTGCCACTGCACTCTTTGGACTTACTACAGTGCAGCACCTGAGTTGCCAGTGCACTCTCTGGGCTCACTGCACTGCATCCCCAGTGGTGCCAGTGCAGTCTCTGGACTCACTGCAGTGCATCCCCAGTGGTGCAAGTGTAGTCTCTGCACTCACTTCAGTGCATCTCCAGTGGTGCCAGTGCACTCTCTGGACCCACTGCAGTGCATCCCCAGTGGTGCCAGTGCACTCTCTGTAGTCACTGCGCTGCGTCCCCAGTGGTGACAGTGCACTCTGTGGACTCACTGCAGTGCATCCCCAGTGTTGCCAGTGCACTCTCTGGACTCACTGCACTGCATCCCCAGTGGTGCCAGTGCACTCTCTGGACTCACTGCAGTGCATCCCCAGTGAAGCCAGTGCACTCTCTGGACTCACGGCACTGCATCCCCAGTGGTGCCAGTGGAGTCTCTGCACTCACTACAGTGCATCTCCAGTGGTGCCAGTGCACTCTCTGGACTCACTGCAGTGCATCCCCAGTGGTGCGAGTGTACTCCATGGACTCACTGCACTGCATCCCCAGTGGAGCCTGTGCAGTCTCTGAACTCACTGTATTGCATCCCCAGTGGTGCCAGTGCAGTCTCTGGACTCACTGCACTGCATCCCCTGTTGTGCCAGTGCACTCTCTGGACTCACTGAACTGCATCCCCAGTGGTGCCAGTGCACTCTCTGGACTCAGTGCAGTGCATCCCCACTGGTGCCAGTGCACTCTCTGGAGTCACTGCACTGCATCCCCAGTGGAGCCTGTGCCGTCTCTGGACTCACTGCATTGCATCCCCAGTGGTGCCAGTGCACTCTCTGGACTCACTGCAGTGCTTCCCCAGTGGTGCAAGTGCAGTCTCTGCACTCACTGCAGTGCATCTCCAGTGGTGCCAGTGCACTCTCTGGACCCACTGCAATGCATCCCCACTGGTGCCAGTGCACTCTCTGGACTCACTGCACTTCATCCCCAGTGGTGCCAGTGCACTCTCTGGACTCACTGCAGTGTATCCCCTGTGGTGCCAGTGCACTCTGTGGACTCACTGCACTGCATCCCAGTGGTGCAAGTGCAGTCTCTGCACTCACTGCAGTGCATCTCCAGTGGTGCCAGTGCACTCTCTCGACCCACTGCAATGCATCCCCACTGGTGCCAGTGCACTCTCTGGACTCACTGCACTGCATCCCCAGTGGTGCCAGTGCACTCTCTGGACTCACTGAACTGCATCCCCAGTGGTGCCAGTGCACTCTTTGGACTCACTGCAGTGTATCCCCTGTGGTGCCAGTGCACTCTGGGGACCAACTGCACTGCATCCCAGTGGTGCCAGAGCACTCTCTGGACTCACTGCAGTGCATTCCCAGTGGTGCCAGTGCACTCTCTGGACTCACTGCAGTGCATCCCCATTGGTGCCAGTGCACTCTCTGGAGTCACTGCAGTGCATCCCCAGTGGTGCCAGTGCACTCTCTGGACTCACCGCACTGCATCCCCAGTGGTGCCAGTGCACTCTCTGGACTCACTGCACTGCATCCCAAGTGGTGCCTGTGCACTCTCTGGACTCACTGCATTGCATCCCCAGTGGTGCCAGTGCATTCTCTGGACTCACTGCACTGCATCCCCAGTGGTGCCAGTGCACTCTCTGGACTCATTGCACTGCATCCCCAGTGGTTCCAGTGCACTCTCTGGACTCACTGCACTGCATCCCTAATGGTGCCAGTGCACTCTTTGGACTCACTGCAGTGTATCACCTGTGGTGCCAGTGCACTCTGGGGACCAACTGCACTGCATCCCCAGTGGTGCCAGTGCACTCTCTGGACTCACTGCACTGCATCCCCAGTGGTGCCAGTGCAGTCTCTGGACTCACTGCAGTGCATCCCCAGTGGTGCTAGTGCAGTCTCTGCACTCACTGCAGTGCATCTCCATTGGTGCCAGTGCACTCTCTGGACCCACTGCAGTGCATCTCCAGTGGTGCCAGTGCACTCTCTAGACCCACTGCAGTGCATCCCCAGTGGTGCCAGTGCACTCTCTCTAGTCACTGCGCTGCATCCCCAGTGGTGCCAGTTGAATCTCTGGACTCACTGCAGTGTATCCCCTGTGGTGCCAGTTCACTCTGTGGACTCACTGCACTGCATCCCAGTGGTGCCAGTGCACTCTCTGGACTCAATGCACTGCAACGCCAGTGCTGACAGTGCACTCTCTGGACTCACTGCAGTGCATCCCCAGTGGTGCCAGTGCACTCTCTGGACTCACTGCACTGCATCCCCAATGGTGCCACTGCACTCTTTGGACTTACTACAGTGCAGCACCTGAGTTGCCAGTGCACTCTCTGGACTCACTGCACTGCATCCCCAGTGGTGCCAGTGCAGTCTCTGGACTCACTGCAGTGCATCCCCAGCGGTGCAAGTGTAGTCTCTGCACTCACTTCAGTGCATCTCCAGTGGTGCCAGTGCACTCTCTGGACCCACTGCAGTGCATCCCCAGTGGTGCCAGTGCACTCTCTGTAGTCACTGCGCTGCGTCCCCAGTGGTGACAGTGCACTCTGTGGACTCACTGCAGTGCATCCCCAGTGTTGCCAGTGCACTCTCTGGACTCACTGCACTGCATCCCCAGTGGTGCCAGTGCACTCTCTGGACTCACTGCAGTGCATCCCGAGTGAAGCCAGTGCACTCTCTGGACTCACGGCACTGCATCCCCAGTGGTGCCAGTGGAGTCTCTGCACTCACTACAGTGCATCTCCAGTGGTGTAAGTGCACTCTCTGGACTCACTGCAGTGCATCCCCAGTGGTGCGAGTGTACTCCATGGACTCACTGCACTGCATCCCCAGTGGAGCCTGTGCAGTCTCTGAACTCACTGTATTGCATCCCCAGTGGTGCCAGTGCAGTCTCTGGACTCACTGCACTGCATCCCCTGTTGTGCCAGTGCACTCTCTGGACTCACTGAACTGCATCCCCAGTGGTGCCAGTGCACTCTCTGGACTCAGTGCAGTGCATCCCCACTGGTGCCAGTGCACTCTCTGGAGTCACTGCACTGCATCCCCAGTGGAGCCTGTGCCGTCTCTGGACTCACTGCATTGCATCCCCAGTGGTGCCAGTGCACTCTCTGGACTCACTGCAGTGCTTCCCCAGTGGTGCAAGTGCAGTCTCTGCACTCACTGCAGTGCATCTCCAGTGGTGCCAGTGCACTCTCTGGACCCACTGCAATGCATCCCCACTGGTGCCAGTGCACTCTCTGGACTCACTGCACTTCATCCCCAGTGGTGCCAGTGCACTCTCTGGACTCACTGCAGTGTATCCCCTGTGGTGCCAGTGCACTCTGTGGACTCACTGCACTGCATCCTAGTGGTGCAAGTGCAGTCTCTGCACTCACTGCAGTGCATCTCCAGTGGTGCCAGTGCACTCTCTCGACCCACTGCAATGCATCCCCACTGGTGCCAGTGCACTCTCTGGACTCACTGCACTGCATCCCCAGTGGTGCCAGTGCACTCTCTGGACTCACTGAACTGCATCCCCAGTGGTGCCAGTGCACTCTTTGGACTCACTGCAGTGTATCCCCTGTGGTGCCAGTGCACTCTGGGGACCAACTGCACTGCATCCCAGTGGTGCCAGAGCACTCTCTGGACTCACTGCAGTGCATTCCCAGTGGTGCCAGTGTACTCTCTGGACTCACTGCAGTGAATCCCCGGTGGTGCCAGTGCACTCTTTGGACTCACTGCAGTGTATCCCCTGTGGTGCCAGTGCACTCTCTGGACTCACTGCACTGCATCCCAGTGGTGCCAGTGCACTCTCTGGACTCAGTGCAGTGCATCCCCAGTGGTGCCATTGCACTCTCTGGACTCACTGCACTGCATCCCCAGTGGTGCCAGTGCACTCTCTGGACTCACTGCAGTGCATCCCCATTGGTGCCAGTGCACTCTCTGGAGTCACTGCAGTGCATCCCCAGTGGTGCCAGTGCACTCTCTGGACTCACTGCACTGCATCCCCAGTGGTGCCAGTGCACTCTCTGGAGTCACTGCACTGCATCCCCAGTGGTGCCAGTGCACTCTCTGGAGTCACTGCAGTGCATCCCAATGGTGCCAGTGCACTCTCTGGACTCATTGCACTGCATCCCCAGTGGTTCCAGTGCACTCTCTGGACTCACTGCACTGCATCCCCAGTGGTGCCAGTGCACTCTCTGAAGTTACTGCATTGCATCCCCAGTGGTGCCAGTGCACTCTCTGTAGTCATTGCGCTGCAGCGCCAGTGGTGCCAGTGCACTCTCTGGACTCACTGCAGTGCATCCCCAGTGGTACCAGTGCACTCTCTGGACTCACTGCACTGCATCCCCTGTGGTGCCAGTTCACTCTTTGGAGTCACTGCAGGGCATCCCCAGTTGTGCCAGTGAAATCTCTGGACTCACTGCACTGCATCCCCAGTGGTGCCAGTGCACTCTCTGGATTCACTGCACTGCATCCCCAGTGGTGCCAGTGCACTCTCTGGACTCACGGCACTGCATCCCCAGTGGTGCCAGTGCACTCTCTGGAGTAACTGCACTGCATCCCCAGTGGTGCCAGTGCACTCACTGGAGTCACTACAGTGCATCCTTAGTGGTGCCAGTGCACTCTGTGGACTCACTGCACTGCATCCCCAGTGGTGCCAGTGCACTCTCTGGACTCAGTGCAGTGCATCCCCAGTGGTGCCATTGCACTCTCTGGACTCACTGCACTGCATCCCCAGTGGTGCCAGTGCACTCTCTGGACTCACTGCAGTGCATCCCCAGTGGTGCCAGTGCACTCTCTGGAGTCACTGCAGTGCATCCCCAGTGGTGCCAGTGCACTCTCTGGACTCGCTGCACTGCATCACCAGTGGTGCCAGTGCACTCTCTGGAGTCACTGCACTGCATCCCCAGTGGTGCCAGTGCACTCTCTGGACTCACTGCACTGCATCCCAATGGTGCCAGTGCACTCTCTGGAGTCACTACACTGCATCTCCAGTGGCGCCAGTGCACTCTCTGGAGTCACTGCAGTGCATCCCCAGTGGCGCGAGTGCACTCTCTGGACTCACTGAACTGCATCCCCAGTGGTGCCAGTGCACTCTCTGGAGTCACTGCACTGCATCCCCAGTGGTGCCAGTGCACTCTCTGGAGTCACTGTACTTCATCCCCAGTGGTGCCAGTGCACTCTCTGGACTCACTGCACTGCATCCCCAGTGGTGCCAGTGCACTCTCTGGACTCACCGGGGTGCATCCCCAGTGGTGCCAGTGGACTCTCTGGAGTCACTGCACTGCATCCCCAGTGGTGCCAGTGCACTCTCTGGACTCACTGCACTGCATCCCCAGTGGTGCCAGTGCACTCTCTGGACTCACTGCACTGCATCCCCAGTGGTGCCAGTGCACTCTCTGGACTCACTGCACTGCATCCCCAGTGGTGCCAGTGCACTCTCTGGACTCATTGCACTGCATCCCCAGTGGTGCCAGTGCACTCTCTGGACTCACTGCAGTGCATCCCCAGTGGTGCCAGTGCACTCTCTGGAGTCACTACAGTACATCCTTAGTGGTGCCAGCGCACTCTCTGGACTCACTGCACTGCATCCCCAGTGGTGCCAGTGCACTCTCTGGAGAAACCGGGGTGCATCCCCAGTGGTGCCAGTGCACTCTCTGGACTCACTGCACTGCATCCCCAGTGGTGCCAGTGCACTCTCTGAAGTTACTGCATTGCATCCCCAGTGGTGCCAGTGCACTCTCTGTAGTCATTGCGCTGCACCGCCAGTGGTGCCAGTGCACTCTCTGGACTCACTGCAGTGCATCCCCAGTGGTACCAGAGCACTCTCTGGACTCACTGCACTGCATCCCCAGTGGTGCCAGTTCACTCTTTGGAGTCACTGCAGGGCATCCCCAGTTGTGCCAGTGAAATCTCTGGACTCACTGCACTGCATCCCCAGTGGTGCCAGTGCACTCTCTGAATTCACTGCACTGCATCCCCAGTGGTGCCAGTGCACTCTCTGGACTCACGGCACTGCATCCCCAGTGGTGCCAGTGCACTCTCTGGAGTAACTGCACTGCATCCCCAGTGGTGCCAGTGCACTCACTGGAGTCACTACAGTGCATCCTTAGTGGTGCCAGTGCACTCTGTGGACTCACTGCACTGCATCCCCAGTGGTGCCAGTGCACTCTCTGGACTCAGTGCAGTGCATCCCCAGTGGTGCCATTGCACTCTCTGGACTCACTGCACTGCATCCCCAGTGGTGCCAGTGCACTCTCTGGACTCACTGCAGTGCATCCCCAGTGGTGCCAGTGCACTCTCTGGAGTCACTGCAGTGCATCCCCAGTGGTGCCAGTGCACTCTCTGGACTCGCTGCACTGCATCCCCAGTGGTGCCAGTGCACTCTCTGGAGTCACTGCACTGCATCCCCAGTGGTGCCAGTGCACTCTCTGGACTCACTGCACTGCATCCCAATGGTGCCAGTGCACTCTCTGGAGTCACTACACTGCATCTCCAGTGGCGCCAGTGCACTCTCTGGAGTCACTGCAGTGCATCCCCAGTGGCGCCAGTGCACTCTCTGGACTCACTGAACTGCATCCCCAGTGGTGCCAGTGCACTCTCTGGAGTCACTGCACTGCATCCCCAGTGGTGCCAGTGCACTCTCTGGACTCACTGTACTTCATCCCCAGTGGTGCCAGTGCACTCTCTGGACTCACTGCACTGCATCCCCAGTGGTGCCAGTGCACTCTCTGGACTCACCGGGGTGCATCCCCAGTGGTGCCAGTGCACTCTCTGGACTCACTGCACTGCATCCCCAGAAGTGCCAGTGCACTCTCTGGACTCACTGCACTGCATCCCCAGTGGTGCCAGTGCACTCTCTGGACTCACTGCAGTGCATCCCCAGTGGTGCCAGTGCACTCTCTGGACTCACTGCACTGCATCCCCAGTGGTGCCAGTGCACTCTCTGGACTCATTGCACTGCATCCCCAGTGGTGCCAGTGCACTCTCTGGACTCACCGGGGTGCATCCCCAGTGGTGCCAGTGCACTCTCTGGAGTCACTACAGTACATCCTTAGTGGTGCCAGCGCACTCTCTGGACTCACTGCACTGCATCCCCAGTGGTGCCAGTGCACTCTCTGGAGAAACCGGGGTGCATCCCCAGTGGTGCCAGTGCACTCTCTGGACTCATTGCACTGCATCACCAGTGGTGCCAGTGCACTCTCTGAAGTTACTGCATTGCATCCCCAGTGGTGCCAGTGCACTCTCTGGACTCACTGCACTGCATCCCCAATGGTGCCACTGCACTCTTTGGACTGACTACAGTGCAGCCCCTGAGTTGCCAGTGCACTCTCTGTACTCACTGAAGTGCATTCCCAGTGGTGCCTGTGCACTCTCTGGACTCACTGCAGTGAATCCCCGGTGGTGCCAGTGCACTCTCTGGACTCACTGCGCTGCATAAGCAGTGGTGACAGTGCACTCTCTAGACTCACTGCACTGCATCCCCAGTGGTGCCAGTGCACTCTCTGGACTCACTGCATTGCATCCCCAGTGGTGTCAGTGCACTCTCTGGACTCAGTGCAGTGCATCCCCAGTGGTGCCAGTGCACTCTCTGGACTCAGTGCAGTGCTTCCCCAGTGGTGCCAGTGCACTCTCTGGAGTCACCGCGGTGCATCCCCAGTGGTGCCAGTGCACTCTCTGGACTCACTGCACTGCATCCCCAGTGGTGCCAGTGCACTCTCTGGACTCACTGCAGTGCATCACCAGTGGTGCCAGTGCACTCTCTGGAGTCACTGCACTGCATCCCCAGTGGTGCCAGTGCACTCTCTGGACTCACTGCACTGCATCCCCAGTGGTGCCAGTGTACTCTCTGGACCCACTGCAGTGCATCCCCAGTGGTGCCAGTGCACTCTCTGGACTCACTGCACTGCATCCCCAGTGGTGCCAGTACACTCTCTGGACTCACTGCACTCTATCCCCAGTGGTGCCACTGCACTCTATGGACTCACTGCAGTGTATCCCCTGTGGTGCCAGTGCACTCTGTGGACTCACTGCACTGCATCCCAGTGGTGCCAGTGCACTCTCTGGACTCACTGCACTGCATCCCCAGTGGTGCCAGTGCACTCTCTGGACTCACTGCACTGCATCCCCAGTGGTGCCAGTGCACTCTCTGGACTCACTGCAGTGCATTCCCAGTGGTGTCAGTGCACTCTCTGGACTCACTGCAGTGAATCTCCGGTGGTGCCAGTGCACTCTCTGGACTCACTGCACTGCATCCCCAGTGGTGCCAGTTCACTCTCTGGACTCACTGAACTGCATCCCCAGTGGTGCCAGTGCACTCTGTGGACTCACTGCACTGCATCCCCAGTGGTGCCTGTGAAGTCTCTGGACTCACTGCAGTGCAACCCCAGTGGTGCCAGTGTAGTCTCTGGACTCAAGGCACAGTAACCCCAGTGGTGCCAGTGCAATCTCAGGACTCACAGCAGTGCAGCTAAAGTTGGTGCCAGTGCACTCTCTGGACTCACTGCACTGCATCCCCAGTGGTACCAGTGCACTCTCTGGACTCACTGCAGTGCATCCCCAGTGGTGCCAGTGCACTCTCTGGACTCACTGCAGTGCATCCACTGTGGTGCCATTGCACTCTCTGGACTCACTGCACTGCATCCCCAGTGGTGCCAGTGCACTCTCTGGACTCACTGCACTGCATCCCCAGTGGAGCCAGTGCACTCTCTGGACTCACTGCACTGCATCCCTAATGGTGCCTGTGCACTCTCTGGTCTCACTGCACTGCATCCCCTGTGGTGCCAGTGCACTCTTTGGACTCACTGCAGTGCATCCCCAGTGCTGAGAGTGCACTCTGTGGACTCAGTGCACTGCATCCCCAGTGGTGCCAATGCACTCTCTGGACTCAGTGCACTGCATCCCCAGTGGTGCCAGTGCACTCTCTGGACTCACTGCACTTCATCCCCTGTGGTGCATGTGCAGTCTCTGGACTCACTGCAGTGCATCCCCAGTGGTGCCAGTGCACTCTCTGGACTCACTGCAGTGCATCACCAGTGCTGAGAGTGCACTCTCTGGACTCAGTGCACTGCATCCCCAGTGGTGCCAGTGTAGTCTCTGGACTCACTGCAGTGCATTCCCAGTGGTGCCAGAGTACTCTCTGGACTCACTGTGCTGCATCCCCAGTGGTGCCAGTGCACTCTCTGGACTCACTGCACTGCAACCCCAGTGGAGCCAGTGCACTCTCTGGACTCACTGCAGTGCATCCCCAGTGGTGCCAGTGCACTCTCTGGACTCACCAGGGTGCATCCCCAGTGGTGCCAGTGCACTCTCTGGACTCACTGCAGTGCATCCCCTGTTGTGCCAGTGCACTCTCTGGACTCAACTGCACTGCATCCCCAGTGGTGCCAGTGCACTCTCTGGACTCACTGCAGTGCATCCCCTGTGGTGCCAGTGCACTCTCTGGACTCACTGCACTGCATCACCAGTGGTGCCAGTGCACTGTCTGGACTCACTGCAGTGCATCCCCATTGGTGCCAGTGCACTTTCTGGCGTCACTGCAGTGCATCCCCTGTTGTGCTAGTGCACTCTCTGCACTCACTGCACTGCATCCCCAGAAGTGCCAGTGCACTCTCTGGACTCACTGCACTGCATCCCCAGTGGTGCCAGTGCACTCTCTGGACTCACTGCACTGCATCCCCAGTGGTTTCATTGCACACTCTGGACTCACTTCTTTGCATTCCAGTGGTGCCAGTGCACTCTCTGGACTCAGTGCAGTGCATCCCCAGTGGAGCCAGTGCACTCTCTGGACTCACTGCAGTGCATCCCCAGTGGTGCCAGTGCACTCTCTGGACTCACTGCACTGCATCCCCAGTGGAGCCAGTGCACTCTCTGGACTCACTGCTGTGCATCCCCAGTGGTGCCAGTGCACTCTCTGGACTCACTGCACTGCATCCCCAGTGGTGCCAGTGCACTCTCTGGACTCACTGCACTGCATCCCCAGTGGTGCCAGTGCAGTCTCTGGACTCACTGCAGTGCATCCCCAGTGGTGCAAGTGCAGTCTCTGCACTCACTGCAGTGCATCTCCATTGGTGCCAGTGCACTCTCTGGACCCACTGCAGTGCATCTCCAGTGGTGCCAGTGCACTCTCTAGACCCACTGCAGTGCATCCCCAGTGGTGCCAGTGCACTCTCTCTAGTCACTGCGCTGCATCCCCAGTGGTGACAGTGCACTCTCTGGACTCACTGCAGTGCATCCCCAGTGGTGCCAGTTGAATCTCTGGACTCACTGCAGTGTATCCCCTGTGGTGCCAGTTCACTCTGTGGACTCACTGCACTGCATCCCAGTGGTGCCAGTGCACTCTCTGGACTCAATGCACTGCAACGCCAGTGCTGACAGTGCACTCTCTGGACTCACTGCAGTGCATCCCCAGTGGTGCCAGTGCACTCTCTGGACTCACTGCACTGCATCCCCAATGGTGCCACTGCACTCTTTGGACTTACTACAGTGCAGCACCTGAGTTGCCAGTGCACTCTCTGGACTCACTGCACTGCATCCCCAGTGGTGCCTGTGCAGTCTCTGGACTCACTGCAGTGCATCCCCAGTGGTGCAAGTGTAGTCTCTGCACTCACTTCAGTGCATCTCCAGTGGTGCCAGTGCACTCTCTGGACCCACTGCAGTGCATCCCCAGTGGTGCCAGTGCACTCTCTGTAGTCACTGCGCTGCGTCCCCAGTGGTGACAGTGCACTCTGTGGACTCACTGCAGTGCATCCCCAGTGTTGCCAGTGCACTCTCTGGACTCACTGCACTGCATCCCCAGTGGTGCCAGTGCACTCTCTGGACTCACTGCAGTGCATCCCCAGTGAAGCCAGTGCACTCTCTGGACTCACGGCACTGCATCCCCAGTGGTGCCAGTGGAGTCTCTGCACTCACTACAGTGCATCTCCAGTGGTGCCAGTGCACTCTCTGGACTCACTGCAGTGCATCCCCAGTGGTGCCAGTGCACTCTCTGGACTCACTGCAGTGCATCCCCAGTGGTGCGAGTGTACTCCATGGACTCACTGCACTGCATCCCCAGTGGAGCCTGTGCAGTCTCTGGACTCACTGCATTGCATCCCCAGTGGTGCCAGTGCAGTCTCTGGACTCACTGCACTGCATCCCCTGTTGTGCCAGTGCACTCTCTGGACTCACTGAACTGCATCCCCAGTGGTGCCAGTGCACTCTCTGGACTCAGTGCAGTGCATCCCCAGTGGTGCCAGTGCACTCTCTGGAGTCACTGCACTGCATCCCCAGTGGAGCCTGTGCCGTCTCTGGACTCACTGCATTGCATCCCCAGTGGTGCCAGTGCACTCTCTGGACTCACTGCAGTGCTTCCCCAGTGGTGCAAGTGCAGTCTCTGCACTCACTGCAGTGCATCTCCAGTGGTGCCAGTGCACTCTCTGGACCCACTGCAATGCATCCCCACTGGTGCCAGTGCACTCTCTGGACTCACTGCACTTCATCCCCAGTGGTGCCAGTGCACTCTCTGTAGTCATTGCGCTGCATCCCCAGTGGAGACAGTGCACTCTCTGGACTCACTGCGCTGCATCCCAGTGGTGCAAGTGCAGTCTCTGTACTCACTACAGTGCATCTCCAGTGGTGCCAGTGCACTCTCTCGACCCACTGCAATGCATCCCCACTGGTGCCAGTGCACTCTCTGGACTCACTGCAGTGTATCCCCTGTGGTGCCAGTGCACTCTGTGGACTCACAGCACTGCATCCCAGTGGTGCAAGTGCAGTCTCTGCACTCACTGCAGTGCATCTCCAGTGGTGCCAGTGCACTCTCTCGACCCACTGCAATGCATCCCCACTGGTGCCAGTGCACTCTCTGGACTCACTGCACTGCATCCCCAGTGGTGCCAGTGCACTCTCTGGACTCACTGAACTGCATCCCCAGTGGTGCCAGTGCACTCTTTGGACTCACTGCAGTGTATCCCCTGTGGTGCCAGTGCACTCTGGGGACCAACTGCACTGCATTCCAGTGGTGCCAGAGCACTCTCTGGACTCACTGCAGTGCATTCCCAGTGGTGCCAGTGCACTCTCTGGACTCACTGCAGTGAATCCCCGGTGGTGCCAGTGCACTCTCTGGACTCACTGCAGTGCATCCCCAGTGGTGCCAGTGCACTCTCTGGACTCACTGAACTGCATCCCCAGTGGTGCCAGTGCACTCTTTGGACTCACTGCAGTGTATCCCCTGTGGTGCCAGTGCACTCTCTGGACTCACTGCACTGCATCCCAGTGGTGCCTGTGCACTCTCTGGACTCACTGCAGTGCATCCCCAGTGGTGCGAGTGTACTCCACGGACTCACTGCACTGCATCCCCAGTGGAGCCTGTGCAGTCTCTGGACTCACTGCATTGCATCCCCAGTGGTGCCAGTGCAGTCTCTGGACTCACTGCACTGCATCCCCTGTTGTGCCAGTGCACTCTCTGGACTCACTGAACTGCATCCCCAGTGGTGCCAGTGCACTCTCTGGACTCAGTGCAGTGCATCCCCAGTGGTGCCAGTGCACTCTCTGGAGTCACTGCACTGCATCCCCAGTGGAGCCTGTGCCGTCTCTGGACTCACTGCATTGCATCCCCAGTGGTGCCAGTGCACTCTCTGGACTCACTGCAGTGCTTCCCCAGTGGTGCAAGTGCAGTCTCTGCACTCACTGCAGTGCATCTCCAGTGGTGCCAGTGCACTCTCTGGACCCACTGCAATGCATCCCCACTGGTGCCAGTGCACTCTCTGGACTCACTGCACTTCATCCCCAGTGGTGCCAGTGCACTCTCTGTAGTCATTGCGCTGCATCCCCAGTGGAGACAGTGCACTCTCTGGACTCACTGCGCTGCATCCCAGTGGTGCAAGTGCAGTCTCTGCACTCACTACAGTGCATCTCCAGTGGTGCCAGTGCACTCTCTCGACCCACTGCAATGCATCCCCACTGGTGCCAGTGCACTCTCTGGACTCACTGCAGTGTATCCCCTGTGGTGCCAGTGCACTCTGTGGACTCACTGCACTGCATCCCAGTGGTGCAAGTGCAGTCTCTGCACTCACTGCAGTGCATCTCCAGTGGTGCCAGTGCACTCTCTCGACCCACTGCAATGCATCCCCACTGGTGCCAGTGCACTCTCTGGACTCACTGCACTGCATCCCCAGTGGTGCCAGTGCACTCTCTGGACTCACTGAACTGCATCCCCAGTGGTGCCAGTGCACTCTTTGGACTCACTGCAGTGTATCCCCTGTGGTGCCAGTGCACTCTGGGGACCAACTGCACTGCATCCCAGTGGTGCCAGAGCACTCTCTGGACTCACTGCAGTGCATTCCCAGTGGTGCCAGTGCACTCTCTGGACTCACTGCAGTGAATCCCCGGTGGTGCCAGTGCACTCTCTGGACTCACTGCAGTGCATCCCCAGTGGTGCCAGTGCACTCTCTGGACTCACTGAACTGCATTCCCAGTGGTGACAGTGCACTCTGTGGACTCACTGCAGTGCATCCCCTGTGGTGCCAGTGCACTCTCTGGACTCACTGCACTGCATCCCAGTGGTGCCAGTGCACTCTCTGGACTCAGTGCAGTGCATCACCAGTGGTGCCATTGCACTCTCTGGACTCACTGCACTGCATCCCCAGTGGTGCCAGTGCACTCTCTGGACTCACTGCAGTGCATCCCCATTGGTGCCAGTGCACTCTCTGGAGTCACTGCAGTGCATCCCCAGTGGTGCCAGTGCACTCTCTGGACTCACTGCACTGCATCCCCAGTGGTGCCAGTGCACTCTCTGGAGTCACTGCACTGCATCCCCAGTGATGCCAGTGCACTCTCTGGAGTCACTGCAGTGCATCCCAATTGTTCCAGTGCACTCTCTGGAGTCACTACACTGCATCTCCAGTGGCGCCAGTGCACTCTCTGGTGTCACTGCAGTGCATCCCCAGTGGTGCCAGTGCAGTCTCTGGACTCACTGCAGTGCATCCCCAGTGGTGCAAGTGCAGTCTCTGCACTCACTGCAGTGCATCTCCATTGGTGCCAGTGCACTCTCTGGACCCACTGCAGTGCATCTCCAGTGGTGCCAGTGCACTCTCTAGACCCACTGCAGTGCATCCCCAGTGGTGCCAGTGCACTCTCTCTAGTCACTGCGCTGCATCACCAGTGGTGACAGTGCAGTCTCTGGACTCACTGCAGTGCATCCCCAGTGGTGCCAGTTGAATCTCTGGACTCACTGCAGTGTATCCCCTGTGGTGCCAGTTCACTCTGTGGACTCACTGCACTGCATCCCAGTGGTGCCAGTGCACTCTCTGGACTCAATGCACTGCAACGCCAGTGCTGACAGTGCACTCTCTGGACTCACTGCAGTGCATCCCCAGTGGTGCCAGTGCACTCTCTGGACTCACTGCACTGCATCCCCAATGGTGCCACTGCACTCTTTGGACTTACTACAGTGCAGCACCTGAGTTGCCAGTGCACTCTCTGGACTCACTGCACTGCATCCCCAGTGGTGCCAGTGCAGTCTCTGGACTCACTGCAGTGCATCCCCAGTGGTGCAAGTGTAGTCTCTGCACTCACTTCAGTGCATCTCCAGTGGTGCCAGTGCACTCTCTGGACCCACTGCAGTGCATCCCCAGTGGTGCCAGTGCACTCTCTGTAGTCACTGCGCTGCGTCCCCAGTGGTGACAGTGCACTCTGTGGACTCACTGCAGTGCATCCCCAGTGTTGCCAGTGCACTCTCTGGACTCACTGCACTGCATCCCCAGTGGTGCCAGTGCACTCTCTGGACTCACTGCAGTGCATCACAAGTGAAGCCAGTGCACTCTCTGGACTCACGGCACTGCATCCCCAGTGGTGCCAGTGGAGTCTCTGCACTCACTACACTGCATCTCCAGTGGTGCCAGTGCACTCTCTGGACTCACTGCAGTGCATCCCCAGTGGTGCGAGTGTACTCCATGGACTCACTGCACTGCATCCCCAGTGGAGCCTGTGCAGTCTCTGGACTCACTGCATTGCATCCCCAGTGGTGCCAGTGCAGTCTCTGGACTCACTGCACTGCATCCCCTGTTGTGCCAGTGCACTCTCTGGACTCACTGAACTGCATCCCCAGTGGTGCCAGTGCACTCTCTGGACTCACTGCATTGCATCCCCAGTGGTGCCAGTGCATTCTCTGGACTCACTGCACTGCATCCCAAGTGGTGCCAGTGCACTCTCTGGACTCACTGCATTGCATCCCCAGTGGTGCCAGTGCATTCTCTGGACTCACTGCACTGCATCCCCAGTGGTGCCAGTGCACTCTCTGGACTCATTGCACTGCATCCCCAGTGGTTCCAGTGCACTCTCTGGACTCACTGCACTGCATCCCCAGTGGTGCCAGTGCACTCTTTGGACTCACTGCAGTGTATCCCCTGTGGTGCCAGTGCACTCTGGGGACCAACTGCACTGCATCCCCAGTGGTGCCAGTGCACTCTCTGGACTCACTGCACTGCATCCCCAGTGGTGCCAGTGCAGTCTCTGGACTCACTGCAGTGCATCCCCAGTGGTGCAAGTGCAGTCTCTGCACTCACTGCAGTGCATCTCCATTGGTGCCAGTGCACTCTCTGGACCCACTGCAGTGCATCTCCAGTGGTGCCAGTGCACTCTCTAGACCCACTGCAGTGCATCCCCAGTGGTGCCAGTGCACTCTCTCTAGTCACTGCGCTGCATCACCAGTGGTGACAGTGCAGTCTCTGGACTCACTGCAGTGCATCCCCAGTGGTGCCAGTTGAATCTCTGGACTCACTGCAGTGTATCCCCTGTGGTGCCAGTTCACTCTGTGGACTCACTGCACTGCATCCCAGTGGTGCCAGTGCACTCTCTGGACTCAATGCACTGCAACGCCAGTGCTGACAGTGCACTCTCTGGACTCACTGCACTACATCCCCAGTGGTGCCAGTGCACTCTCTGGACTCACTGCACTGCATCCCCAATGGTGCCACTGCACTCTTTGGACTTACTACAGTGCAGCACCTGAGTTGCCAGTGCACTCTCTGGACTCACTGCACTGCATCCCCAGTGGTGCCAGTGCAGTCTCTGGACTCACTGCAGTGCATCCCCAGTGGTGCAAGTGTAGTCTCTGCACTCACTTCAGTGCATCTCCAGTGGTGCCAGTGCACTCTCTGGACCCACTGCAGTGCATCCCCAGTGGTGCCAGTGCACTCTCTGTAGTCACTGCGCTGCGTCCCCAGTGGTGACAGTGCACTCTGTGGACTCACTGCAGTGCATCCCCAGTGTTGCCAGTGCACTCTCTGGACTCACTGCACTGCATCCCCAGTGGTGCCAGTGCACTCTCTGGACTCACTGCAGTGCATCCCCAGTGAAGCCAGTGCACTCTCTGGACTCACGGCACTGCATCCCCAGTGGTGCCAGTGGAGTCTCTGCACTCACTACAGTGCATCTCCAGTGGTGCCAGTGCACTCTCTGGACTCACTGCAGTGCATCCCCAGTGGTGCGAGTGTACTCCATGGACTCACTGCACTGCATCCCCAGTGGAGCCTGTGCAGTCTCTGGACTCACTGCATTGCATCCCCAGTGGTGCCAGTGCAGTCTCTGGACTCACTGCACTGCATCCCCTGTTGTGCCAGTGCACTCTCTGGACTCACTGAACTGCATCCCCAGTGGTGCCAGTGCACTCTCTGGACTCAGTGCAGTGCATCCCCACTGGTGCCAGTGCACTCTCTGGAGTCACTGCACTGCATCCCAAGTGGAGCCGGTGCCGTCTCTGGACTCACTGCATTGCATCCCCAGTGGTGCCAGTGCACTCTCTGGACTCACTGCAGTGCTTCCCCAGTGGTGCAAGTGCAGTCTCTGCACTCACTGCAGTGCATCTCCAGTGGTGCCAGTGCACTCTCTCGACCCACTGCAATGCATCCCCACTGGTGCCAGTGCACTCTCTGGACTCACTGCACTGCATCCCCAGTGGTGCCAGTGCACTCTCTGGACTCACTGAACTGCATCCCCAGTGGTGCCAGTGCACTCTTTGGACTCACTGCAGTGTATCCCCTGTGGTGCCAGTGCACTCTGGGGACCAACTGCACTGCATCCCAGTGGTTCCAGAGCACTCTCTGGACTCACTGCAGTGCATTCCCAGTGGTGCCAGTGCACTCTCTGGACTCACTGCAGTGAATCCCCGGTGGTGCCAGTGCACTCTCTGGACTCACTGCAGTGCATCCCAAGTGGTGCCAGTGCACTCTCTGGACTCACTGAACTGCATCCCCAGTGGTGCCAGTGCACTCTTTGGACTCACTGCAGTGTATCCCCTGTGGTGCCAGTGCACTCTCTGTACTCAGTGTAGTGCATCCCCAGTGGTGCCATTGCACTCTCTGGACTCACTGCACTGCATCCCCAGTGGTGCCAGTGCACTCTCTGGACTCACTGCAGTGCATCCCCATTGGTGCCAGTGCACTCTCTGGAGTCACTGCAGTGCATCCCCAGTGGTGCCAGTGCACTCTCTGGACTCACTGCACTGCATCCCCAGTGGTGCCAGTGCACTCTCTGGAGTCACTGCAATGCATCCCCAGTGGTGCCAGTGCACTCTCTGGAGTCACTGCAGTGCATCCCAATGGTGCCAGTGCACTCTCTGGAGTCACTACACTGCATCTCCAGTGGCGCCAGTGCACTCTCTGGTGTCACTGCAGTGCATCCCCAGTGGCGCCAGTGCACTCTCTGGACTCAGTGCAGTGCATCCCCACTGGTGCCAGTGCACTCTCTGGAGTCACTGCACTGCATCCCCAGTGGAGCCTGTGCCGTCTCTGGACTCACTGCATAGCATCCCCAGTGGTGCCAGTGCACTCTCTGGACTCACTGCAGTGCTTCCCCAGTGGTGCAAGTGCAGTCTCTGCACTCACTGCAGTGCATCTCCAGTGGTGCCAGTGCACTCTCTGGACCCACTGCAATGCATCCCCACTGGTGCCAGTGCACTCTCTGGACTCACTGCACTTCATCCCCAGTGGTGCCAGTGCACTCTCTGGACTCACTGCAGTGTATCCCCTGTGGTGCCAGTGCACTCTGTGGACTCACTGCACTGCATCCCAGTGGTGCAAGTGCAGTCTCTGCACTCACTGCAGTGCATCTCCAGTGGTGCCAGTGCACTCTCTCGACCCACTGCAATGCATCCCCACTGGTGCCAGTGCACTCTCTGGACTCACTGCACTGCATCCCCAGTGGTGCCAGTGCACTCTCTGGACTCACTGAACTGCATCCCCAGTGGTGCCAGTGCACTCTTTGGACTCACTGCAGTGTATCCCCTGTGGTGCCAGTGCACTCTGGGGACCAACTGCACTGCATCCCAGTGGTGCCAGAGCACTCTCTGGACTCACTGCAGTGCATTCCCAGTGGTGCCAGTGTACTCTCTGGACTCACTGCAGTGAATCCCCGGTGGTGCCAGTGCACTCTTTGGACTCACTGCAGTGTATCCCCTGTGGTGCCAGTGCACTCTCTGGACTCACTGCACTGCATCCCAGTGGTGCCAGTGCACTCTCTGGACTCAGTGCAGTGCATCCCCAGTGGTGCCATTGCACTCTCTGGACTCACTGCACTGCATCCCCAGTGGTGCCAGTGCACTCTCTGGACTCACTGCAGTGCATCCCCATTGGTGCCAGTGCACTCTCTGGAGTCACTGCAGTGCATCCCCAGTGGTGCCAGTGCACTCTCTGGACACACCGCACTGCATCCCCAGTGGTGCCAGTGCACTCTCTGGACTCACTGCACTGCATCCCAAGTGGTGCCTGTGCACTCTCTGGACTCACTGCATTGCATCCCCAGTGGTGCCAGTGCATTCTCTGGACTCACTGCACTGCATCCCCAGTGGTGCCAGTGCACTCTCTGGACTCATTGCACTGCATCCCCAGTGGTTCCAGTGCACTCTCTGGACTCACTGCACTGCATCCCTAATGGTGCCAGTGCACTCTTTGGACTCACTGCAGTGTATCACCTGTGGTGCCAGTGCACTCTGGGGACCAACTGCACTGCATCCCCAGTGGTGCCAGTGCACTCTCTGGACTCACTGCACTGCATCCCCAGTGGTGCCAGTGCAGTCTCTGGACTCACTGCAGTGCATCCCCAGTGGTGCTAGTGCAGTCTCTGCACTCACTGCAGTGCATCTCCATTGGTGCCAGTGCACTCTCTGGACCCACTGCAGTGCATCTCCAGTGGTGCCAGTGCACTCTCTAGACCCACTGCAGTGCATCCCCAGTGGTGCCAGTGCACTCTCTCTAGTCACTGCGCTGCATCCCCAGTGGTGCCAGTTGAATCTCTGGACTCACTGCAGTGTATCCCCTGTGGTGCCAGTTCACTCTGTGGACTCACTGCACTGCATCCCAGTGGTGCCAGTGCACTCTCTGGACTCAATGCACTGCAACGCCAGTGCTGACAGTGCACTCTCTGGACTCACTGCAGTGCATCCCCAGTGGTGCCAGTGCACTCTCTGGACTCACTGCACTGCATCCCCAATGGTGCCACTGCACTCTTTGGACTTACTACAGTGCAGCACCTGAGTTGCCAGTGCACTCTCTGGACTCACTGCACTGCATCCCCAGTGGTGCCAGTGCAGTCTCTGGACTCACTGCAGTGCATCCCCAGTGGTGCAAGTGTAGTCTCTGCACTCACTTCAGTGCATCTCCAGTGGTGCCAGTGCACTCTCTGGACCCACTGCAGTGCATCCCCAGTGGTGCCAGTGCACTCTCTGTAGTCACTGCGCTGCGTCCCCAGTGGTGACAGTGCACTCTGTGGACTCACTGCAGTGCATCCCCAGTGTTGCCAGTGCACTCTCTGGACTCACTGCACTGCATCCCCAGTGGTGCCAGTGCACTCTCTGGACTCACTGCAGTGCATCCCCAGTGAAGCCAGTGCACTCTCTGGACTCACGGCACTGCATCCCCAGTGGTGCCAGTGGAGTCTCTGCACTCACTACAGTGCATCTCCAGTGGTGCCAGTGCACTCTCTGGACTCACTGCAGTGCATCCCCAGTGGTGCGAGTGTACTCCATGGACTCACTGCACTGCATCCCCAGTGGAGCCTGTGCAGTCTCTGAACTCACTGTATTGCATCCCCAGTGGTGCCAGTGCAGTCTCTGGACTCACTGTACTGCATCCCCTGTTGTGCCAGTGCACTCTCTGGACTCACTGAACTGCATCCCCAGTGGTGCCAGTGCACTCTCTGGACTCAGTGCAGTGCATCCCCACTGGTGCCAGTGCACTCTCTGGAGTCACTGCACTGCATCCCCAGTGGAGCCTGTGCCGTCTCTGGACTCACTGCATTGCATCCCCAGTGGTGCCAGTGCACTCTCTGGACTCACTGCAGTGCTTCCCCAGTGGTGCAAGTGCAGTCTCTGCACTCACTGCAGTGCATCTCCAGTGGTGCCAGTGCACTCTCTGGACCCACTGCACTGCATCCCCAGTGGTGCCAGTGCACTCTCTGGACTCACTGCACTTCATCCCCAGTGGTGCCAGTGCACTCTCTGGACTCACTGCAGTGTATCCCCTGTGGTGCCAGTGCACTCTGTGGACTCACTGCACTGCATCCTAGTGGTGCAAGTGCAGTCTCTGCACTCACTGCAGTGCATCTCCAGTGGTGCCAGTGCACTCTCTCGACCCACTGCAATGCATCCCCACTGGTGCCAGTGCACTCTCTGGACTCACTGCACTGCATCCCCAGTGGTGCCAGTGCACTCTCTGGACTCACTGAACTGCATCCCCAGTGGTGCCAGTGCACTCTTTGGACTCACTGCAGTGTATCCCCTGTGGTGCCAGTGCACTCTGGGGACCAACTGCACTGCATCCCAGTGGTGCCAGAGCACTCTCTGGACTCACTGCAGTGCATTCCCAGTGGTGCCAGTGTACTCTCTGGACTCACTGCAGTGAATCCCCGGTGGTGCCAGTGCACTCTTTGGACTCACTGCAGTGTATCCCCTGTGGTGCCAGTGCACTCTCTGGACTCACTGCACTGCATCCCTGTGGTGCCAGTGCACTCTCTGGACTCAGTGCAGTGCATCCCCAGTGGTGCCATTGCACTCTCTGGACTCACTGCACTGCATCCCCAGTGGTGCCAGTGCACTCTCTGGACTCACTGCAGTGCATCCCCATTGGTGCCAGTGCACTCTCTGGAGTCACTGCAGTGCATCACCAGTGGTGCCAGTGCACTCTCTGGACTCACTGCACTGCATCCCCAGTGGTGCCAGTGCACTCTCTGGAGTCACTGCACTGCATCCCCAGTGGTGCCAGTGCACTCTCTGGAGTCACTGCAGTGCATCCCAATGGTGCCAGTGCACTCTCTGGACTCATTGCACTGCATCCCCAGTGGTTCCAGTGCACTCTCTGGACTCACTGCACTGCATCCCCAGTGGTGCCAGTGCACTCTCTGAAGTTACTGCATTGCATCCCCAGTGGTGCCAGTGCACTCTCTGTAGTCATTGCGCTGCAGCGCCAGTGGTGCCAGTGCACTCTCTGGACTCACTGCAGTGCATCCCCAGTGGTACCAGTGCACTCTCTGGACTCACTGCACTGCATCCCCTGTGGTGCCAGTTCACTCTTTGGAGTCACTGCAGGGCATCCCCAGTTGTGCCAGTGAAATCTCTGGACTCACTGCACTGCATCCCCAGTGGTGCCAGTGCACTCTCTGGATTCACTGCACTGC
This sequence comes from Anser anser, assembly GCF_964211835.1. Lineage (NCBI taxonomy): Eukaryota > Metazoa > Chordata > Aves > Anseriformes > Anatidae > Anser > Anser anser. Next base: position 1,037,451 of record NW_028154218.1, on the reverse strand, counting down.
ATCCCCAGTGGTGCCAGTGCACTCTCTGGACTCACGGCACTGCATCCCCAGTGGTGCCAGTGCACTCTCTGGAGTAACTGCACTGCATCCCCAGTGGTGCCAGTGCACTCACTGGAGTCACTACAGTGCATCCTTAGTGGTGCCAGTGCACTCTGTGGACTCACTGCACTGCATCCCCAGTGGTGCCAGTGCACTCTCTGGACTCAGTGCAGTGCATCCCCAGTGGTGCCATTGCACTCTCTGGACTCACTGCACTGCATCCCCAGTGGTGCCAGTGCACTCTCTGGACTCACTGCAGTGCATCCCCAGTGGTGCCAGTGCACTATCTGGAGTCACTGCAGTGCATCCCCAGTGGTGCCAGTGCACTCTCTGGACTCGCTGCACTGCATCCCCAGTGGTGCCAGTGCACTCTCTGGAGTCACTGCACTGCATCCCCAGTGGTGCCAGTGCACTCTCTGGACTCACTGCACTGCATCCCAATGGTGCCAGTGCACTCTCTGGAGTCACTACACTGCATCTCCAGTGGCGCCAGTGCACTCTCTGGAGTCACTGCAGTGCATCCCCAGTGGCGCCAGTGCACTCTCTGGACTCACTGAACTGCATCCCCAGTGGTGCCAGTGCACTCTCTGGAGTCACTGCACTGCATCCCCAGTGGTGCCAGTGCACTCTCTGGAGTCACTGTACTTCATCCCCAGTGGTGCCAGTGCACTCTCTGGACTCACTGCACTGCATCCCCAGTGGTGCCAGTGCACTCTCTGGACTCACCGGGGTGCATCCCCAGTGGTGCCAGTGGACTCTCTGGAGTCACTGCACTGCATCCCCAGTGGTGCCAGTGCACTCTCTGGACTCACTGCACTGCATCCCCAGTGGTGCCAGTGCACTCTCTGGACTCACTGCACTGCATCCCCAGTGGTGCCAGTGCACTCTCTGGACTCACTGCACTGCATCCCCAGTGGTGCCAGTGCACTCTCTGGACTCATTGCAATGCATCCCCAGTGGTGCCAGTGCACTCTCTGGACTCACTGCAGTGCATCCCCAGTGGTGCCAGTGCACTCTCTGGAGTCACTACAGTACATCCTTAGTGGTGCCAGCGCACTCTCTGGACTCACTGCACTGCATCCCCAGTGGTGCCAGTGCACTCTCTGGAGAAACCGGGGTGCATCCCCAGTGGTGCCAGTGCACTCTCTGGACTCACTGCACTGCATCCCCAGTGGTGCCAGTGCACTCTCTGAAGTTACTGCATTGCATCCCCAGTGGTGCCAGTGCACTCTCTGTAGTCATTGCGCTGCACCGCCAGTGGTGCCAGTGCACTCTCTGGAGTCACTGCAGTGCATCCCCAGTGGTGCCAGTGCACTCTCTGGACTCGCTGCACTGCATCCCCAGTGGTGCCAGTGCACTCTCTGGAGTCACTGCACTGCATCCCCAGTGGTGCCAGTGCACTCTCTGGACTCACTGCACTGCATCCCAATGGTGCCAGTGCACTCTCTGGAGTCACTACACTGCATCTCCAGTGGCGCCAGTGCACTCTCTGGAGTCACTGCAGTGCATCCCCAGTGGCGCCAGTGCACTCTCTGGACTCACTGAACTGCATCCCCAGTGGTGCCAGTGCACTCTCTGGAGTCACTGCACTGCATCCCCAGTGGTGCCAGTGCACTCTCTGGAGTCACTGTACTTCATCCCCAGTGGTGCCAGTGCACTCTCTGGACTCACTGCACTGCATCCCCAGTGGTGCCAGTGCACTCTCTGGACTCACCGGGGTGCATCCCCAGTGGTGCCAGTGGACTCTCTGGAGTCACTGCACTGCATCCCCAGTGGTGCCAGTGCACTCTCTGGACTCACTGCACTGCATCCCCAGTGGTGCCAGTGCACTCTCTGGACTCACTGCACTGCATCCCCAGTGGTGCCAGTGCACTCTCTGGACTCACTGCACTGCATCCCCAGTGGTGCCAGTGCACTCTCTGGACTCATTGCACTGCATCCCCAGTGGTGCCAGTGCACTCTCTGGACTCACTGCAGTGCATCCCCAGTGGTGCCAGTGCACTCTCTGGAGTCACTACAGTACATCCTTAGTGGTGCCAGCGCACTCTCTGGACTCACTGCACTGCATCCCCAGTGGTGCCAGTGCACTCTCTGGAGAAACCGGGGTGCATCCCCAGTGGTGCCAGTGCACTCTCTGGACTCACTGCACTGCATCCCCAGTGGTGCCAGTGCACTCTCTGAAGTTACTGCATTGCATCCCCAGTGGTGCCAGTGCACTCTCTGTAGTCATTGCGCTGCACCGCCAGTGGTGCCAGTGCACTCTCTGGAGTCACTGCAGTGCATCCCCAGTGGTGCCAGTGCACTCTCTGGACTCGCTGCACTGCATCCCCAGTGGTGCCAGTGCACTCTCTGGAGTCACTGCACTGCATCCCCAGTGGTGCCAGTGCACTCTCTGGACTCACTGCACTGCATCCCAATGGTGCCAGTGCACTCTCTGGAGTCACTACACTGCATCTCCAGTGGCGCCAGTGCACTCTCTGGAGTCACTGCAGTGCATCCCCAGTGGCGCGAGTGCACTCTCTGGACTCACTGAACTGCATCCCCAGTGGTGCCAGTGCACTCTCTGGAGTCACTGCACTGCATCCCCAGTGGTGCCAGTGCACTCTCTGGAGTCACTGTACTTAATCCCCAGTGGTGCCAGTGCACTCTCTGGACTCACTGCACTGCATCCCAAGTGGTGCCAGTGCACTCTCTGGACTCACTGCACTGCATCCCCAGTGGTGCCAGTGCACTCTCTGGAGTCACTACACTGCATCCCCAGAAGTGCCAGTGCACTCTCTGGAGTCACTGCACTGCATCCCCAGTGGTGCCAGTGCACTCTCTGGACTCACTGCAGTGCATCCCCAGTGGTGCCAGTGCACTCTCTGGACTCACTGCACTGCATCCCCAGTGGTGCCAGTGCACTCTCTGGAGTCACTGCAGTGCATCCCCAGTGGTGCCAGTGCACTCTCTGGAGTCACTACAGTACATCCTTAGTGGTGCCAGCGCACTCTCTGGACTCACTGCACTGCATCCCCAGTGGTGCCAGTGCACTCTCTGGAGAAACCGGGGTGCATCCCCAGTGGTGCCAGTGCACTCTCTGGACTCATTGCACTGCATCCCCAGTGGTGCCAGTGCACTCTCTGAAGTTACTGCATTGCATCCCCAGTGGTGCCAGTGCACTCTCTGGACTCACTGCACTGCATCCCCAATGGTGCCACTGCACTCTTTGGACTGACTACAGTGCAGCCCCTGAGTTGCCAGTGCACTCTCTGTACTCACTGAAGTGCATTCCCAGTGGTGCCTGTGCACTCTCTGGACTCACTGCAGTGAATCCCCGGTGGTGCCAGTGCACTCTCTGGACTCACTGCGCTGCATAAGCAGTGGTGACAGTGCACTCTCTGGACTCACTGCACTGCATCCCCAGTGGTGCCAGTGCACTCTCTGGACTCACTGCATTGCATCCCCAGTGGTGTCAGTGCACTCTCTGGACTCAGTGCAGTGCATCCCCAGTGGTGCCAGTGCACTCTCTGGACTCAGTGCAGTGCTTCCCCAGTGGTGCCAGTGCACTCTCTGGAGTCACCGCGGTGCATCCCCAGTGGTGCCAGTGCACTCTCTGGACTCACTGCACTGCATCCCCAGTGGTGCCAGTGCACTCTCTGGACTCACTGCAGTGCATCACCAGTGGTGCCAGTGCACTCTCTGGAGTCACTGCACTGCATCCCCAGTGGTGCCAGTGCACTCTCTGGACTCACTGCACTGCATCCCCAGTGGTGCCAGTACACTCTCTGGACTCACTGCACTCTATCCCCAGTGGTGCCACTGCACTCTATGGACTCACTGCAGTGTATCCCCTGTGGTGCCAGTGCACTCTGTGGACTCACTGCACTGCATCCCAGTGGTGCCAGTGCACTCTCTGGACTCACTGCACTGCATCCCCAGTGGTGCCAGTGCACTCTCTGGACTCACTGCAGTGCATCCCCAGTGGTGCCAGTGCACTCTCTGTACTCACTGCAGTGCATTCCCAGTGGTGTCAGTGCACTCTCTGGACTCACTGCAGTGAATCTCCGGTGGTGCCAGTGCACTCTCTGGACTCACTGCACTGCATCCCCAGTGGTGCCAGTTCACTCTCTGGACTCACTGAACTGCATCCCCAGTGGTGCCAGTGCACTCTGTGGACTCACGGCACTGCATCCCCAGTGGTGCCTGTGAAGTCTCTGGACTCACTGCAGTACAACCCCAGTGGTGCCAGTGTAGTCTCTGGACTCAAGGCACAGTAACCCCAGTGGTGCCAGTGCAATCTCAGGACTCACAGCAGTGCAGCTAAAGTTGGTGCCAGTGCACTCTCTGGACTCACTGCACTGCATCCCCAGTGGTACCAGTGCACTCTCTGGACTCACTGCAGTGCATCCCCAGTGGTGCCAGTGCACTCTCTGGACTCACTGCAGTGCATCCACTGTGGTGCCATTGCACTCTCTGGACTCACTGCACTGCATCCCCAGTGGTGCCAGTGCACTCTCTGGACTCACTGCACTGCATCCCCAGTGGAGCCAGTGCACTCTCTGGACTCACTGCACTGCATCCCTAATGGTGCCTGTGCACTCTCTGGTCTCACTGCACTGCATCCCCTGTGGTGCCAGTGCACTCTTTGGACTCACTGCAGTGCATCCCCAGTGCTGAGAGTGCACTCTGTGGACTCAGTGCACTGCATCCCCAGTGGTGCCAATGCACTCTCTGGACTCAGTGCACTGCATCCCCAGTGGTGCCAGTGCACTCTCTGGACTCACTGCACTTCATCCCCTGTGGTGCATGTGCAGTCTCTGGACTCACTGCAGTGCATCCCCAGTGGTGCCAGTGCACTCTCTGGACTCACTGCAGTGCATCACCAGTGCTGAGAGTGCACTCTCTGGACTCAGTGCACTGCATCCCCAGTGGTGCCAGTGTAGTCTCTGGACTCACTGCAGTGCATTCCCAGTGGTGCCAGAGCACTCTCTGGACTCACTGTGCTGCATCCCCAGTGGTGCCAGTGCACTCTCTGGACTCACTGCACTGCAACCCCAGTGGAGCCAGTGCACTCTCTGGACTCACTGCAGTGCATCCCCAGTGGTGCCAGTGCACTCTCTGGACTCACCAGGGTGCATCCCCAGTGGTGCCAGTGCACTCTCTGGACTCACTGCAGTGCATCCCCTGTTGTGCTAGTGCACTCTCTGGACTCAACTGCATTGCATCCCCAGTGGTGCCAGTGCACTCTCTGGACTCACTGCAGTGCATCCCCTGTGGTGCCAGTGCACTCTCTGGACTCACTGCACTGCATCACCAGTGGTGCCAGTGCACTGTCTGGACTCACTGCAGTGCATCCCCATTGGTGCCAGTGCACTTTCTGGCGTCACTGCAGTGCATCCCCTGTTGTGCTAGTGCACTCTCTGCACTCACTGCACTGCATCCCCAGAAGTGCCAGTGCACTCTCTGGACTCACTGCACTGCATCCCCAGTGGTGCCAGTGCACTCTCTGGACTCACTGCACTGCATCCCCAGTGGTTTCATTGCACACTCTGGACTCACTTCTTTGCATTCCAGTGGTGCCAGTGCACTCTCTGGACTCAGTGCAGTGCATCCCCAGTGGAGCCAGTGCACTCTCTGGACTCACTGCAGTGCATCCCCAGTGGTGCCAGTGCACTCTCTGGACTCACTGCACTGCATCCCCAGTGGAGCCAGTGCACTCTCTGGACTCACTGCAGTGCATCCCCAGTGGTGCCAGTGCACTCTCTGGACTCACTGCACTGCATCCCCAGTGGTGCCAGTGCACTCTCTGGACTCACTGCACTGCATCCATAGTGGTGCCAGTGCAGTCTCTGGACTCACTGCAGTGCATCCCCAGTGGTGCAAGTGCAGTCTCTGCACTCACTGCAGTGCATCTCCATTGGTGCCAGTGCACTCTCTGGACCCACTGCAGTGCATCTCCAGTGGTGCCAGTGCACTCTCTAGACCCACTGCAGTGCATCCCCAGTGGTGCCAGTGCACTCTCTCTAGTCACTGCGCTGCATCCCCAGTGGTGACAGTGCACTCTCTGGACTCACTGCAGTGCATCCCCAGTGGTGCCAGTTGAATCTCTGGACTCACTGCAGTGTATCCCCTGTGGTGCCAGTTCACTCTGTGGACTCACTGCACTGCATCCCAGTGGTGCCAGTGCACTCTCTGGACTCAATGCACTGCAACGCCAGTGCTGACAGTGCACTCTCTGGACTCACTGCAGTGCATCCCCAGTGGTGCCAGTGCACTCTCTGGACTCACTGCACTGCATCCCCAATGGTGCCACTGCACTCTTTGGACTTACTACAGTGCAGCACCTGAGTTGCCAGTGCACTCTCTGGACTCACTGCACTGCATCCCCAGTGGTGCCAGTGCAGTCTCTGGACTCACTGCAGTGCATCCCCAGTGGTGCAAGTGTAGTCTCTGCACTCACTTCAGTGCATCTCCAGTGGTGCCAGTGCACTCTCTGGACCCACTGCAGTGCATCCCCAGTGGTGCCAGTGCACTCTCTGTAGTCACTGCGCTGCGTCCCCAGTGGTGACAGTGCACTCTGTGGACTCACTGCAGTGCATCCCCAGTGTTGCCAGTGCACTCTCTGGACTCACTGCACTGCATCCCCAGTGGTGCCAGTGCACTCTCTGGACTCACTGCAGTGCATCCCCAGTGAAGCCAGTGCACTCTCTGGACTCACGGCACTGCATCCCCAGTGGTGCCAGTGGAGTCTCTGCACTCACTACAGTGCATCTCCAGTGGTGCCAGTGCACTCTCTGGACTCACTGCAGTGCATCCCCAGTGGTGCCAGTGCACTCTCTGGACTCACTGCAGTGCATCCCCAGTGGTGCGAGTGTACTCCATGGACTCACTGCACTGCATCCCCAGTGGAGCCTGTGCAGTCTCTGGACTCACTGCATTGCATCCCCAGTGGTGCCAGTGCAGTCTCTGGACTCACTGCACTGCATCCCCTGTTGTGCCAGTGCACTCTCTGGACTCACTGAACTGCATCCCCAGTGGTGCCAGTGCACTCTCTGGACTCAGTGCAGTGCATCCCCAGTGGTGCCAGTGCACTCTCTGGAGTCACTGCACTGCATCCCCAGTGGAGCCTGTGCCGTCTCTGGACTCACTGCATAGCATCCCCAGTGGTGCCAGTGCACTCTCTGGACTCACTGCAGTGCTTCCCCAGTGGTGCAAGTGCAGTCTCTGCACTCACTGCAGTGCATCTCCAGTGGTGCCAGTGCACTCTCTGGACCCACTGCAATGCATCCCCACTGGTGCCAGTGCACTCTCTGGACTCACTGCACTTCATCCCCAGTGGTGCCAGTGCACTCTCTGTAGTCATTGCGCTGCATCCCCAGTGGAGACAGTGCACTCTCTGGACTCACTGCGCTGCATCCCAGTGGTGCAAGTGCAGTCTCTGCACTCACTACAGTGCATCTCCAGTGGTGCCAGTGCACTCTCTCGACCCACTGCAATGCATCCCCACTGGTGCCAGTGCACTCTCTGGACTCACTGCAGTGTATCCCCTGTGGTGCCAGTGCACTCTGTGGACTCACTGCACTGCATCCCAGTGGTGCAAGTGCAGTCTCTGCACTCACTGCAGTGCATCTCCAGTGGTGCCAGTGCACTCTCTCGACCCACTGCAATGCATCCCCAGTGGTGCCAGTGCACTCTCTGGACTCACTGCACTGCATCCCCAGTGGTGCCAGTGCACTCTCTGGACTCACTGAACTGCATCCCCAGTGGTGCCAGTGCACTCTTTGGACTCACTGCAGTGTATCCCCTGTGGTGCCAGTGCACTCTGGGGACCAACTGCACTGCATCCCAGTGGTGCCAGAGCACTCTCTGGACTCACTGCAGTGCATTCCCAGTGGTGCCAGTGCACTCTCTGGACTCACTGCAGTGAATCCCCGGTGGTGCCAGTGCACTCTCTGGACTCACTGCACTGCATCCCCAGTGGTGCCAGTGCACTCTCTGGACTCACTGAACTGCATCCCCAGTGGTGCCAGTGCACTCTTTGGACTCACTGCAGTGTATCCCCTGTGGTGCCAGTGCACTCTCTGGACTCACTGCACTGCATCCCAGTGGTGCCTGTGCACTCTCTGGACTCACTGCAGTGCATCCCCAGTGGTGCGAGTGTACTCCATGGACTCACTGCACTGCATCCCCAGTGGAGCCTGTGCAGTCTCTGGACTCACTGCATTGCATCCCCAGTGGTGCCAGTGCAGTCTCTGGACTCACTGCACTGCATCCCCTGTTGTGCCAGTGCACTCTCTGGACTCACTGAACTGCATCCCCAGTGGTGCCAGTGCACTCTCTGGACTCAGTGCAGTGCATCCCCAGTGGTGCCAGTGCACTCTCTGGAGTCACTGCACTGCATCCCCAGTGGAGCCTGTGCCGTCTCTGGACTCACTGCATTGCATCCCCAGTGGTGCCAGTGCACTCTCTGGACTCACTGCAGTGCTTCCCCAGTGGTGCAAGTGCAGTCTCTGCACTCACTGCAGTGCATCTCCAGTGGTGCCAGTGCACTCTCTGGACCCACTGCAATGCATCCCCACTGGTGCCAGTGCACTCTCTGGACTCACTGCACTTCATCCCCAGTGGTGCCAGTGCACTCTCTGTAGTCATTGCGCTGCATCCCCAGTGGAGACAGTGCACTCTCTGGACTCACTGCGCTGCATCCCAGTGGTGCAAGTGCAGTCTCTGCACTCACTACAGTGCATCTCCAGTGGTGCCAGTGCACTCTCTCGACCCACTGCAATGCATCCCCAGTGGTGCCAGTGCACTCTCTGGACTCACTGCAGTGTATCCCCTGTGGTGCCAGTGCACTCTGTGGACTCACTGCACTGCATCCCAGTGGTGCAAGTGCAGTCTCTGCACTCACTGCAGTGCATCTCCAGTGGTGCCAGTGCACTCTCTCGACCCACTGCAATGCATCCCCACTGGTGCCAGTGCACTCTCTGGACTCACTGCACTGCATCCCCAGTGGTGCCAGTGCACTCTCTGGACTCACTGAACTGCATCCCCAGTGGTGCCAGTGCACTCTTTGGACTCACTGCAGTGTATCCCCTGTGGTGCCAGTGCACTCTGGGGACCAACTGCACTGCATCCCAGTGGTGCCAGAGCACTCTCTGGACTCACTGCAGTGCATTCCCAGTGGTGCCAGTGCACTCTCTGGACTCACTGCAGTGAATCCCCGGTGGTGCCAGTGCACTCTTTGGACTCACTGCAGTGCATCCCCAGTGGTGCCAGTGCACTCTCTGGACTCACTGAACTGCATTCCCAGTGGTGCCAGTGCACTCTCTGGACTCACTGCACTGCATCCCCTGTTGTGCCAGTGCACTCTCTGCACTCACTGCACTGCATCCCCAGTGGTGCCAGTGCACTCTCTGGACTCAGTGCAGTGCATCACCAGTGGTGCCATTGCACTCTCTGGACTCACTGCACTGCATCCCAGTGGTGCCAGTGCACTCTCTGGACTCAGTGCAGTGCATCACCAGTGGTGCCATTGCACTCTCTGGACTCACTGCACTGCATCCCCAGTGGTGCCAGTGCACTCTCTGGACTCACTGCAGTGCATCCCCATTGGTGCCAGTGCACTCTCTGGAGTCACTGCAGTGCATCCCCAGTGGTGCCAGTGCACTCTCTGGACTCACTGCACTGCATCCCCAGTGGTGCCAGTGCACTCTCTGGAGTCACTGCACTGCATCCCCAGTGGTGCCAGTGCACTCTCTGGAGTCACTGCAGTGCATCCCAATGGTGCCAGTGCACTCTCTGGAGTCACTACACTGCATCTCCAGTGGCGCCAGTGCACTCTCTGGTGTCACTGCAGTGCATCCCCAGTGGCGCCAGTGCACTCTCTGGACTCACTGCACTGCATCCCCAGTGGTGCCAGTGCACTCTCTGAAGTTACTGCATTGCATCCCCAGTGGTGCCAGTGCACTCTCTGGACTCACCGCACTGCATCCCCAGTGGTGCCAGTGCACTCTCTGGACTCACTGCACTGCATCCCCAGTGGTGCCAGTGCACTCTCTGAAGTTACTGCATTGCATCCCCAGTGGTGCCAGTGCACTCTCTGGACTCACTGCATTGCATCCCCAGTGGTGCCAGTGCATTCTCTGGACTCACTGCACTGCATCCCCAGTGGTGCCAGTGCACTCTCTGGACTCATTGCACTGCATCCCCAGTGGTTCCAGTGCACTCTCTGGACTCACTGCACTGCATCCCCAGTGGTGCCAGTGCACTCTTTGGACTCACTGCAGTGTATCCCCTGTGGTGCCAGTGCACTCTGGGGACCAACTGCACTGCATCCCCAGTGGTGCCAGTGCACTCTCTGGACTCACTGCACTGCATCCCCAGTGGTGCCAGTGCAGTCTCTGGACTCACTGCAGTGCATCCCCAGTGGTGCAAGTGCAGTCTCTGCACTCACTGCAGTGCATCTCCATTGGTGCCAGTGCACTCTCTGGACCCACTGCAGTGCATCTCCAGTGGTGCCAGTGCACTCTCTAGACCCACTGCAGTGCATCCCCAATGGTGCCAGTGCACTCTCTCTAGTCACTGCGCTGCATCACCAGTGGTGACAGTGCAGTCTCTGGACTCACTGCAGTGCATCCCCAGTGGTGCCAGTTGAATCTCTGGACTCACTGCAGTGTATCCCCTGTGGTGCCAGTTCACTCTGTGGACTCACTGCACTGCATCCCAGTGGTGCCAGTGCACTCTCTGGACTCAATGCACTGCAACGCCAGTGCTGACAGTGCACTCTCTGGACTCACTGCAGTGCATCCCCAGTGGTGCCAGTGCACTCTCTGGACTCACTGCACTGCATCCCCAATGGTGCCACTGCACTCTTTGGACTTACTACAGTGCAGCACCTGAGTTGCCAGTGCACTCTCTGGACTCACTGCACTGCATCCCCAGTGGTGCCAGTGCAGTCTCTGGACTCACTGCAGTGCATCCCCAGTGGTGCAAGTGTAGTCTCTGCACTCACTACAGTGCATCTCCAGTGGTGCCAGTGCACTCTCTCGACCCACTGCAATGCATCCCCACTGGTGCCAGTGCACTCTCTGGACTCACTGCAGTGTATCCCCTGTGGTGCCAGTGCACTCTGTGGACTCACTGCACTGCATCCCAGTGGTGCAAGTGCAGTCTCTGCACTCACTGCAGTGCATCTCCAGTGGTGCCAGTGCACTCTCTGGACCCACTGCAATGCATCCCCACTGGTGCCAGTGCACTCTCTGGACTCACTGCACTGCATCCCCAGTGGTGCCAGTGCACTCTCTGGACTCACTGAACTGCATCCCCAGTGGTGCCAGTGCACTCTTTGGACTCACTGCAGTGTATCCCCTGTGGTGCCAGTGCACTCTGGGGACCAACTGCACTGCATCCCAGTGGTGCCAGAGCACTCTCTGGACTCACTGCAGTGCATTCCCAGTGGTGCCAGTGCACTCTCTGGACTCACTGCAGTGAATCCCCGGTGGTGCCAGTGCACTCTCTGGACTCACTGCAGTGCATCCCCAGTGGTGCCAGTGCACTCTCTGGACTCACTGAACTGCATTCCCAGTGGTGCCAGTGCACTCTTTGGACTCACTGCACTGCATCCCAGTGGTGCCAGTGCACTCTCTGGACTCAGTGCAGTGCATCACCAGTGGTGCCATTGCACTCTCTGGACTCACTGCACTGCATCCCAGTGGTGCCAGTGCACTCTCTGGACTCAGTGCAGTGCATCACCAGTGGTGCCATTGCACTCTCTGGACTCACTGCACTGCATCCCCAGTGGTGCCAGTGCACTCTCTGGACTCACTGCAGTGCATCCCCATTGGTGCCACTGCACTCTCTGGAGTCACTGCAGTGCATCCCCAGTGGTGCCAGTGCACTCTCTGGACTCACTGCACTGCATCCCCAGTGGTGCCAGTGCACTCTCTGGAGTCACTGCACTGCATCCCCAGTGGTGCCAGTGCACTCTCTGGAGTCACTGCAGTGCATCCCAATGGTGCCAGTGCACTCTCTGGAGTCACTACACTGCATCTCCAGTGGCGCCAGTGCACTCTCTGGTGTCACTGCAGTGCATCCCCAGTGGCGCCAGTGCACTCTCTGGACTCACTGCACTGCATCCCCAGTGGTGCCAGTGCACTCTCTGAAGTTACTGCATTGCATCCCCAGTGGTGCCAGTGCACTCTCTGGACTCACCGCACTGCATCCCCAGTGGTGCCAGTGCACTCTCTGGACTCACTGCACTGCATCCCCAGTGGTGCCAGTGCACTCTCTGAAGTTACTGCATTGCATCCCCAGTGGTGCCAGTGCACTCTCTGGACTCACTGCATTGCATCCCCAGTGGTGCCAGTGCATTCTCTGGACTCACTGCACTGCATCCCCAGTGGTGCCAGTGCACTCTCTGGACTCATTGCACTGCATCCCCAGTGGTTCCAGTGCACTCTCTGGACTCACTGCACTGCATCCCCAGTGGTGCCAGTGCACTCTTTGGACTCACTGCAGTGTATCCCCTGTGGTGCCAGTGCACTCTGGGGACCAACTGCACTGCATCCCCAGTGGTGCCAGTGCACTCTCTGGACTCACTGCACTGCATCCCCAGTGGTGCCAGTGCAGTCTCTGGACTCACTGCAGTGCATCCCCAGTGGTGCAAGTGCAGTCTCTGCACTCACTGCAGTGCATCTCCATTGGTGCCAGTGCACTCTCTGGACCCACTGCAGTGCATCTCCAGTGGTGCCAGTGCACTCTCTAGACCCACTGCAGTGCATCCCCAGTGGTGCCAGTGCACTCTCTCTAGTCACTGCGCTGCATCACCAGTGGTGACAGTGCAGTCTCTGGACTCACTGCAGTGCATCCCCAGTGGTGCCAGTTGAATCTCTGGACTCACTGCAGTGTATCCCCTGTGGTGCCAGTTCACTCTGTGGACTCACTGCACTGCATCCCAGTGGTGCCAGTGCACTCTCTGGACTCAATGCACTGCAACGCCAGTGCTGACAGTGCACTCTCTGGACTCACTGCAGTGCATCCCCAGTGGTGCCAGTGCACTCTCTGGACTCACTGCACTGCATCCCCAATGGTGCCACTGCACTCTTTGGACTTACTACAGTGCAGCACCTGAGTTGCCAGTGCACTCTCTGGACTCACTGCACTGCATCCCCAGTGGTGCCAGTGCAGTCTCTGGACTCACTGCAGTGCATCCCCAGTGGTGCAAGTGTAGTCTCTGCACTCACTTCAGTGCATCTCCAGTGGTGCCAGTGCACTCTCTGGACCCACTGCAGTGCATCCCCAGTGGTGCCAGTGCACTCTCTGTAGTCACTGCGCTGCGTCCCCAGTGGTGACAGTGCACTCTGTGGACTCACTGCAGTGCATCCCCAGTGTTGCCAGTGCACTCTCTGGACTCACTGCACTGCATCCCCAGTGGTGCCAGTGCACTCTCTGGACTCACTGCAGTGCATCCCCAGTGAAGCCAGTGCACTCTCTGGACTCACGGCACTGCATCCCCAGTGGTGCCAGTGGAGTCTCTGCACTCACTACAGTGCATCTCCAGTGGTGCCAGTGCACTCTCTGGACTCACTGCAGTGCATCCCCAGTGGTGCGAGTGTACTCCATGGACTCACTGCACTGCATCCCCAGTGGAGCCTGTGCAGTCTCTGGACTCACTGCATTGCATCCCCAGTGGTGCCAGTGCAGTCTCTGGACTCACTGCACTGCATCCCCTGTTGTGCCAGTGCACTCTCTGGACTCACTGAACTGCATCCCCAGTGGTGCCAGTGCACTCTCTGGACTCACTGCATTGCATCCCCAGTGGTGCCAGTGCATTCTCTGGACTCACTGCACTGCATCCCAAGTGGTGCCAGTGCACTCTCTGGACTCACTGCATTGCATCCCCAGTGGTGCCAGTGCATTCTCTGGACTCACTGCACTGCATCCCCAGTGGTGCCAGTGCACTCTCTGGACTCATTGCACTGCATCCCCAGTGGTTCCAGTGCACTCTCTGGACTCACTGCACTGCATCCCCAGTGGTGCCAGTGCACTCTTTGGACTCACTGCAGTGTATCCCCTGTGGTGCCAGTGCACTCTGGGGACCAACTGCACTGCATCCCCAGTGGTGCCAGTGCACTCTCTGGACTCACTGCACTGCATCCCCAGTGGTGCCAGTGCAGTCTCTGGACTCACTGCAGTGCATCCCCAGTGGTGCAAGTGCAGTCTCTGCACTCACTGCAGTGCATCTCCATTGGTGCCAGTGCACTCTCTGGACCCACTGCAGTGCATCCCCAGTGGTGCCAGTGCACTCTCTGGAGTCACTGCACTGCATCCCCAGTGGTGCCAGTGCACTCTCTGGAGTCACTGCAGTGCATCCCAATGGTGCCAGTGCACTCTCTGGAGTCACTACACTGCATCTCCAGTGGCGCCAGTGCACTCTCTGGTGTCACTGCAGTGCATCCCCAGTGGCGCCAGTGCACTCTCTGGACTCACTGCACTGCATCCCCAGTGGTGCCAGTGCACTCTCTGAAGTTACTGCATTGCATCCCCAGTGGTGCCAGTGCACTCTCTGGACTCACCGCACTGCATCCCCAGTGGTGCCAGTGCACTCTCTGGACTCACTGCACTGCATCCCCAGTGGTGCCAGTGCACTCTCTGAAGTTACTGCATTGCATCCCCAGTGGTGCCAGTGCACTCTCTGGACTCACTGCATTGCATCCCCAGTGGTGCCAGTGCATTCTCTGGACTCACTGCACTGCATCCCCAGTGGTGCCAGTGCACTCTCTGGACTCATTGCACTGCATCCCCAGTGGTTCCAGTGCACTCTCTGGACTCACTGCACTGCATCCCCAGTGGTGCCAGTGCACTCTTTGGACTCACTGCAGTGTATCCCCTGTGGTGCCAGTGCACTCTGGGGACCAACTGCACTGCATCCCCAGTGGTGCCAGTGCACTCTCTGGACTCACTGCACTGCATCCCCAGTGGTGCCAGTGCAGTCTCTGGACTCACTGCAGTGCATCCCCAGTGGTGCAAGTGCAGTCTCTGCACTCACTGCAGTGCATCTCCATTGGTGCCAGTGCACTCTCTGGACCCACTGCAGTGCATCTCCAGTGGTGCCAGTGCACTCTCTAGACCCACTGCAGTGCATCCCCAGTGGTGCCAGTGCACTCTCTCTAGTCACTGCGCTGCATCACCAGTGGTGACAGTGCAGTCTCTGGACTCACTGCAGTGCATCCCCAGTGGTGCCAGTTGAATCTCTGGACTCACTGCAGTGTATCCCCTGTGGTGCCAGTTCACTCTGTGGACTCACTGCACTGCATCCCAGTGGTGCCAGTGCACTCTCTGGACTCAATGCACTGCAACGCCAGTGCTGACAGTGCACTCTCTGGACTCACTGCAGTGCATCCCCAGTGGTGCCAGTGCACTCTCTGGACTCACTGCACTGCATCCCCAATGGTGCCACTGCACTCTTTGGACTTACTACAGTGCAGCACCTGAGTTGCCAGTGCACTCTCTGGACTCACTGCACTGCATCCCCAGTGGTGCCAGTGCAGTCTCTGGACTCACTGCAGTGCATCCCCAGTGGTGCAAGTGTAGTCTCTGCACTCACTTCAGTGCATCTCCAGTGGTGCCAGAGCACTCTCTGGACCCACTGCAGTGCATCCCCAGTGGTGCCAGTGCACTCTCTGTAGTCACTGCGCTGCGTCCCCAGTGGTGACAGTGCACTCTGTGGACTCACTGCAGTGCATCCCCAGTGTTGCCAGTGCACTCTCTGGACTCACTGCACTGCATCCCCAGTGGTGCCAGTGCACTCTCTGGACTCACTGCAGTGCATCCCCAGTGAAGCCAGTGCACTCTCTGGACTCACGGCACTGCATCCCCAGTGGTGCCAGTGGAGTCTCTGCACTCACTACAGTGCATCTCCAGTGGTGCCAGTGCACTCTCTGGACTCACTGCAGTGCATCCCCAGTGGTGCGAGTGTACTCCATGGACTCACTGCACTGCATCCCCAGTGGAGCCTGTGCAGTCTCTGGACTCACTGCATTGCATCCCCAGTGGTGCCAGTGCAGTCTCTGGACTCACTGCACTGCATCCCCTGTTGTGCCAGTGCACTCTCTGGACTCACTGAACTGCATCCCCAGTGGTGCCAGTGCACTCTCTGGACTCACTGCATTGCATCCCCAGTGGTGCCAGTGCATTCTCTGGACTCACTGCACTGCATCCCAAGTGGTGCCAGTGCACTCTCTGGACTCACTGCATTGCATCCCCAGTGGTGCCAGTGCATTCTCTGGACTCACTGCACTGCATCCCCAGTGGTGCCAGTGCACTCTCTGGACTCATTGCACTGCATCCCCAGTGGTTCCAGTGCACTCTCTGGACTCACTGCACTGCATCCCCACTGGTGCCAGTGCACTCTCTGGAGTCACTGCACTGCATCCCAAGTGGAGCCGGTGCCGTCTCTGGACTCACTGCATTGCATCCCCAGTGGTGCCAGTGCACTCTCTGGACTCACTGCAGTGCTTCCCCAGTGGTGCAAGTGCAGTCTCTGCACTCACTGCAGTGCATCTCCAGTGGTGCCAGTGCACTCTCTGGACCCACTGCAATGCATCCCCACTGGTGCCAGTGCACTCTCTGGACTCACTGCACTGCATCCCCAGTGGTGCCAGTGCACTCTCTGTAGTCATTGCGCTGCATCCCCAGTGGAGACAGTGCACTCTCTGGACTCACTGCACTGCATCCCAGTGGTGCAAGTGCAGTCTCTGCACTCACTGCAGTGCATCTCCAGTGGTGCCAGTGCACTCTCTCGACCCACTGCAATGCATCCCCACTGGTGCCAGTGCACTCTCTGGACTCACTGCAGTGTATCCCCTGTGGTGCCAGTGCACTCTGTGGACTCACTGCACTGCATCCCAGTGGTGCAAGTGCAGTCTCTGCACTCACTGCAGTGCATCTCCAGTGGTGCCAGTGCACTCTCTCGACCCACTGCAATGCATCCCCACTGGTGCCAGTGCACTCTCTGGACTCACTGCACTGCATCCCCAGTGGTGCCAGTGCACTCTCTGGACTCACTGAACTGCATCCCCAGTGTTGCCAGTGCACTCTTTGGACTCACTGCAGTGTATCCCCTGTGGTGCCAGTGCACTCTGGGGACCAACTGCACTGCATCCCAGTGGTGCCAGAGCACTCTCTGGACTCACTGCAGTGCATTCCGAGTGGTGCCAGTGCACTCTCTGGACTCACTGCAGTGAATCCCCGGTGGTGCCAGTGCACTCTCTGGACTCACTGCAGTGCATCCCCAGTGGTGCCAGTGCACTCTCTGGACTCACTGAACTGCATCCCCAGTGGTGCCAGTGCACTCTTTGGACTCACTGCAGTGTATCCCCTGTGGTGCCAGTGCACTCTCTGGACTCACTGCACTGCATCCCAGTGGTGCCAGTGCACTCTCTGGACTCAGTGCAGTGCATCCCCAGTGGTGCCATTGCACTCTCTGGACTCACTGCACTGCATCCCCAGTGGTGCCAGTGCACTCTCTGGACTCACTGCAGTGCATCACCATTGGTGCCAGTGCACTGTCTGGAGTCACTGCAGTGCATCCCCAGTGGTGCCAGTGCACTCTCTGGACTCACTGCACTGCATCCCCAGTGGTGCCAGTGCACTCTCTGGAGTCACTGCACTGCATCCCCAGTGGTGCCAGTGCACTCTCTGGAGTCACTGCAGTGCATCCCAATGGTGCCAGTGCACTCTCTGGAGTCACTACACTGCATCTCCAGTGGCGCCAGTGCACTCTCTGGTGTCACTGCAGTGCATCCCCAGTGGCGCCAGTGCACTCTCTGGACTCACTGCACTGCATCCCCAGTGGTGCCAGTGCACTCTCTGAAGTTACTGCATTGCATCCCCAGTGGTGCCAGTGCACTCTCTGGACTCACCGCACTGCATCCCCAGTGGTGCCAGTGCACTCTCTGGACTCACTGCACTGCATCCCAAGTGGTGCCAGTGCACTCTCTGGACTCACTGCATTGCATCCCCAGTGGTGCCAGTGCATTCTCTGGACTCACTGCACTGCATCCGCAGTGGTGCCAGTGCACTCTCTGGACTCATTGCACTGCATCCCCAGTGGTTCCAGTGCACTCTCTGGAGTCACTGCACTGCATCCCCAGTGGTGCCAGTGCACTCTCTGAAGTTACTGCATTGCATCCCCAGTGGTGCCAGTGCACTCTCTGTAGTCATTGCGCTGCACAGCCAGTGGTGCCAGTGCACTCTCTGGACTCACTGCAGTGCATCCCCAGTGGTACCAGTGCACTCTCTGGACTCACTGCACTGCATCCCCAGTGGTGCCAGTTCACTCTTTGGAGTCACTGCAGGGCATCCCCAGTTGTGCCAGTGAAATCTCTGGACTCACTGCACTGCATCCCCAGTGGTGCCAGTGCACTCTCTGGATTCACTGCACTGCATCCCCAGTGGTGCCAGTGCACTCTCTGGACTCACGGCACTGCATCCCCAGTGGTGCCAGTGCACTCTCTGGAGTAACTGCACTGCATCCCCAGTGGTGCCAGTGCACTCACTGGAGTCACTACAGTGCATCCTTAGTGGTGCCAGTGCACTCTGTGGACTCACTGCACTGCATCCCCAGTGGTGCCAGTGCACTCTCTGGACTCAGTGCAGTGCATCCCCAGTGGTGCCATTGCACTCTCTGGACTCACTGCACTGCATCCCCAGTGGTGCCAGTGCACTCTCTGGACTCACTGCAGTGCATCCCCAGTGGTGCCAGTGCACTCTCTGGAGTCACTGCAGTGCATCCCCAGTGGTGCCAGTGCACTCTCTGGACTCGCTGAACTGCATCCCCAGTGGTGCCAGTGCACTCTCTGGAGTCACTGCACTGCATCCCCAGTGGTGCCAGTGCACTCTCTGGAGTCACTGCACTGCATCCCAATGGTGCCAGTGCACTCTCTGGAGTCACTACACTGCATCTCCAGTGGCGCCAGTGCACTCTCTGGAGTCACTGCAGTGCATCCCCAGTGGCGCCAGTGCACTCTCTGGACTCACTGAACTGCATCCCCAGTGGTGCCAGTGCACTCTCTGGAGTCACTGCACTGCATCCCCAGTGGTGCCAGTGCACTCTCTGGAGTCACTGTACTTCATCCCCAGTGGTGCCAGTGCACTCTCTGGACTCACTGCAGTGCATCCCCAGTGGTGCCAGTGCACTCTCTGGACTCAGCGGGGTGCATCCCCAGTGGTGCCAGTGGACTCTCTGGAGTCACTGCACTGCATCCCCAGTGGTGCCAGTGCACTCTCTGGACTCAGTGCACTGCATCCCCAGTGGTGCCAGTGCACTCTCTGGACTCACTGCACTGCATCCCCAGTGGTGCCAGTGCACTCTCTGGACTCACTGCAGTGCATCCCCAGTGGTGCCAGTGCACTCTCTGGACTCACTGCACTGCATCCCCAGTGGTGCCAGTGCACTCTCTGGACTCATTGCACTGCATCCCCAGTGGTGCCAGTGCACTCTCTGGACTCACTGCAGTGCATCCCCAGTGGTGCCAGTGCACTCTCTGGAGTCACTACAGTACATCCTTAGTGGTGCCAGCGCACTCTCTGGACTCACTGCACTGCATCCCCAGTGGTGCCAGTGCACTCTCTGGAGAAACCGGGGTGCATCCCCAGTGGTGCCAGTGCACTCTCTGGACTCACTGCACTGCATCCCCAGTGGTGCCAGTGCACTCTCTGAAGTTACTGCATTGCATCCCCAGTGGTGCCAGTGCACTCTCTGGACTCACGGCACTGCATCCCCAGTGGTGCCAGTGCACTCTCTGGACTCACTGCAGTGCATCCCCAGTGGTGCCAGTGCACTCTCTGGACTCAGTGCACTGCATCCCCAGTGGTGCCAGTGCATTCTCTGGACTCACTGCACTGCATCCCCAGTGGTGCCAGTGCACTCTCTGGAGTCACCGGGGTGCATCCCCAGTGGTTCCAGTGCACTCTCTGGACTCACTGCACTGCATCCCCAGTGGTGCCAGTGCACTCTCTGAAGTTACTGCATTGCATCCCCAGTGGTGCCAGTGCACTCTCTGTAGTCATTGCGCTGCATCGCCAGTGGTGCCAGTGCACTCTCTGGACTCACTGGAGTGCATCCCCAGTGGTACCAATGCACTCTCTGGACTCACTGCACTGCATCCCCAGTGGTGCCAGTTCACTCTTTGGTAGTCACTGCAGGGCATCCCCAGTTGTGCCAGTGAAATCTCTGGACTCACTGCACTGCACCCCCAGTGGTGCCAGTGCACTCTCTGGACTCACGGCACTGCATCCCCAGTGGTGCCAGTGCACTCTCTGGACTCACTGCAGTGCATCCCCAGTGGTGCCAGTGCACTCTCTGGACTCACTGCACTACATCCCCAGTGGTGCCAGTGCACTCTCTGGACTCACTGCACTGCATCCCCAGTGGTGCCAGTGCACTCTCTGGACTCACGGCACTGCATCCCCAGTGCTGCCAGTGCACTCACTGGAGTCACTACAGTGCATCCTTAGTGGTGCCAGTGCACTCTGTGGACTCACTGCAGTGCATCCCCAGTGGTGCCAGTGCACTCTCCGGACTCAGTGCAGTGCATCCCCAGTGGTGCCAGTGCACTCTCTGGAGTCACTACAGTACATCCCCAGTGGTGCCAGTGCACTCTCTGGAGTCACTGCA
The DNA here is from genome assembly GCF_964211835.1 of Anser anser. NCBI lineage: Eukaryota > Metazoa > Chordata > Aves > Anseriformes > Anatidae > Anser > Anser anser. The sequence goes on along the minus strand of NW_028154218.1, from coordinate 1,016,756 downwards.
GTGCATCCCCAGTGGTGCCAGTGCACTCTCTGGACTCACTGCACTGCATCCCCAGTGGTGCCAGTGCACTCTCTGGAGTCACTGCACTGCATCCCCAGTGCTGCCAGTGCACTCTCTGGAGTCACTGCTGTGCATCCCAATGGTGCCAGTGCACTCTCTGGAGTCACTACACTGCATCTCCAGTGGCGCCAGTGCACTCTCTGGAGTCACTGCAGTGCATCCCCAGTGGTGCCAGTGCACTCTCTGGACTCACTGCACTGCATCCCCAGTGGTGCCAGTGCACTCTCTGGACTCACTGCACTGCATCCCCAGTGGTGCCAGTGCACTCTCTGGAGTCACTGTACTTCATCACCAGTGGTGCCAGTGCACTCTCTGGACTCACTGCACTGCATCCCCAGTGGTGCCAGTGCACTCTCTGGACTCAGTGCACTGCATCCCCAGAGGTGCCAGTGCACTCTCTGGACTCACTGCACTGCATCCCCAGTGGTTCCAGTGCACTCTCTGGACTCACTGCAGTGCATCCCCAGTGGTGCCAGTGCACTCTCTGGACTCACTGCACTGCATCCCCAGTGGTGCCAGTGCACTCTCTGGACTCATTGCACTGCATCCCCAGTGGTGCCAGTGCACTCTCTGGACTCACTGCACTGCATCCCCAGTGGTGCCAGTGCACTCTCTGGAGTCACTACAGTACATCCTTAGTGGTGCCAGCGCACTCTCTGGACTCACTGCACTTCATCCCCAGTGGTGCCAGTGCACTCTCTGGAGTCACCGGGGTGCATCCCCAGTGGTGCCAGTGCACTCTCTGGACTCACTGCACTGCATCCCCTGTGGTGCCAGTGCACTCTTTGGACTCACTGCAGTGCATCCCCAGTGCTGAGAGTGCACTCTCTGGACTCAGTGCACTGCATCCCCAGTGGTGCCAGTGCACTCTCTGGACTCACTGCAGTGCATCCCCAGTGGTGCCAGTGCACTCTCTGGACTCACTGCAGTGAATCTCCGGTGGTGCCAGTGCATTCTCTGGACTCACTGCACTGCATCCCCAGTGGTGACAGTGCACTCTCTGGAGTCACCGGGGTGCATCCCCAGTGGTTCCAGTGCACTCTCTGGACTCACTGCACTGCATCCCCAGTGGTGCCAGTGCACTCTCTGAAGTTACTGCATTGCATCCCCAGTGGTGCCAGTGTACTCTCTGTAGTCATTGCGCTGCATCGCCAGTGGTGCCAGTGCACTCTCTGGACTCACTGCAGTGCATCCCCAGTGGTACCAGTGCACTCTCTGGACTCACTGCAGTGCATCCCCAGTGGTGCCAGTGCACTCTCTGGAATCACTGCAGTGCATCCCCAGTGGTGCCTGTGCACTCTCGGGACTCACTGCACTGCATCCCCAGTGGTGCCAGTTCACTCTCTGGACTCACTGCACTGCATCCACAGTGGTGCCAGTTCACTCTCTGGACTCACTGCACTGCATCCCCAGTGGAGCCAGTGCACTCTCCGGACTCACTGCACTGCATCCCCAGTGGTGTCACTGCACTCTCTGGAGTCACTACAGTACATCCTTAGTGGTGCCAGTGCACTCTCTGGACTCACTGCACTGCATCCCCAGTGGTGCCAGTGCACTCTCTGGACTCACTGCACTGCATCCCCAGTGGTGCCAGTGCACTCGATGACGTTACTGTATTGCATCCCCAGTGGTGCCAGTGCACTCTCTGGACTCACCGCACTGCATCCCCAGTGGTGCCAGTGCACTCTCTGAAGTTACTGCACTGCATCCCCAGTGGTGCCAGTGCACTCTCTGGACTCACGGCACTGTATCCCCAGTGGTGCCAGTGCACTCTCTGGACTCACTGCAGTGCATCCCCAGTGGTGCCAGTGCACTCTCTGGACTCACTGCACTGCATCCCCAGTGGTGCCAGTACACTCTCTGGACTCACTGCACTGCATCCCCAGTGGTGCCAGTTCACTCTTTGGTGTTACTGCAGGGCATACCCAGTGGTGCCAGTGAACTCTCTGGACTCACTGCACTGCATCCCCAGTGGTGCCAGTGCACTCTCTGGACTCACTGCACTGCATCCCCAGTGGTGCCAGTTCACTCTTTGGTGTTACTGCAGGGCATAACCAGTGGTGCCAGTGAACTCTCTGGACTCACTGCACTGCATCCCCAGTGGTGCCAGTGCACTCTCTGGACTCACTGCACTGCATCCACAGTGGTGCCAGTGCACTCTATGGAGTCTCTGCACTGCATCCCCAGTGGTGCCAGTGCACTCTATGGACTCACTGCACTGCATCCCCAGTGGTTCCAGTGCACTCTCTGGAGTCACTGCACTGCATCCCCAGTGGTGCCAGTGCACTCTCTGGAGTCACTGCAGTGCATCCTTAGTGGTGCCAGTGCACTCTCTGGACTCACTGCACTGCATCCCCAGTGGTGCCAGTGCACTCTCTGGACTCACTAAAGTGCATTCCCAGTGGAGCCACTGCACTCTCTGGAGTCACTGCACTGCATCCCCAGTGGTGCCAGTGCACTCTCTGGAGTCGCTGCACTTCATCCCCAGTGGTGACAGTGCACTCTCTGGACTCACTGCAGTGCATCCCCAGTGGTGCCAGTGCACTCTCTGGACTCACCGGGGTGCATCCCCAGTGGTGCCAGTGCACTCTCTGGACTCACTGCACTGCATCCCCTGTGGTGCCAGTGCACTCTCTGGACTCACTGCAGTGCATCCCCAGTGGTGCCAGTGCACTCTCTGGACTCACTGCACTGCATCCCCAGTGGTGCCAGTGCACTCTCTGGACTCAGTGCACTGCATCCCCAGTGGTGCCAGTGCACTCTCTGGACTCACTGCAGTGCATCCCCAGTGGTGCCAGTGCACTCTCTGGACTCACTGCACTGCATCCCCAGTGGTGCCAGTGCACTCTCTGGACTCACCGGGGTGCATCCCTCGTGGTTCCAGTGCACTCTCTGGACTCACTGCACTGCATCCCCAGTGGTGCCAGTGCACTCTCTGGACTCACTGCACTGCATCCCCAGTGGTGCCAGTGCACTCTCTGGACTCACCGGGGTGCATCCCCAGTGGTGCCAGTGCACTCTCTGGACTCACTGCACTGCATCCCCAGTGGTGCCAGTGCACTTTCTGGACTCACCGGGGTGCATCCCCAGTGGTGCCAGTGCACTCTCTGGACTCACTGCACTGCATCCCCAGTGGTGCAAGTGCAGTCTCTGCACTCACTGCACTGCATCCCCAGTGGTGCCAGTGCACTCTCTGGACTCACTGCACTGCATCCCCAGTGGTGCCAGTGCACTCTCTGGACTCATTGCACTGCATCCCCAGTGGTGCCAGTGCATTCTCTGAAGTTACTGCATTGCATCCCCAGTGGTGCCAGTGCACTCTCTGGACTCACTGCAGTGCATCCCCAGTGGTGCCAGTGCACTCTTTGGAGTCACTGCAGAGCATCCCCAGTGGTGCCAGTGAAATCTCTGGACTCACTGCACTGCATCCCCAGTGGTGCCAGTTCACTCTTTGGAGTCACTGCAGAGCATCCCCAGTGGTGCCAGTGAAATCTCTGGACTCACTGCACTGCATCCCCAGTGGTGCCAGTGCACTCTCTGGACTCACGGCACTGCATCCCCAGTGGTGCCAGTTCACTCTCTGGACTCACTGCAGTGCATCCCCAGTGGTGCCAGTGCACTCTCTGGACTCACTGCACTGAATCCACAGTGCTGCCAGTGCACTCTCGGGACTCACCGGGGCGCATACCCAGTGGTGCCAGTGCACTCTTTGGAGTCACTGCATTGCATCCCCAGTGGCGCCAGTGCACTCTCTGGACTCACTGCACTGAACCCCCCAGTGGTGCCAGTGCACTCTCTGGACTCACTGCACTGCATCCCCAGTGGTGCCAGTGCACTCTCTGGACTCACTGCACTGCATCCCCAGTGGTGCCAGTGCACTCTCTGGACTCACCGGGGTGCATCCCCAGTGGTGCCAGTGCACTCTCTGGACTCACTGCACTGCATCCCCAGTGGTGCCAGTGCACTTTCTGGACTCACCGGGGTGCATCCCCAGTGGTGCCAGTGCACTCTCTGGACTCACTGCACTGCATCCCCAGTGGTGCAAGTGCAGTCTCTGCACTCACTGCACTGCATCCCCAGTGGTGCCAGTGCACTCTCTGGACTCACTGCACTGCATCCCCAGTGGTGCCAGTGCACTCTCTGGACTCATTGCACTGCATCCCCAGTGGTGCCAGTGCATTCTCTGAAGTTACTGCATTGCATCCCCAGTGGTGCCAGTGCACTCTCTGGACTCACTGCAGTGCATCCCCAGTGGTGCCAGTGCACTCTTTGGAGTCACTGCAGAGCATCCCCAGTGGTGCCAGTGAAATCTCTGGACTCACTGCACTGCATCCCCAGTGGTGCCAGTTCACTCTTTGGAGTCACTGCAGAGCATCCCCAGTGGTGCCAGTGAAATCTCTGGACTCACTGCACTGCATCCCCAGTGGTGCCAGTGCACTCTCTGGACTCACGGCACTGCATCCCCAGTGGTGCCAGTTCACTCTCTGGACTCACTCAGTGCATTCCCAGTGGTGCCAGTGCACTCTCTGGACTCACTGCACTGAATCCACAGTGCTGCCAGTGCACTCTCGGGACTCACCGGGGCGCATCCCCAGTGGTGCCAGTGCACTCTTTGGAGTCACTGCATTGCATCCCCAGTGGCGCCAGTGCACTCTCTGGACTCACTGCACTGAACCCCCCAGTGGTGCCAGTGCACTCTCTGGACTCACTGCAGTGAATCTCCGGTGGTGCCAGTGCATTCTCTGGACTCACTGCACTGCATCCCCAGTGGTGACAGTGCACTCTCTGGAGTCACCGGGGTGCATCCCCAGTGGTTCCAGTGCACTCTCTGGACTCACTGCACTGCATCCCCAGTGGTGCCAGTGCACTCTCTGAAATTACTGCATTGCATCCCCAGTGGTGCCAGTGTACTCTCTGTAGTCATTGCGCTGCATCGCCAGTGGTGCCAGTGCACTCTCTGGACTCACTGCAGTGCATCCCCAGTGGTACCAGTGCACTCTCTGGACTCACTGCAGTGCATCCCCAGTGGTGCCAGTGCACCCTCTGGAATCACTGCAGTGCATCCCCAGTGGTGCCTGTGCACTCTCGGGACTCACTGCACTGCATCCCCAGTGGTGCCAGTTCACTCTCTGGACTCACTGCACTGCATCCACAGTGGTGCCAGTTCACTCTCTGGACTCACTGCACTGCATCCCCAGTGGAGCCAGTGCACTCTCCGGACTCACTGCACTGCATCCCCAGTGGTGTCACTGCACTCTCTGGAGTCACTACAGTACATCCTTAGTGGTGCCAGTGCACTCTCTGGACTCACTGCACTGCATCCCCAGTGGTGCCAGTGCACTCTCTGGACTCACTGCACTGCATCCCCAGTGGTGCCAGTGCACTCGATGACGTTACTGTATTGCATCCCCAGTGGTGCCAGTGCACTCTCTGGACTCACCGCACTGCATCCCCAGTGGTGCCAGTGCACTCTCTGAAGTTACTGCACTGCATCCCCAGTGGTGCCAGTGCACTCTCTGGACTCACGGCACTGTATCCCCAGTGGTGCCAGTGCACTCTCTGGACTCACTGCAGTGCATCCCCAGTGGTGCCAGTGCACTCTCTGGACTCACTGCACTGCATCCCCAGTGGTGCCAGTACACTCTCTGGACTCACTGCACTGCATCCCCAGTGGTGCCAGTTCACTCTTTGGTGTTACTGCAGGGCATACCCAGTGGTGCCAGTGAACTCTCTGGACTCACTGCACTGCATCCCCAGTGGTGCCAGTGCACTCTCTGGACTCACTGCACTGCATCCCCAGTGGTGCCAGTTCACTCTTTGGTGTTACTGCAGGGCATAACCAGTGGTGCCAGTGAACTCTCTGGACTCACTGCACTGCATCCCCAGTGGTGCCAGTGCACTCTCTGGACTCACTGCACTGCATCCACAGTGGTGCCAGTGCACTCTATGGAGTCTCTGCACTGCATCCCCAGTGGTGCCAGTGCACTCTATGGACTCACTGCACTGCATCCCCAGTGGTTCCAGTGCACTCTCTGGAGTCACTGCACTGCATCCCCAGTGGTGCCAGTGCACTCTCTGGAGTCACTGCAGTGCATCCTTAGTGGTGCCAGTGCACTCTCTGGACTCACTGCACTGCATCCCCAGTGGTGCCAGTGCACTCTCTGGACTCACTAAAGTGCATTCCCAGTGGTGCCACTGCACTCTCTGGAGTCACTGCACTGCATCCCCAGTGGTGCCAGTGCACTCTCTGGACTCGCTGCACTTCATCCCCAGTGGTGACAGTGCACTCTCTGGACTCACTGCAGTGCATCCCCAGTGGTGCCAGTGCACTCTCTGGACTCACCGGGGTGCATCCCCAGTGGTGCCAGTGCACTCTCTGGACTCACTGCACTGCATCCCCTGTGGTGCCAGTGCACTCTCTGGACTCACTGCAGTGCATCCCCAGTGGTGCCAGTGCACTCTCTGGACTCACTGCACTGCATCCCCAGTGGTGCCAGTGCACTCTCTGGACTCAGTGCACTGCATCCCCAGTGGTGCCAGTGCACTCTCTGGACTCACTGCAGTGCATCCCCAGTGGTGCCAGTGCACTCTCTGGACTCACTGCACTGCATCCCCAGTGGTGCCAGTGCACTCTCTGGACTCACCGGGGTGCATCCCTCGTGGTTCCAGTGCACTCTCTGGACTCACTGCACTGCATCCCCAGTGGTGCCAGTGCACTCTCTGGACTCACTGCACTGCATCCCCAGTGGTGCCAGTGCACTCTCTGGACTCACCGGGGTGCATCCCCAGTGGTGCCAGTGCACTCTCTGGACTCACTGCACTGCATCCCCAGTGGTGCCAGTGCACTTTCTGGACTCACCGGGGTGCATCCCCAGTGGTGCCAGTGCACTCTCTGGACTCACTGCACTGCATCCCCAGTGGTGCAAGTGCAGTCTCTGCACTCACTGCAGTGCATCCCCAGTGGCGCCAGTGCACTCTCTGGACTCACTGCACTGCATCCCCAGTGGTGCCAGTGCACTCTCTGGACTCATTGCACTGCATCCCCAGTGGTGCCAGTGCATTCTCTGAAGTTACTGCATTGCATCCCCAGTGGTGCCAGTGCACTCTCTGGACTCACTGCAGTGCATCCCCAGTGGTGCCAGTGCACTCTTTGGAGTCACTGCAGAGCATCCCCAGTGGTGCCAGTGAAATCTCTGGACTCACTGCACTGCATCCCCAGTGGTGCCAGTTCACTCTTTGGAGTCACTGCAGAGCATCCCCAGTGGTGCCAGTGAAATCTCTGGACTCACTGCACTGCATCCCCAGTGGTGCCAGTGCACTCTCTGGACTCACGGCACTGCATCCCCAGTGGTGCCAGTTCACTCTCTGGACTCACTGCAGTGCATCCCCAGTGGTGCCAGTGCACTCTCTGGACTCACTGCACTGAATCCACAGTGCTGCCAGTGCACTCTCGGGACTCACCGGGGCGCATACCCAGTGGTGCCAGTGCACTCTTTGGAGTCACTGCATTGCATCCCCAGTGGCGCCAGTGCACTCTCTGGACTCACTGCACTGAACCCCCCAGTGGTGCCAGTGCACTCTCTGGACTCACTGCACTGCATCCCCAGTGGTGCCAGTGCACTCTCTGGACTCACTGCACTGCATCCCCAGTGGTGCCAGTGCACTCTCTGGACTCACCGGGGTGCATCCCCAGTGGTGCCAGTGCACTCTCTGGACTCACTGCACTGCATCCCCAGTGGTGCCAGTGCACTTTCTGGACTCACCGGGGTGCATCCCCAGTGGTGCCAGTGCACTCTCTGGACTCACTGCACTGCATCCCCAGTGGTGCAAGTGCAGTCTCTGCACTCACTGCACTGCATCCCCAGTGGTGCCAGTGCACTCTCTGGACTCACTGCACTGCATCCCCAGTGGTGCCAGTGCACTCTCTGGACTCATTGCACTGCATCCCCAGTGGTGCCAGTGCATTCTCTGAAGTTACTGCATTGCATCCCCAGTGGTGCCAGTGCACTCTCTGGACTCACTGCAGTGCATCCCCAGTGGTGCCAGTGCACTCTTTGGAGTCACTGCAGAGCATCCCCAGTGGTGCCAGTGAAATCTCTGGACTCACTGCACTGCATCCCCAGTGGTGCCAGTTCACTCTTTGGAGTCACTGCAGAGCATCCCCAGTGGTGCCAGTGAAATCTCTGGACTCACTGCACTGCATCCCCAGTGGTGCCAGTGCACTCTCTGGACTCACGGCACTGCATCCCCAGTGGTGCCAGTTCACTCTCTGGACTCACTCAGTGCATTCCCAGTGGTGCCAGTGCACTCTCTGGACTCACTGCACTGAATCCACAGTGCTGCCAGTGCACTCTCGGGACTCACCGGGGCGCATCCCCAGTGGTGCCAGTGCACTCTTTGGAGTCACTGCATTGCATCCCCAGTGGCGCCAGTGCACTCTCTGGACTCACTGCACTGAACCCCCCAGTGGTGCCAGTGCACTCTCTGGACTCACTGCACTGCATCCCCAGTGGTGCCAGTGCACTCTCTGGACTCACTGCACTGCATCCCCAGTGGTGCCAGTGCACTCTCTGGACTCACTGCACTGCATCCCCAGTGGTGCCAGTGCATTCTCTGAAGTTACTGCATTGCATCCCCAGTGGTGCCAGTGCACTCTCTGCACTCACCGCACTGCATCCCCAGTGGTGCCAGTGCACTCTCTGGACTCACTGCAGTGCATCACCAGTGGTGCCAGTGCACTCTCTGGACTCACTGCACTGCATCCCCACTGGTGCCAGTGCACTCTCTGGAGTCACCGGGGTGCATCCCCAGTGGCGCCAGTGCACTCTCTGGACTCACTGCACTGCATCCCCAGTGGTGCCAGTGCATTCTCTGAAGTTACTGCATTGCAACCCCAGTGGTGCCAGTGCACTCTCTGCACTCACCGCACTGCATCCCCAGTGGTGCCAGTGCACTCTCTGGACTCACTTCAGTGCATCCCCAGTGGTGCCAGTGCACTCTCTGGACTCACTGCAGTGCATCCCCTGTGGTGCCAGTGCACTCTCTGGACTTACTGCACTGCAACCCCAGTGGTGCCACTGCACTCTCTGGAATCACTGCAGTGCATCCCCATTGGTGCCTGTGCACTCTCGGGAGTCACTGCACTGCATCCCCAGTGGTGCCAGTTCACTCTCTGGACTCACTGCACTGCATCCCCAGTGGTGCCAGTGCACTCTCTGGACTCACTGCTGTGCATCCCCACTGGTGCCAGTTCACTCTCTGGAGTCACTGCACTGCATCCCCAGTTGTGCCAGTGCACTCTCTGGACTCACTGCACTGCATCCCCAGTGGTGCCAGTGCACTCTCTGGACTCATTGCACTGCATCCCCAGTGGTGCCAGTGCACTCTCAGGTGTCACTGCAGTGCATCCCCATTGGTTCCAGTGCACTCTCTGGACTCACTGCACTGCATCCCCAGTGGTGCCAGTGCACTCTCTGGACTCACCACACTGCATCCCCAGTGGTGCCAGTGCACTCTCTGGACTCACTGCACTGCATCCCCAGTGGTGCCAGTGCACTCTCTGGACTCACTGCAGTGCATCCCCAGTGGTGCCAGTGCACTCTCTGGACTCACTGCAGTGCATCCCCAGTGGTGCCAGTGCGCTCTCTGGACTCACCGCACTGCATCCCCAGTGGTGCCAGTGCACTCTCTGGACTCACCGCACTTCATTCCCAGAGGTGCCTGTGCACTCTCTGGACTCACTGCACTGCATCCCCAGTGGTGCCAGTGCACTCTCTGGAGTCACTGCACTGCATCCCCAGTGGTGCCTGTGCACTCTCGGGACTCACTGCTGTGCATCCCCACTGGTGCCAGTTCACTCTCTGGAGTCACTGCACTGCATCCCCAGTTGTGCCAGTGCACTCTCTGGACTCACTGCACTGCATCCCCAGTGGTGCCAGTGCACTCTCTGGACTCATTGCACTGCATCCCCAGTGGTGCCAGTGCACTCTCAGGTGTCACTGCAGTGCATCCCCATTGGTTCCAGTGCACTCTCTGGACTCACTGCACTGCATCCCCAGTGGTGCCAGTGCACTCTCTGGACTCACCACACTGCATCCCCAGTGGTGCCAGTGCACTCTCTGGACTCACTGCACTGCATCCCCAGTGGTTCCAGTGCACTCTCTGGACTCACTGCAGTGCATCCCCAGTGGTTCCAGTGCACTCTCTGGACTCACCGCACTGCATCCCCAGTGGTGCCAGTGCACTCTCTGGACTCATTGCACTGCATCCCCAGTGGTGCCAGTGCACTCTCTGGACTCACTGCAGTGCATCCCCAGTGGTGCCAGTGCACTCTCTGGAGTCACTACAGTACATCCTTAGTGTTGCCAGTGCACTCTCTGGACTCGTTGCACGGCATCCCCAGTGGTGCCAGTGCACTCTCTGGAGTCACCGGAGTGCATCCCCAGTGGTGCCAGTGCACTCTCTGGACTCACTGCAGTGCATCCCTAGTGGTGCCAGCGCACTCTCTGGACTCACTGCACTGCATCCCCAGTGGTGCCAGTGCACTCTCTGGACTCACCGCACTTCATCCCCAGTGGTGCCAGTGCACTCTCTGGACTCACTGCACTGCAACCCCAGTGCTGCCACTGCACTCTCTGGGCTCACTGCAGTGCATCCCCATTGGTGCCTGTGCACTCTCGGGACTCACTGCACTGCATCCCCAGTGGTGCCAGTGCACTCTCTGGACTCACCGCACTGCATCCCCAGTGGGGCCAGTGCACTCTCTGGACTCACTGCACTGCATCCCCAGTGGTGCCAGTGCACTCTCTGGAATCACTGCAGTGCATCCCCAGTGGTGCCAGTGCACTCTCTGGACTCACTGGACTGCATCACCAGTGGTGCCAGTGCGCTCTCTGGACTCACTGCACTGCATCTCCAGTGGTGCCAGTGCACTCTCTGGACTCACTGCACTGCATCCCCAGTGGTGCCTGTGAAGTCTCTGGACTCACCGGGGTGCATCCCCAGTGGTGCCAGTGCACTCTCTGGACTCAGTGCACTGCATCCCCAGTGGTGCCAGTGCACTCTCTGGACTCACTGCAGTGCATCCCTAGTGGTGCCAGTGCACTCTCTGGACTCACTGCAGTGCATCCCCAGTGCTGCCAGTGCACTCTCTGGACTCACTGCAGTGCATCCCCAGTGGTGCCAGTGCACTCTCTGGACTCACTGCAGTGCATCCCCAGTGGTGCCAGTGCACTCTCTGGACTCACTGCACTGCATCCCCAGTGGTGCCAATGCATACTCTGGGCTCACTGCACTGCATCCCCAGTGGTGCCAGTGCACTCTCTCGACTCACTGCACTGCATCCCCCGTGGTGCCAGTGCACTCTCTGGACTCACTGCACTGCATCCCCAGTGGTGCCAGTGCACTCTCTGGACTCACTGCACTGCATCCCCAGTGGTGCCAGTGCACTCTCTGGACTCCCGGCACCGCATCCCCAGTGGTGGCAGTGCACTCTTTGGAGTCACTGCAGTGCATCCCCACTGGTGCCAGTGCACTCTCTGGACTCACTGCACTGCATCCCCAGTGGTGCCAGTGCACTCTCTGGACTCACGGCACTGCATCCCCAGTGTTGCCAGTGCACTCTCTGGACTCACTGCACTGCATCCCCAGTGTTGCCAGTGCACTCTCTGGACTTACTGCAGTGCATCCCCAGTGGTGCCAGTGCACTCTGTGGACTCACTGCACTGCATCCCCACTGGTGCCAGTGCACTCTCTGGACTCACTGCAGTGCATCCCCAGTGGTGCCAGTGCACTCTCTGGACTCACTGCACTGCATCCTTAGTGGTGCCAGTGCACTCTCTGGAGTCACTGCACTGCATCCCCTGTGGTGCCAGTGCACTCTCTGGACTCACTGCACTGCATCCCCAGTGGTGCCAGTGCACTCTCTGGACTCACTGCACTGCATCCCCAGTGGTGCCAGTGCACTCTCTGGACTCACTGCACTGCATCCCCAGTGGTGCCAGTGCACTCTCTGGACTCACTGCAGTGCATCCCCTGTGGTGCCAGTGCACTCTCTGGACTTACTGCACTGCAACCCCAGTGGTGCCACTGCACTCTCTGGAATCACTGCAGTGCATCCCCATTGGTGCCTGTGCACTCTCGGGAGTCACTGCACTGCATCCCCAGTGGTGCCAGTTCACTCTCTGTAGTCACTGCACTGCATCCCCAGTGGTGCCAGTGCACTCTCTGGAGTCACTGCACTGCATCCCCAGTGGTGCCAGTGCACTCTCGGGACTCACTGCACTGCATCCTTAGTGCTGCCAGTGCACTCTCTGGACTCACTGCACTGCATCCTTAGTGCTGCCAGTGCACTCTCTGGAGTCACTGCACTGCATCCCCAGTGGCGCCAGTGCACTCTCTGGAGTCACTGCACTGCATCCCCAGTGGCGCCACTGCACTCTCTGGACTCACCGCACTGCATCCCCAGTGGTGCCAGTGCACTCTCTGGACTCACTGCACTGCATCCCCAGTCGTGCCAGTGCACTCTCTGGAGTCACTGCACTGCATCCCCAGTAGTGCCAGTGCACTCTCTGGACTCACTGCACTGCATCCCCAGTGGTTCCATTGCACTCTCTGGACTCACTGCAGTGCATCCCCAGTGCTGACAGTGCACTCTCTGGACTCACTGCACTGCATGCCCAGTGGTGCCAGTGCACTCTCTGGACTCACTGCACTGCATCCCCGGTGGTGCCAGTGCACTCCCTGGACTCACTGCACTGCATCCCCAGTGGTGGCCTAAGGGGAACAGCTCTAATTTAATAGATGCTTCACCAGAAAATCATGAGTCATCTGCAGTTTTGAAGTTTTCTGGGATCAAGTCCCTTCAGACAGTTGAGGAATTTGCTCTATCTCCTATGAAAACTTGTGCTCTAATAAGTTAGTGAGTGAACAAGAGAGAAATCCTCTGCTAGATGACTTGACAAATTTGGTCTGAAAACAGTGTTGAGGCAGAACAATCCACGATTTTTGCCTTGGATGCACAGAGAGATTGGGGGTAGTAAAATTCTTTTATTCTTCATTAATATAAACATTTTCAAAACAGGTGTTTGCTCAACCTTGCTTCCACTGTGTGCATGGGAGGGAGATAACTGAAAGTGGGGAGTGTTGCTTGAAACCTGCAAGTGGCTGTGGTCCAGTGGGGTTGGAGGCTTTCTTACTCCTTTTGGAAATGCAAAGCAACCTTGCGCCTACCCTGCACTTGCAGAAGGATCACGACAGCCCAAAGCACAGAGGCTTTGTAATTACTGCATAGGGATTGGGAGCAGGGGGCTGCAGGCGTGGCCTCTGTGAGAACAGTGCGGAAGCTGCCCGTGTCGGATAAGAGCCAGCTCCAGCCAACTCCAGAAGGGCCACGACGCTTGCCAGAGCTGAGCCTATAAGCGATGCTGTTTGCACCTCCGGGAGAGCAGATTTAAGAAGGGGGAAATACTGCTGTGCAACAGAAGCTGGAAGAGCAAGGAGAGAGAACCAGCCCTGCAGCCCCCAAGGTGAGTGCAGCAGGAGGCAGGAGGTGCTCCAGGCTCACAGCAGCAGTTCCCCTGCGGCCTGGGGAGAGGCCCCTGGTGGAGCAGGCTGTCCCCCTGCAGCCCACGGGTCCCACACGGAGCAGATCTCCACGCTGCAGCCCGTGGAGGAGCCCCCGCTGGAGCAGGTGGATGTGGCCTGGAGGAGGCCGCGGCCTGTGGAGAGCCCCGGCAGGAGCAGGCCCCAGGCCAGAGCTGCAGCCATGGAGAGGAGCCCACGCAGGAGCAGGGGGCCTGGGGAAGCTGCCACCTGTGGGGGACCCAGGTTGGAGCAGTTTGCTCCTGACGGACGGACCCTGTGGTACAGACCCATATCGGAACAGTTCCTCAAGAATGGTGGCCTGTAAGCAGCCCCCGCAGGCTCATTTCGGGAAGGACGGCATCCCGTGGGAGGGACCCCGCGTGGAACAGGGGCAGAGAGGGACCGTGGAGGAGCAGCAGGTGATGAAGTGTTAGGGGCTGACCACAGCCCACGTTCCCCATTCCCCTGCAACACTCGGCAGGAGGAGGTAGAGCAGGGTGGATAGGAGGTAAAAGGGGTTTTAAGTTTGCTTTTAATTTTTCACTATTGTAGTCTGCTAGTGATAGGCAACAAATTATATTAATCTCCCTGTGCTGCATGTGTTTTGTCCAGGACGATAATTGTTGAGTGATCTCCCTGTCCTTATCACAATTCCTTGAGCCCTTTTCATCATATTTTTTCCCCCTTTTCCTTTGAGGAGGGGGAGTGAGAGAGTTGCTATGGTGGAGTTCAGCTGCCCAGCAGCTTAAAACTACCAAGCAACAGTCCTACTATCCACCGACCAGCGTCCTTATTCAAGCCTGTTGCAGCTATGTATGCTGCTCTGCTCTGTCTGGGATGTGGACCTACCCGTGGTATCTGGGGCCAGCTCATATGGACTAGAGCCTTACAATCTGCAGGAATTCCCCTTCAGTGGGAACTTGCATCACATAAAGACGGTTCTCCATGGTGGAAGACAAAGCCTATAGGAATTATTAGAAGTCGACATCCTCCATCGCTCTGACCCCCGAGATTTGGACATAATTTCCAAAATGAGCAAAAGGGATCTGTGTCTGCCCTGATACGAAGGAAGTCACTGCCCCTGGAAATCTAGTCACTATGCTTTGGTGACTTCATCAGCGTTTTTATTCTGCTTTGTATGCATCAAATGGAAAAGAGCTACCCCAGGAACACTGTGCTTTGGTGGCAGAGATCTGCTTGCAGCTGAGGACATTACTTATGTTTGTGTGTGAAAATCACACTTCCCTGCTAAAGTACATAATATTGGGCCACATGCTTTCTAGCATATCACCTGTCAGGGAAGCAAACCCAGGAAAAGCACTAATACAGCCCTATGTGTCCCTCATGGCTATAAGCACAGCCACAAGCACAAGCATGCTAACACACAGGAAATCTGTGCATGATCCCCAGAATTCACAGATGCAACGTGCATTTCTGTGCACGTGCCCTGACACCAGCTGGCAGCAGGAGGTCAGCTCCCAGCCTCAGCTCACTCTCTGTTCCTTGGGTTTGCTTTAATGCCTCCTTTGAGACACTGCCTCAGCGCAGTGAGTTTGTGAATGTGACATATCATTCAATATTATCCACCATGAGCCACTCTGTTCCTATAGCAACTGCCTCCTTAGCCCAGTTCCTGGGTCTCTTCTGGTCTGTTTGATATTCACCTTGACACCTTTGGTGGAGGCCTTGAAGGAACACACAAAGTGTGAAAACACCTTGTACTTATTAGGCCAAGGTAATTCCTCCCCACATGGATGGGCACATATCATCTCCAAGAAAGGGGCTCCCACCTCCACGACTCCCGTCCATCCTCCACCTCTCTATGTCCTTGCATGAATAACGACCTGCACAGCTTAACCTGGACAGGAGCCTGAAGTCCACAACGGGAAACGCTCTGATCTGGGCTCCTTCCAAAAGGGCCACGCAGATATAACTAGAAGAATGCGTAAAACGTTGACCCTAGCTGACGTAATTTCTTTTGGTTGATCTGATGCAAACCTGTGATGCACCCTGCAGCCCCTGCAACACTTGTGATTTTACCTGCAGCCCCTGCAACTGCTGTAATTTTACCTGCAGCCCCTCCAACAACTGTGATTTTACCTGCAGCCCCTGCAACCCCTGTGATTTTACCTGCAGCCCCTGCAACCCCTGTGATTTTACCTGCAGCCCCTCCAACAACTGTGATTTTACTTGCAGCCCCTCCAACCCTTGTGATGTTCCCTGCAGCCACTCCAACCCTGGGACAGGCCCTACAGCTGGCTCCGGGGACTACCCCGTTGCCGTATCAGTCGCCAATACACACAAGATGAAGGAATGGATGCAGAAGTCATCTCGTTTAGGCAGGGAAGAAAGTCCTCCTGTTAGCGTTCATGAAGACACATAATCCACAAAGTGATTATATGAAGGTGCTTTATTAGGCGCCGGAAGTTAGGGGCATGCCTGCCCAAATCTAACTTCGTCTGATTTGTTTTCTTAGTTCTCTTTTATCTCCTAAGATACTACATATGCATTAGGTTTCACAACTCATCTATGCATATTCATTTCCTAGCTCCACCTAGCCTCGCTTCGTATGCTAATTATCTTATCAGTCCTTCTGCGCTTGCGTATCACTCTCTGGTGGTCGTCCGGGTGGTCGTCGGGATGAAGTAAGATGTCTTCATCAGAGTTGAACTTTTTAACCTTTCCTTTTCACGCATGCTCTCTGAGCCCTTGGTCTCAGTCCAAACCGCAAGGTTGGTTTGACCCAGTTCCCAGAGTCCAAGAAGCCCCAGTTATCTAGATGTCTTGCAAATTGAGCATTCTTTTAATCCTCCTTACTCCTCATCATGAATTGGTGCATTCTCATGTTACCCTTGCTCATATATTTTGTATCTTCCAAGCGCAGCCTCGTAACAGTACATCGCAAATGTAACATACTAAACAATAGTGTATTATTTCTTCTTCTATTACTAACACTCCTAAGACGGGGAAGGAGCAATAGGCAGGCGAGGCAGGCGACCCCAATGTAGGGCCATCCCAGGGAAGAGGAGGCTGTTATAAAATAGAAAAGAGAGAAAAGCAGCAGTAAGCAGGTGATCCCCATCCCTGGGCGAGCTGCGAGACATGGGACAAGATTTCAGCTGTCATGCAGGCGAGCACATTGTCACCTGGCTGCTGCGATGCTGGGATAACAGCTCCGGGAGCCTGGAATCGGAGGGCAGGGAAGCCAAGCAGCTGGGATCCTTCTCTGGGGAAGGGGGCACTGAGAAAGCGATCGGAAACGGGGCACAAGCCTCTGGAGGCGGCGCCTGTCAGGCGTGAAGGAAAGGGATCCCTTCCAGGAAGATGCTGTGGGGTTGCTGAGGGTCGAAGAACAGCAGGTGTTGGCTGCTCCCACCGTGCTGCAGCAGCGGCAAGGGAGAGACGTGGTGGTTTTCCTCAGCTGGGCAGCTGAGCTCCACCTCAACCGCTCTCTCCCTGCCCCTCCTCAAACGGAAAGGGGAGAAAATAGGATGGAAAGGGCTCAAGGGCTGAGAGAAGGACAGGGAGATCACTCCACAATGATCGTCACGGGCAAAAGAGGCTCAGCAGAGCCTGTTCCAGTCCAGCCCGGGCCTGCTCCTGCGGGGGCTCTCCCCAGGCCGCGGCCTCCTCCAGGCCACATCCACCTGCTCCACCGGGGGCTCCTCCACGGGCTGCAGCGTGGAGATCTGCTCCGTGTGGGACCCGTGGGCTGCAGGGGGACAGCCTGCTCCACCAGGGGCCTCTCCCCAGGCCGCAGGGGAACTGCTGCTGTGAGCCTGGAGCACCTCCTGCCTCCTGCTGCACTCACCTTGGGGGCTGCAGAGAGGTTTCTCACTCCTCCCTGACCCAGACGCTGCTGTGCAGCAGGTTTCTTTCCCTTTCTTAGGTGGGCTCTCACGCAGGCGCAAACATCATCTGTTTTGTCTCAGTTCTGGGCAGCAGCGGGTCCCTCTGGAGCCTCCTGGAACCGGCCCTTATCTAACATGGGGCAGCTGCTGCATTCTCCTCACAGAGGACACCCCTGCAGCCCCCCGCTACCAGAACCTGTCCTCGTAAACCCAACACAAGACACCGACCGAGCCTCCCTGATTCCCAGCAGGTGGGTCAGGCTGGGAACCCAGGCCAGTGCCCGGCAGACCCTCCTGGGCCTTGAAAAGCAAGCTTTATGGGGACGTAGCACCCAGAAAGAACAGAGTCACACAACAGGATTCATTTCCAAAACCGCCTCGTAGACTCCTGGGCCAAAGAGCAGGGCCTTGAGCAGGTATATCACAATGACAGAGTTCATTTCCTTCCCAGTAGCTGGCATGTGCCGTTTTTTGGGATTTCGGGGCTACAGTGTGCTGCTAAGAGGGATGTCTTAGCTCTTGCAGGGCAGTGCTTCCACTAAGGCCAGGACTTTTCTGCATCTTCTACTGCCCTGCAAGCGAGGATGCTTGGGGCACACAGGAAGCTGGGAGGGGACACAGCTGCAGGGATTCCATAAGACACAAGCAAATGCAGCCTTGGCTTGGTGACACTTTCTCTTGATTACTGCTCAACACAAATTACCTCGAGCAAGTAACTGTGATGACTAAAGGAAAGAGACGTATGGATGCTGCTAAGCTCTTCTAGATTGTACCAGGTAGGAAAGATACCTCTGTAGCAGGCGTGAAGAGGATAGCACTAATTAATTAGATGAGAAGTGGAGGAAAGGCACGTAGAGGTAGTGAAAATCAGTTAACGTGATGATCCGGGGAAGCTTCAGTCTGCTTAAGGAGTAGCAAGAACAAGCCTAAAGTCATAGCCAAATACAAGAAAGAGAGGAGGACACGCAGCATGAGAAGCTCCCGAGAGAAAGGAGCTCTGTTTTGGGTAAAAATCAGTCCCTTTTTCTATCATGGAGACGTCCAAGGGCGTAGGACACGTGCACTTCAGGGAACCAAGAGATGCTGTGCATTTCTCTCGTCCCCCTGACACAGCCACTAGGTGACGATGCTTCCAATTCTCTCTAAAGAAACCTTGCTTTCTCAGGCCCAGGTGTCCAGCTGCACACCAAGGACGTCCCTGGCTCCCAGGCACAGTTCCCAGGCCCAAGGCCGAGCTCCCCTCCGAACCCCGATTCCAGCAGACCTTGCTCCTGGCATTGTGGAGCAGCCATTTCATGTCAGCCTTTTCTCCTGGCAGTCAGCTTAGCGCCGTAACCTCTGCCATCGGGGCGCCCGAGAGCCGTGTGAGGTCAGCAGAGAGTCACTGTCAGCCTTTGACCTCACAAAGGTGGGTGGCCATAAGTGCCCTGAGCGTCCAGCTCGCATTGAGTACTGCTGGTGGCACTCGAGGCGTGGAGGTCTGCATGGTGCAATGGGAGACGCCGATGTCCTGCTGCTGGAACAAGAGACGCTGATGTGCTGCTGGTGCAGGAGGAGACCTGAAGGTGCTGCTGCTTAGAGGTGCTGAGGAGCGGGCAGCCTCCGTGCCGGTGGCTGAGCATGCTCCTCTTAATTACGGCTCTACCCTTCCTATCTTTTTACTAAGGTGGGTAGAGAGAAATGCCCATATCTGTTTATTTCCTGGTAAGAAATGTAAGAGCCTTGTATCTGCATATTCAGCAGATTCATCCCAGCGCCCTTGGTACTGGCGATCTGTGTTGATCTGTAATAAAGAGCAATCGGTAGCACACCAAGTCTGCGTGACCTTGCATCTAACAGAATCGTCCAAATCCCTGTTGTGATCTCTCTACAGCTGTGGGCTGGCTAAGCTGTCTGTTGGATGGTGAAAATGGGAAATGATTGGGATGGGAAATGATGAGTGGGCCGAGAAATCATTGCTGGGATGGGAAGACTTTCTTGGGGTGGAAAGCCATTGGGCTAGGAAATCAAAGAGATGGGAAATCTTCCCTGGGTTTGAAATCCTTGGGAAGCAAAAGCGTTGGGATGGGAAATCACTCCGGGGATGGGGAAGTATTGGGATGGGAAGTCTTTAATGGGGCGGGTAACATTCCCTGGGGAAGGAAGTACTTGGAAAAGTAATCAGAGAGATGGGAATTCTTTGGGATGAGATCTCTTTGGATTAAGAAACGCTTCGTGTCGATGGGAAATATCTCGTATGGGAATCTGTTATCATGTGAAATTGTAAGGATGGGAAATGACCGTTAGGATGAAAAGCTGGTACTGGGACGGGAAATGCTTGGGACGGGGAAGTGTTGGTGTGAAACCGTCCTGGGCATGGCAAATGATGCGTGGGAGGGAAAGCCTGATGGGGATGGAAAAGTCTTGCAACGGGAAGCCTGCTTGGGTCCAAAACCTGCAGTCCTCACCAAGATGGCGGTGAGGGGCTGGTCAGCCGTTGGGACGGAACGGCCGTTGCCCGCGTTCCCCAACCGACCGCCCCACTCTCCAGCCACCATGGCAGGTACAGCAGCCGGCTCCCGCTCCTCCCGGGGCTGTGGCCCTGCTGGCGAGCCCAGAGCCCCAGATCTCACCCCAGCGCCCTTTTTCCCACAGAGGGTTTCCCCAGACAGCTTCCGCGGCTTCCGCAGACGCAAAACTCCCCCTTCGTCGTCCCAGCCGTGCCGCCAACGGTGGCTGCGTGGCTGCTGCCCTCCCTCCCCGGAGCGATGGCGCTGCCCTTGCAGCCCCCCCAGGTACCCACCCTCCCCTACGCGCTGCCCCAGGCCACCGTCTGGCACGTGGTGCCGGGGGTCCAGGGGCAGGTGCTGCAGCTCCCCGCCGGGGTGCAGCTGGCACCTGGGGGGCACCTCCCACCCGAGGGGCACCACCTGCAGCTGGGGCAGCTCCCCGCCGTGGGGCAGCTCCCTGCTGTGGGGCAGCTCCCCCACACCGCTCCTCCCTGGGCCCCCGTCTACCAGTGGGGACAGCCCGTGGGGACGGGGACGGTGCTGCCCCAGGATCCCCTCTGGCTGGGGCCCAGGGCCGTGCTCCATGGGGAGCTCCTGCACCCCGCAGGCACCTGCCTGCTGCAGGCCCCTGCCCACCCCGGCCCCCCACCACTCCTCGTCCCGGGGCCTCCGCTGCGGGGGCAGGTGCTCCCTGCGCCCCGCACCCTGACCAGCAGCCGGGGGCAGCTGCCGGAGCCCTGCGACCACGCCGTGGGGCTCAGCGAGGACCAGGGGCCCCCGCTGCCCGGCCCCACTCCCCCCGAGCCTGCCCAGGCTCCAACGACCGCCAGCACCCAGACGGTGACGCCCGACGGTGAGTTTGGGGCTGGCGCAGCCGGCCGCTGGGCGCCCCACACCCAGGAGCCATGGGAAAGCTGGCATCGCCCATCCTGGGGGATTTGCTTGCTTTTTCCTCAGCGGCGACAGTTGCAGAGGTGCCTGAGGAGCCCCTGGAGCTGCTTGAGCTGGGCCCCGATGCCTTCGCCGAGGCCTTTCCCCACCTGGCAGGGGACAGCCAGCAGCTGCAGCACCTGCAGGACCAGCTCCCGGCCGACCTGGACATCTCCGGCTTGGAGGAGCTGCTCAGCTGGCTCGATGCCGTGGAGCCCCAGGACGCCTTCCCCGGTGTCCCCAGCAGTCCTGTGCTCAGCCGCTTCCTGTCTGAGCTGCCCGACCTCTGCGAGGACATGGAGGAGCCGAGCACACAGGGACTGGCAGCCACCAGAGCGCTGGGTGAGGTACCCTCAACCCCTGGGGTGCACCCCGAGAAGGTGCAGGGTGGGCGGGCGGTGCAGCCCCCTGCTGTGCCGGCAGCGAGCTCCCCCCTCAAGCCTGCAGCCAGTCCCCAGCTCAGTGCCCTCAGGAGACCCCTGCCCAACCCTCCCTTCACTCTCCCCAAAAGGCCCCCCCACCCTGAATTCCTCACTGCCCTTAGCAGACCCCTGCCCAACCCTCCCTCGCGTCCCCTCAAGAGACCCCCCGACCCTGAATTCCTTAATTCCCTTAGGAGACCCCTGCCCAAGCCTCGCCTGAGTCCCCTCAAGAGCCCCCCCGACCCTGAATTTATTAGAGCCCTTAGGAGACCCCTGCCCAATCCCCCTCTGTGTCTCCTCAAGAGCCCCCCCGGCCCTGAATTTATTAGAGCCCTTAGGAGGCCCCTGCCCAATCCCCCTCTGAGTCCCCTCAAGAGCCCCCCGCCTGCCCCTGCGCCCACTGGCACCAAGTGGGGGGCCAAGCGCCCCGCGCCCACCAGCACCCCCAGCACAGCGCAGAGCTCCCAGCACAGGAGGCCGGCGATGGAGAAAACCCCCGGCAAGGAGAAGACGACGCTGCTGGGCCAGGGTGGCCAAGGCCCCAAGACGCTGTGCCAGGGGAAGACGGGTGGCCACAGCGCGGTGGCTGGCAGCAGCGGCCAAGCGGGCGGCGGCAGGCAGCAGCCGGCGAGCGACAGCACCAGGGCGCCCAGCAAGAGAGCCCGAAGCCCGGGGGCTGCTGGGGGGCAAGGAGCAGCGGCACCGCCTCCCCGGAGAGCGCTGCTGCTGCTGGAGCCCCCCCCCATTAAGCCCCGTGCCCGTGCCCGTGCCGTGCGGGCCCAGGACAGGCTCCGTCCCCAAGCCATCGGGGACAAGACGCTGCAGCGCCAGCACCCGGGGACAAAGACCCCCAGCGAGACTTTGCAGCCGCTGGGGGCCAGGGCGAAGGCGCTGGGGCCAGTGCGCCAGCCGCCCTGTGTGCAGCTGCAGCCCACCTCCAGCGGCCCCAGCAGCATGCCCAGGGCCCCGCCGACGGTGCCAGGCTCCAGCGCTGTGCCCGCTGCCCCCCGGCCCCCAGCTGGCGACAAGGCCCAGGCGGTGCCGGCACCACCAGGCAGCACGGCGCGAGCGTGGAGAGCTCCCGTGCAGCAGGCGCCCAGAGCGCCGTGCCTGCCAGCCGCGGGGGGCCAAGCGCAGCGGGAGCCTCTGCCCACGCAGCCGCTCACGCTGCAGCGTCCGGCGCAGCCCCGCGTGGACTACGTGCCCTGCGTGGGGCCCTGGGCGGGCGGCGACGCGGCGCCCACGCCGCTGGAGGAGCAGGAGGCGTCGGTGCCCATCACGCCGCAGCAGCGTCCCGAGCGGGAGCGCCTGAAGAAGCTGGCCCAGGAGGAGCGGCAGCGGGCGGCCCACCAGATGAAGATCGGCCCCGTGCAATTCTTCGTGCAGCGGCAGAAGGACCACGCCATAGCCAAGTATTACGGCTACCCGTGACCCTGCGCTCCTCGACGGCCCCCGCAGCACCCGGGCCCGCTCAGCATGCAGGCACAGAGACCTCTGCAGGCGCCTGCTCCAGCTTCAGCCACGCTCCTCAGCCCTTGCCCCTCTCGCTTGCCCTCTCCCTTCTCCAGTGCTGGAGCTAGGCAGTGTTTGCCACTGTCAGGGATGGGCAACTGGGGCAATGGGAAATGCGCGGGTCACGAATGAACGTTGCAGTGGGAAGCTGTTGGGATGTTGGCAATAGCTGGGGTGGGAAAGGTTGGGCGTGGGAACTGCTTGTTGGGACACCAAATGGCTGAGATCCCAAACTTATTTCTTCGTTCGGGTCATTTCTCTTATTTAGTGCCTTCCTTATTAAATTCCTCTAGTGTAGGTGTTCACTCAGCAAGGCCTCTGCCTGCAGCTGTTCTGGCACTGGGATGCCGAGGGGATTTCATGCAGCCCGCTCCCGCTGCCCATGCTCAGTCCGTGCATGGATGTGCGCATGGCCAGCACGGACGGGAGAAAATGGGTGGACGGCTGGGTGGATGGGAGGGTGATGGGAGTTGGGAATTCAGCCTTGGGATCAGACACGGGAGGTTGTTGGGATAGGAAATGATCAGTGGGATGGGAAGTCACGATGGGGATAGGAATTCATTAGAATGGGAAAAATTGGTTTCATTTTTATTTCATTAAATTTACTTTATTGACTGTGTTGTACAGGATGGCATTTTTTTAGGTTCTCTTCCTTTTCTACCCTATTAAACTCTCTTTATCACAACGCACTGCTTTGTACTTCATTTTTCCTTCCGAGTCGTTCTGGATTCACTCAGGGTGGGGGGGACATTAGTGAACGCCTGTGTGCTTCAGATCCAAGTACACCTTTGCCCTCAACTCAAGATACATATTTGCATCTGTTGTCATGATACAAAATTAACAACAACAAAATAAAAGTTAACTACTTCCAAGCACCAGCTGTACGTTTGCTGGGTCTGCTCTATGCATTTGAAGACCATTCAATACTATTCAGCACCTTCAGGAGGAAATGTGTGGTTCTAGGGAAATGCGTCTTGATCTGATGCAAACCTGTGAAGAACCCTGCGGCCCCTGCAACCCCTGTGATTTTACCTGCAGCCCCTCCAACACCTGTGAGGTTACTTGCAGCCCCTGCAATCCCTGTGATTTTACCTGCAGCCCTTCCAACCCCTGTGATTTTACCTGCAGCCCCTGCAACCCCTGTGATTTTACCTGCAGCCCTTCCAACCCTTGTGATGTTCCCTGCAGCCACTCCAACCCTGGGACAGGCCCTACAGCTGGCTCCGGGGACTACCCCGTTGCCGTATCAGTCGCCAATACACACAAGATGAAGGAATGGATGCAGAAGTCATCTCGTTTAGGCAGGGAAGAAAGTCCTCCTAAGACGGGGAAGAGCAATAGGCAGGCGAGGCAGGCGACCCCAATGTAGGGCCATCCCAGGGAAGAGGAGGCTGTTATAAAATAGAAAAGAGAGAAAAGCATCAGTAGGCAGGTGATCCCCATCCCTGGGCGAGCTGCGAGACATGGGACAAGATTTCAGCTGTCATGCAGGCGAGCACATTGTCACCTGGCTGCTGCGATGCTGGGATAACAGCTCCGGGAGCCTGGAATCGGAGGGCAGGGAAGCCAAGCAGCTGGGATCCTTCTCTGGGGAAGGGGGCACTGAGAAAGCGATCGGAAACGGGGCACAAGCCTCTGGAGGCGGCGCCTGTCAGGCGTGAAGGAAAGGGATCCCTTCCAGGAAGATGCTGTGGGGTTGCTGAGGGTCGAAGAACAGCAGGTGTGGTGTTTTTCCTCAGCTGGGCAGCTGAGCTCCACCTCAACCGCTCTCTCCCTGCCCCTCCTCAAACGGAAAGGGGAGAAAATAGGATGGAAGGGGCTCAAGGGCTGAGAGAAGGACAGGGAGATCACTCCACAATGATCGTCACGGGCAAAAGAGGCTCAGCAGAGCCTGTTCCAGTCCAGCCCGGGCCTGCTCCTGCGGGGGCTCTCCCCAGGCCGCGGCCTCCTCCAGGCCACATCCACCTGCTCCACCGGGGGCTCCTCCACGGGCTGCAGCGTGGAGATCTGCTCCGTGTGGGACCCGTGGGCTGCAGGGGGACAGCCTGCTCCACCAGGGGCCTCTCCCCAGGCCGCAGGGGAACTGCTGCTGTGAGCCTGGAGCACCTCCTGCCTCCTGCTGCACTCACCTTGAGGGCTGCAGAGAGGTTTCTCACTCCTCCCTGACCCAGACGCTGCTGTGCAGCAGGTTTCTTTCCCTTTCTTAGGTGGGCTCTCACACAGGCGCAAACATCATCCTTTTTGTCTCAGTTCTGGGCAGCAGCGGGTCCCTCTGGAGCCTCCTGGAACCGGCCCTTATCTAACATGGGGCAGCTGCTGCATTCTCCTCACAGAGGACACCCCTGCAGCCCCCCGCTACCAGAACCTGTCCTCGTAAATCCAACACAAGACACCGACCGAGACTCCCTGATTCCCAGCAGGTGGGTCAGGCTGGGAACCCAGGCCAGTGCCCGGCAGACCCTCCTGGGCCTTGAAAAGCAAGCTTTATGGGCACGTAGCACCCAGAAAGAACGGAGTCACACAACAGGATTCATTTCCAAAACCGTCTCACAGACACCTGGGCCAAAGTGCAGGGCCTTGAGCGGGTATATCAGAATGACAGAGTTCATTTCCTTCCCAGTAGCTGGCACGTGCCGTTTTTTGGGATTTCGGGGCTACAGTGAGCTGCTAAGAGGGATGTCTTAGCTCTTGCAGGGCAGTGCTTCCACTAAGGCCAGGACTTTTCTGCATCTTCTACTGCCCTGCAAGCGAGGATGCTTGGGGCACACAGGAAGCTGGGAGGGGACACAGCTGCAGGGATTCCATAAGACACAAGCAAATGCAGCCTTGGCTTGGTGACACTTTCTCTTGATTACTGCTCAACACAAATTACCTCGAGCAAGTCTACTGTGAGGACTAAAGGAAAGAGACGTATGGATGCTGCTAAGCTCTTCTAGCTTGTACCAGGTAGGAAAGATACCTCTGTAGCAGGCGTGAAGAGGATAGCACTAATTAATTAGATGAGAAGCGGAGGAAAGGCACTTAGAGGTAGTGAAAAGCAGTTAATGTGATGTTCCGGGGAAGCTTCAGTCTGCTTAAGGAGTAGCAAGAACAAGCCTAAAGTCATAGCCAAATACAAGAAAGAGAGGAGGACACGCAGCATGAGAAGCTCCCGAGAGAAAGGAGCTCTGTTTTGGGTAAAAATCAGTCCCTTTTTCTATCATGGAGACATCCAAGGGCGTAGGACACGTGCACTTCAGGGAACCAAGAGATGCTGTGCATTTCTCTCGTCCCCCTGACACAGCCACTAGGTGACGATGCTTCCAATTCTCTCTAAAGAAACCTTGCTTTCTCAGGCCCAGGTGTCCAGCTGCACACCAAGGACGTCCCTGGCTCCCAGGCACAGTTCCCAGGCCCAAGGCCGAGCTCCCCTCCGAACCCCGATTCCAGCAGACCTTGCTCCTGGCATTGTGGAGCAGCCACTTCATGTCAGCCTTTTCTCCTGGCAGTCAGCTTAGCGCCGTAACCTCTGCCATCGGGGCGCCCGAGAGCCGTGTGAGGTCAGCAGAGAGTCACTGTCAGCCTTTGACCTCACAAAGGTGGGTGGCCATAAGTGCCCTGAGCGTCCAGCTCGCATTGAGTACTGCTGGTGGCACTCGAGGCGTGGAGGTCTGCATGGTGCAATGGGAGACGCCGATGTCCTGCTGCTGGAACAAGAGGCGCTGATGTGCTGCTGGTGCAGGAGGAGACGTGAAGGTGCTGCTGCTTAGAGGTGCTGAGGAGCGGGCAGCCTCAGCGGGCAGCTGAATCAGAGGGCAGGGAAGCCAAGCAGCTTCCTTCTCTGGGGAAGGGGGCACAGAGAAAGTGATTGGAAATGGGGTACAAGCCCTCAGCCTCTAAAAGCAATCCCTCAGATGTTTAGGCATAGTAAAGTTAGGTATATCTATTTGACTCTAGACCCCAACATGTTTGTTAGTGTCTGGTTTGTCCACTGCTTTCTTGTGGGGGATTTGAGTTGGCCATTACTGTTTAGGTGATGCTGACTTCA
This sequence comes from Anser anser, assembly GCF_964211835.1. Lineage (NCBI taxonomy): Eukaryota > Metazoa > Chordata > Aves > Anseriformes > Anatidae > Anser > Anser anser. Next base: position 989,881 of record NW_028154218.1, on the reverse strand, counting down.
TATCTATGGTGCACTTTATTCTTAAAATGGGAAGTTTCTACCAATTCCCATCCAAACTTGCTCATAAGCCAACTGCAGTCATCATTTCAGATGTGTCTCCCAACTTACACATTTCCTATTTCTCCTTGATATTTACTCAAGAAATTCATTTACGTAGAGACAACATATTCTTCTCTCAACTGGCATCTGGCTGGGCAGAATGATGTCCTTTCATTCCCTTCCAGGCAATAGGCAACTTGTTCCTTCTGTCTTGTGAACTCTTCCTCCTAAGTTCAATGTGAATACAAGTGGCAGAACTGTGCCTCATGTCCCAAATGAGTGTCAGGGCTGCCTTGTCCAGTGTATTCATACTGGAGGGAAAAAAAAATGAATAGCCATACACACTATATAACCACTAAACTTTTTCAGTCCTCCTTGTGCTAACAGTGCATGAACGTGAGGTTTTGTTGTCATTTTTGTTTGTTTGTTTGTTTGCTTGCTTTAAACTCCTGACTGCCATATAGCAAACATGACAAAAAAACACCCTTTTTTGAGAATCTCTGAGAATGGCTCTGCTTTGTATTATCACCTGTCACTTCACCTGAACCATTTCAATCACAAGCGATAGCCTTCTGTCAGGCTTGGTAGTACTTCCCAACCTTATGTCCCCTGCAAATCTCAAAGCTCATGTGAGCTCATGTATCCGTAGATAATGTATCAGAAGCTCACAGAAGGTGAAATAGTTGTAATTCATCCCCTGTGTAGGGAAGAACTGGTCCTAGAAAGGAAAGCTATTAAATTATCTGGAAACAATTTAGCTCTGATAAATTATTTTGTAAATTACACATTACCCCCTCCTTCCCTGGTCTTAGCTGTTCTTGCTCCAAAACTTTGCATGGTGTTGATGTCAAACTAACAGGCCCACACTTGTCTGGATGACTCTTTACCCTCTTCTGGACAGAGGTGTATTTGTTACTCTCCCATTCTGGGGACTATCCCTGATTTGCACAATTGTTATGCATTTTTCCTACTTGACTTGTTGTTCTGTGTGCCAATGCTGTTAATAGGCTAGGTAGATATCAGCTTTTCATTTTTCACTTGAATCACTATAGATTGTTATTTCACCTCAGATGATGTTGCGCCTAGTGCCCTACCCTCCTTTTCAATGGGAGTCCTGTCACTGCCCTTAATATCACATTGTTGTTGCTGTTAGATGCAGGAAATAAGATTTGCAGCATTTGAGACATCAGTAACTTTTGATCTATTTTTGCCTCAAGTGTGCAACTGTCCTAATTTGTTCTCTTTGTTCCCCCTGGTTTCTGTGGCTTAAGTACCACTTACTATTATTGTTTAATTTCCTATGTGAAGGAGGTTTTTGGTCATTCTTACTTTATTTCTGCAGTTTTTAACCTCTGAAACATGCCTTTTCTCATCGCTTTTTTCCTGTTTGAATTTTGAATTTTAACTATGCCTTCTCTGCACTCAAGTCCCAGAGCTGCTTAGTCAGACTCAATTATTCATTTCCTTAGATTTCAAAGTTTGCATTTCTAAGCCTCAGAACCTTCATTCTAAACCTGGTTTTGTCTGTCGTGAAATGTAAAATGAGAAAAGTCAGCTCATGATCACACTTTATTCAAATTTTACTACATTTAAACCCATACAGGAGCCAAGTCTAAAATGGTCTTATATTTTTTCACTTTTGGGAAGAAATCCATCACATAGTATACCTCTATGAACATAAGTGGTAATTATCTTTCAATCTTTTGCTGGGAAGTTAAAGTCTCCCATAATTCCCATTATTGTTTACGTGTCTGATAACTGTACAGAGATAATTCACTATTAGACTGGAGCTAAGAGCAAAGAGCAGGCTAGCAAGGCTGTCTATCTTTAGCAGTGATTTGCACAAAACCACTCTTTTGCTGACCCATAACATTTAATTTCTCTATCCTCTGCTTCTTGCTAACACAAAGCACCATCTTATTCCATCCATTTGCCTTGGTTTCCAGCCTTCCTGAGATTTATCGGTACTTGTATGACATTCATGCCTTTGTTTCACCCTTCCTGTGTTGACACTTGTCATAACAGTTTTAGATCCTGAACATGATCATCTCAAAGTTTGCCTGACAGTTAGGTCTTCCTCACATTGTCATAGAGTATCAGGTCTCTACCACTTGAAATAGATTGGATTGGATTAGATTATTGGCACCGTCTCTTGTGCTGGTAGTCCATTATCTTCACAGTCCGTACAACTGGCCATCAGTGAACATGAAGTGGCCTTATCCTGCCCATTTACCTTTCTGGAAATCAGCCACTCTCTCTGCCTAGAACAGGGAATGGATTTTCCTCACCTTTCTTCAAAAGCTCTGAAGTTTTCTGTGATCTTTCCAATTGTATGGTATGATAAGCTTTTGCTGCCACTGAAGGGTAGAAGTCATTATGAATAGTGCCAACAAAACAGAAACATAACAATGAAAACGATATTTTAATTCAGAATAGGTATTTGAAAAGTTCACCTTTTCTAGCACAAATGGGGAAAAGAAAAAAAGGAAGGAAAAAAAAAAAAAAAGCAGTCCTAAAACATCAAAACTGTGGCCAAAGAATTAGAAGAAACACTATTTTTCCAAAGCTGCAATGTTTTCCATTCATCTGGCTGGGCCAGCAGAGCACTGGAGACCTGGATGCACTGTACTCATGGCTGGTTCCCCTAAATGACCTGCAGGGAGATCTTCTTATCTCTATCCCTCTGTTTCTCCTTTCAATCTCTGTTTTGTCTGTTTGTATCACTAGCTCTCAAATCGCCACTGATATATGCACGTGCAGCACCCAGCACAACCTTGTTTCAGGCTCCAGCGGGACCTTTAGGCATTACCATCCTGTAAACAAATAACAATGATAGTGGGTGTAATTACAATCGTCAAACTATTCCAGCTCCACATCATTAGCCATGCCCTGAGCTAAATAACATTTTAATCAGTTTGATATGTCATCTGTGGCTTTCTTCACTGTCACTTGCAATCCAGCAAACTCCTTCCTTCACGTTTCTAGATTAGACAGAGGGTTCTCAACTGCAGACATCCAATTCCCTGTTCAGGAAGCAGCGAGACCTTTCCTCTTCTCACAGATTTAAGATGACAGCCAAGCATCATGAGACACAGTGCGTATGTCTCCTAGGCCCATCCCATGAGAGCAGGACATTTACCACACATGAGAAGAAGACTTAATGCAGTGGCAAAGCAAAATACTCAGTGTCAAAGCCATGTCGAGATGATCATTAAAGAGAGATCAAAATTACCCAATACAGGAGGAAAATCTATCGTTTGTAGAAGATTATGTTCTCTGATTATTAGTTTCAAAATTAGTTTTTCCTTTGGATTTGCTCTGAACTTAAACTTAGTTTGGAATGCCTTTGGTTTTGAATATTTCTGAAATCGTATTACTTCTCCTAAGTAAGTTGCTAGTCTGTTCTATTTACGTGAAATTCGAATAATATTGCGAAGTATCTGCCATCAGTTTTACTGTGTGCCAGGCTGAGTTCCCTGATGAATTTCAAATTTCAGATATGAAACAGTAAAGGTTAAAAAAAAAAATGTTACAAAGGGTACTTCATGCAGTAGCATAAACTTCTGTTTTCTCAAAACTTGTATCAGTTCATCTCACCAGGACCAGCAGGGGAAGCACACTCTGCCTAGGCACTGGCAAAGGGACACAGTGAGAGTGTAGGGTCTCTTGCTGGGGCCATTCAAAATTTGACTGTACAAGCCCCTGAGCAATATGACAGGGCTTTAAAAATGGCCCTGCTTGAAGTACGCGGGTGATCTGGAGACCTCTAAGGTGCTTTCCAACAAAAGCTTTTCTATAATTGTATGAAATCACCTGCAATAGATTAACCCTGGTCATTATTCCTATCACAGGAAATAACTGTGACACCTGGGTAACAGGTGAGCTTACTGCGACACCAGGGAGAGCCTTCCTGTACTTAAAGGCAACCTGTAGGAAAGCTGGGGAGGGAGTCTTTATCAGGGCCTGGAGCGACAGGACAAGGAGTAACCGCTTTAAACTGAAAAGTAGCACCCAGAAAGAACAGAGTCACGCAACAGGATTCATTTCCAAAGAGCAGGGCCTTGAGCGGGTATATCACAATGACAGAGTTCATTTCCTTCCCAGTAGCTGGCACGTGCCGTTTTTTGGGATTTCGGGGCTACAGTGTGCTGCTAAGAGGGATGTCTTAGCTCTTGCAGGGCAGTGCTTCCACTAAGGCCAGGACTTTTCTGCATCTTCTACTGCCCTGCAAGCGAGGATGCTTGGGGCACACAGGAAGCTGGGAGGGGACACAGCTGCAGGGATTCCATAAGACACAAGCAAATGCAGCCTTGGCTTGGTGACACTTTCTCTTGATTACTGCTCAACACAAATTACCTCGAGCAAGTCTACTGTGAGGACTAAAGGAAAGAGACGTATGGATGCTGCTAAGCTCTTCTAGCTTGTACCAGGTAGGAAAGATACCTCTGTAGCAGGCGTGAAGAGGATAGCACTAATTAATTAGATGAGAAGCGGAGGAAAGGCACTTAGAGGTAGTGAAAAGCAGTTAATGTGATGTTCCGGGGAAGCTTCAGTCTGCTTAAGGAGTGGCAAGAACAAGCCTAAAGTCATAGCCAAATACAAGAAAGAGAGGAGGACACGCAGCATGAGAAGCTCCCGAGAGAAAGGAGCTCTGTTTTGGGTAAAAATCAGTCCCTTTTTCTATCATGGAGACATCCAAGGGCGTAGGACACGTGCACTTCAGGGAACCAAGAGATGCTGTGCATTTCTCTCGTCCCCCTGACACAGCCACTAGGTGACGATGCTTCCAATTCTCTCTAAAGAAACCTTGCTTTCTCAGGCCCAGGTGTCCAGCTGCACACCAAGGACGTCCCTGGCTCCCAGGCACAGTTCCCAGGCCCAAGGCCGAGCTCCCCTCCGAACCCCCATTCCAGCAGACCTTGCTCCTGGCATTGTGGAGCAGCCATTTCATGTCAGCCTTTTCTCCTGGCAGTCAGCTTAGCGCCGTAACCTCTGCCATCGGGGCGCCCGAGAGCCGTGTGAGGTCAGCAGAGAGTCACTGTCAGCCTTTGACCTCACAAAGGTGGGTGGCCATAAGTGCCCTGAGCGTCCAGCTCGCATTGAGTACTGCTGGTGGCACTCGAGGCGTGGAGGTCTGCATGGTGCAATGGGAGACGCCGATGTCCTGCTGCTGGAACAAGAGACGCTGATGTGCTGCTGGTGCAGGAGGAGACGTGAAGGTGCTGCTGCTTAGAGGTGCTGAGGAGCGGGCAGCCTCCGTGCCGGTGGCTGAGCATGCTACTCTTAATTAGTGCTCTACCCTTCCTATCTTTTTACTAAGGTGGGTAGAGAGAAATGCCCATATCTGTTTATTTCCTGGTAAGAAATGTAAGAGCCTTGTATCTGCATATTCACCAGATTCATCCCAGCGCCCTTGGTACTGGCCAATTGTGTTGATCTGTAATAAAGAGCAATTGGTAGCACACCAAGTCTGCGTGACCTTGCATCTAACAGAATCGTCCAAATCCCTGTTGTGATCTCTCTCTAGCTGTGGGCTGGCTAAGCTGTCTGTTGGATGGTGAAAATGGGAAATGATTGGGATGGGAAATGATGAGTGGGCCGAGAAATCATTGCTGGGATGGGAAGACTTCCTTGGGGTGGAAAGCCATTGGGCTAGGAAATCAAAGAGATGGGAAATCTTCCCTGGGTTTGAAATCATTGGGAAGCAAAAGCGTTGGGATGGGAAATCACTCCGGGGATGGGGAAGTATTGTGATGGGAAGTCTTTAATGGGGTGGGTAACATTCACTGGGGAAGGAAGTACTTGGAAAAGTAATCAGAGAGATGGGAATTCTTTGGGATGAGATCTCTTTGGATTAAGAAACGCTTCGTGTCGATGGGAAATATCTCGTATGGGAATCTGTTATCATGTGAAATTGTAAGGATGGGAAATGACCGTTAGGATGCAAAGCTGGTACTGGGACGGGAAATGCTTGGGACGGGGAAGTGTTGGTGTGAAACCGTCCTGGGCATGGCAAATGATGCATGGGAGGGAAAGCCTGATGGGGATGGAAAAGTCTTGCGATGGGAAGCCTGCTTGGGTCCAAAAGCTGCAGTCCTCACCAAGATGGCGGTGAGGGGCTGGTCAGCCGTTGGGACGGAACGGCCGTTGCCCGCGTTCCCCAACCGACCGCCCCACTCTCCAGCCACCATGGCAGGTACAGCAGCCGGCTCCCGCTCCTCCCGGGGCTGCGGCCCTGCTGGCGAGCCCAGCGCCCCAGATCTCACCCCAGCGCCCTTTTTCCCACAGAGGGTTTCCCCAGACGGCTTCCGCGGCTTCCGCAGACGCAAAACTCCCCCTTCGTCGTCCCAGCCGTGCCGCCAACGGTGGCTGCCTGGCTGCTGCCCTCCCTCCCCGGAGCGATGGCGCTGCCCTTGCAGCCCCTGCAGGTACCCACCCTCCCCTACGCGCTGCCCCAGGCCACCGTCTGGCACGTGGTGCCGGGGGTCCAGGGGCAGGTGCTGCAGCTCCCCGCCGGGGTGCAGCTGGCACCTGGGGGGCACCTCCCAACCGAGGGGCACCACCTGCAGCTTGGGCAGCTCCCCGCCGTGGGGCAGCTCCCTGCTGTGGGGCAGCTCCCCCACACCGCTCCTCCCTGGGCCCCCGTCTACCAGTGGGGACAGCCCGTGGGGACGGGGACGGTGCTGCCCCAGGATCCCCTCTGGCTGGGGCCCGGGGCCGTGCTCCATGGGGAGCTCCTGCACCCCGCAGGCACCTGCCTGCTGCAGGCCCCTGCCCACCCCGGCCCCCCACCACTCCTCGTCCCGGGGCCTCCGCTGCGGGGGCAGGCGCTCCCCGCGCCCCGCACCCTGACCAGCAGCCGGGGACAGCTGCCGGAGCCCTGCGACCACGCCGTGGGGCTCAGCGAGGACCAGGGGCCCCCGCTGCCCGGCCCCACTCCCCCCGAGCCTGCCCAGGCTCCAACGACCGCCAGCACCCAGACGGTGACGCCCGACGGTGAGTTTGGGGCTGGCACAGCCGGCCGCTGGGCGCCCCACACCCAGGAGCCATGGGAAAGCTGGCATCGCCCATCCTGGGGGATTTGCTTGCTTTTTCCTCAGCGGCGACAGTTGCAGAGGTGCCTGAGGAGCCCCTGGAGCTGCTTGAGCTGGGCCCCGATGCCTTCGCCGAGGCCTTTCCCCACCTGGCAGGGGACAGCCAGCAGCTGCAGCACCTGCAGGACCAGCTCCCGGCCGACCTGGACATCTCCGGCTTGGAGGAGCTGCTCAGCTGGCTCGATGCCGTGGAGCCCCAGGACGCCTTCCCCGGTGTCCCCAGCAGTCCTGTGCTCAGCCGCTTCCTGTCTGAGCTGCCCGACCTCTGCGAGGACATGGAGGAGCCGAGCACACAGGGACTGGCAGCCACCAGAGCGCTGGGTGAGGTACCCTCAACCCCTGGGGTGCACCCCGAGAAGGTGCAGGATGGGCGGGCGGTGCAGCCCCCTGCTGTGCCGGCAGCGAGCTCCCCCCTCAAGCCTGCAGCCAGTCCCCAGCTCAGTGCCCTCAGGAGACCCCTGCCCAACCCTCCCTTCACTCTCCCCAAAAGGCCCCCCCACCCTGAATTCCTCACTGCCCTTAGCAGACCCCTGCCCAACCCTCCCTCGCGTCCCCTCAAGAGACCCCCCGACCCTGAATTCCTTAATTCCCTTAGGAGACCCCTGCCCAAGCCTCGCCTGAGTCCCCTCAAGAGCCCCCCCGACCCTGAATTTATTAGTGCCCTTAGGAGACCCCTGCCCAATCCCCCTCTGGGTCTCCTCAAGAGCCCCCCCGGCCCTGAATTTATTAGTGCCCTTAGGAGGACCCTGCCCAATCCCCCTCTGAGTCCCCTCAAGAGCCCCCCGCCTGCCCCTGCGCCCACCGGCACCAAGTGGGGGGCCAAGCGCCCCGCGCCCACCAGCACCCCCAGCACAGCGCAGAGCTCCCAGCACAGGAGGCCGGCGACGGAGAAAACCCCCGGCAAGGAGAAGACGACGCTGCTGGGCCAGGGTGGCCAAGGCCCCAAGACGCTGTGCCAGGGGAAGACGGGTGGCCACAGCGCGGTGGCTGGCAGCAGCGGCCAAGCGGGCGGCGGCAGGCAGCAGCCGGCGAGCGACAGCACCAGGGCGCCCAGCAAGAGGGCCCGAAGCCCGGGGGCTGCTGGGGGGCAAGGAGCAGCGGCACCGCCTCCCCGGAGAGCGCTGCTGCTGCTGGAGCCCCCCCCCATTAAGCCCCGTGCCCGTGCCCGTGCCGTGCGGGCCCAGGACAGGCTCCGTCCCCAAGCCATCGGGGACAAGACGCTGCAGCGCCAGCACCCGGGGACAAAGACCCCCAGCGAGACTTTGCAGCCGCTGGGGGCCAGGGCGAAGGCGCTGGGGCCAGTGCGCCAGCCGCCCTGTGTGCAGCCGCAGCCCACCTCCAGCGGCCCCAGCAGCATGCCCAGGGCCCCGCCGACGGTGCCAGGCTCCAGCGCTGTGCCCGCTGCCCCCCGGCCCCCAGCTGGCGACAAGGCCCAGGCGGTGCCGGCACCACCAGGCAGCATGGCGCGAGCGTGGAGAGCTCCCCTGCAGCAGGCGCCCAGAGCGCCGTGCCTGCCAGCCGCGGGGGGCCAAGCGCAGCGGGAGCCTCTGCCCACGCAGCCGCGCACGCTGCAGCGTCCGGCGCAGCCCCGCGTGGACTACGTGCCCTGCGTGGGGCCCTGGGCGGGCGGCGACGCGGCGCCCACGCCGCTGGAGGAGCAGGAGGCGTCGGTGCCCATCACGCCGCAGCAGCGTCCCGAGCGGGAGCGCCTGAAGAAGCTGGCCCAGGAGGAGCGGCAGCGGGCGGCCCACCAGATGAAGATCGGCCCCGTGCAATTCTTCGTGCAGCGGCAGAAGGACCACGCCATAGCCAAGTATTACGGCTACCCGTGACCCTGCGCTCCTCGACGGCCCCCGCAGCACCCGGGCCCGCTCAGCATGCAGGCACAGAGACCTCTGCAGGCGCCTGCTCCAGCTTCAGCCACGCTCCTCAGCCCTTGCCCCTCTCGCTTGCCCTCTCCCTTCTCCAGTGCTGGAGCTAGGCAGTGTTTGCCACTGTCAGGGATGGGCAACTGGGGCAATGGGAAATGCGTGCGTCACGAATGAACGTTGCAATGGGAAGCTGTTGGGATGTTGGCAATAGCTGGGGTGGGAAAGGTTGGGCGTGGGAACTGCTTGTTGGGACACCAAATGGCTGAGATCCCAAACTTATTTCTTCGTTCGGGTCATTTCTCTTATTTAGTGCCTTCCTTATTAAATTCCTCTAGTGTAGGTGTTCACTCAGCAAGGCCTCTGCCTGCAGCTGTTCTGGCACTGGGATGCTGAGGGGATTTCATGCAGCCCGCTCCCGCTGCCCATGCTCAGTCCGTGCATGGATGTGCGCATGGCCAGCACGGACGGGAGAAAATGGGTGGACGGCTGGGTGGATGGGAGGGTGATGGGAGTTGGGAATTCAGCCTTGGGATCAGACACGGGAGGTTGTTGGGATAGGAAATGACCAGTGGGATGGGAAGTCACGATGGGGATAGGAATTCATTAGAATAGGACAAATTGGTTTCATTTTTATTTATTATTTTATTAATTTTATTTATTTATTTTATTTATTATATTTATTAATTTTATTTATTAAATTTACTTTATTGACTGTGTTGTACAGGATGGCATTTTTTTAGGTTCTCTTCCTTTTCTACCCTATTAAACTCTCTTTATCACAACGCACTGCTTTGTACTTCATTTTTCCTTCCGAGTCGTTCTGGATTCACTCAGGATGGGGGGACATTAGTGAACGCCTGTGTGCTTCAGATCCAAGGACACCTTTGCCCTCAACTCAAGATACATATTTGCATCTGTTGTCATGATACAAAATTAACAACAACAAAATAAAAGTTAACTACTTCCGAGCACCAGCTGTACGTTTGCTGGGTCTGCTCTATGCATTTTGAAGACCATTCAATACTATTCAGCACCTTCAGGAGGAAATGTGTGGTTCTAGGGAAATGCATCTTGATCTGATGCAAACCTGCGACGCACCCTGCAGCCCCTGCAACCCCTGTGATTTTACCTGCAGCCCCTGCAACCCCTGTGATTTTACCTGCAGCCCCTCCAAGCCCCGTGATTTTACCTGCAGCCACTCCAACCCTGGGACAGGCCCTACAGCTGGCTCCGGGGACTACCCCGTTGCCGTATCAGTCGCCAATACACACAAGATGAAGGAATGGATGCAGAAGTCATCTCGTTTAGGCAGGGAAGAAAGTCCTCCGAAGAAGGGGAAGGAGCAAGAGGAAGGCGAGGCAGGCGACCCCAATGTAGGGCCATCGAAGGGAAGAGGAGGCTGTTATAAAATAGAAAAGAGAGAAAAGCAGCAGTAAGCAGGTGATCCCCATCCCTGGGCGAGCTGCGAGACATGGGACAAGATTTCAGCTGTCATGCAGGCGAGCACATTGTCACCTGGCTGCTGCGATGCTGGGATAACAGCTCCGGGAGCCTGGAATCGGAGGGCAGGGAAGCCAAGCAGCTGGGATCCTTCTCTGGGGAAGGGGGCACTGAGAAAGCGATCGGAAACGGGGCACAAGCCTCTGGAGGCGGCGCCTGTCAGGCGTGAAGGAAAGGGATCCCTTCCAGGAAGATGCTGTGGGGTTGCTGAGGGTCGAAGAACAGCAGGTGTTGGCTGCTCCCACCGTGCTGCAGCAGCGGCAAGGGAGAGACGTGGTGGTTTTCCTCAGCTGGGCAGCTGAGCTCCACCTCAACCGCTCTCTCCCTGCCCCTCCTCAAACGGAAAGGGGAGAAAATAGGATGGAAAGGGCTCAAGGGCTGAGAGAAGGACAGGGAGATCACTCCACAATGATCGTCACGGGCAAAAGAGGCTCAGCAGAGCCTGTTCCAGTCCAGCCCGGGCCTGCTCCTGCGGGGGCTCTCCCCAGGCCGCGGCCTCCTCCAGGCCACATCCACCTGCTCCAGCGGGGGCTCCTCCACGGGCTGCAGCGTGGAGATCTGCTCCGTGTGGGACCCGTGGGCTGCAGGGGGACAGCCTGCTCCACCAGGGGCCTCTCCCCAGGCCGCAGGGGAACTGCTGCTGTGAGCCTGGAGCACCTCCTGCCTCCTGCTGCACTCACCTTGGGGGCTGCAGAGAGGTTTCTCACTCCTCCCTGACCCAGACGCTGCTGTGCAGCAGGTTTCTTTCCCTTTCTTAGGTGGGCTCTCACGCAGGCGCAAACATCATCCTTTTTGTCTCAGTTCTGGGCAGCAGCGGGTCCCTCTGGAGCCTCCTGGAACCGGCCCTTAACTAACATGGGGCAGCTGCTGCATTCTCCTCACAGAGGACACCCCTGCAGCCCCCCGCTACCAGAACCTGTCCTCGTAAACCCAACACAAGACACCGACCGAGCCTCCCTGATTCCCAGCAGGTGGGTCAGGCTGGGAACCCAGGCCAGTGCCCGGCAGACCCTCCTGGGCCTTGAAAAGCAAGCTTTATGGGGACGTAGCACCCAGAAAGAACGGAGTCACACAACAGGATTCATTTCCAAAACCGCCTCGTAGACACCTGGGCCAAAGAGCAGGGCCTTGAGCGGGTATATCACAATGACAGAGTTCATTTCCTTCCCAGTAGCTGGCATGTGCCGTTTTTTGGGATTTCGGGGCTACAGTGTGCTGCTAAGAGGGATGTCTTAGCTCTTGCAGGGCAGTGCTTCCACTAAGGCCAGGACTTTTCTGCATCTTCTACTGCCCTGCAAGCGAGGATGCTTGGGGCACACAGGAAGCTGGGAGGGGACACAGCTGCAGGGATTCCATAAGACACAAGCAAATGCAGCCTTGGCTTGGTGACACTTTCTCTTGATTACTGCTCAACACAAATTACCTCGAGCAAGTCTACTGTGAGGACTAAAGGAAAGAGACGTATGGATGCTGCTAAGCTCTTCTAGCTTGTACCAGGTAGGAAAGATACCTCTGTAGCAGGCGTGAAGAGGATAGCACTAATTAATTAGATGAGAAGCGGAGGAAAGGCACTTAGAGGTAGTGAAAAGCAGTTAATGTGATGTTCCGGGGAAGCTTCAGTCTGCTTAAGGAGTGGCAAGAACAAGCCTAAAGTCATAGCCAAATACAAGAAAGAGAGGAGGACACGCAGCATGAGAAGCTCCCGAGAGAAAGGAGCTCTGTTTTGGGTAAAAATCAGTCCCTTTTTCTATCATGGAGACATCCAAGGGCGTAGGACACGTGCACTTCAGGGAACCAAGAGATGCTGTGCATTTCTCTCGTCCCCCTGACACAGCCACTAGGTGACGATGCTTCCAATTCTCTCTAAAGAAACCTTGCTTTCTCAGGCCCAGGTGTCCAGCTGCACACCAAGGACGTCCCTGGCTCCCAGGCACAGTTCCCAGGCCCAAGGCCGAGCTCCCCTCCGAACCCCGATTCCAGCAGACCTTGCTCCTGGCATTGTGGAGCAGCCACTTCATGTCAGCCTTTTCTCCTGGCAGTCAGCTTAGCGCCGTAACCTCTGCCATCGGGGCGCCCGAGAGCCGTGTGAGGTCAGCAGAGAGTCACTGTCAGCCTTTGACCTCACAAAGGTGGGTGGCCATAAGTGCCCTGAGCGTCCAGCTCGCATTGAGTACTGCTGGTGGCACTCGAGGCGTGGAGGTCTGCATGGTGCAATGGGAGACGCCGATGTCCTGCTGCTGGAACAAGAGGCGCTGATGTGCTGCTGGTGCAGGAGGAGACGTGAAGGTGCTGCTGCTTAGAGGTGCTGAGGAGCGGGCAGCCTCAGCGGGCAGCTGAATCAGAGGGCAGGGAAGCCAAGCAGCTTCCTTCTCTGGGGAAGGGGGCACAGAGAAAGTGATTGGAAATGGGGTACAAGCCCTCAGCCTCTAAAAGCAATCCCTCAGATGTTTAGGCATAGTAAAGTTAGGTATATCTATTTGACTCTAGACCCCAACATGTTTGTTAGTGTCTGGTTTGTCCACTGCTTTCTTGTGGGGGATTTGAGTTGGCCATTACTGTTTAGGTGATGCTGACTTCATATCTATGGTGCACTTTATTCTTAAAATGGGAAGTTTCTACCAATTCCCATCCAAACTTGCTCATAAGCCAACTGCAGTCATCATTTCAGATGTGTCTCCCAACTTACACATTTCCTATTTCTCCTTGATATTTACTCAAGAAATTCATTTACGTAGAGACAACATATTCTTCTCTCAACTGGCATCTGGCTGGGCAGAATGATGTCCTTTCATTCCCTTCCAGGCAATAGGCAACTTGTTCCTTCTGTCTTGTGAACTCTTCCTCCTAAGTTCAATGTGAATACAAGTGGCAGAACTGTGCCTCATGTCCCAAATGAGTGTCAGGGCTGCCTTGTCCAGTGTATTCATACTGGAGGGAAAAAAAAATGAATAGCCATACACACTATATAACCACTAAACTTTTTCAGTCCTCCTTGTGCTAACAGTGCATGAACGTGAGGTTTTGTTGTCATTTTTGTTTGTTTGTTTGTTTGCTTGCTTTAAACTCCTGACTGCCATATAGCAAACATGACAAAAAAACACCCTTTTTTGAGAATCTCTGAGAATGGCTCTGCTTTGTATTATCACCTGTCACTTCACCTGAACCATTTCAATCACAAGCGATAGCCTTCTGTCAGGCTTGGTAGTACTTCCCAACCTTATGTCCCCTGCAAATCTCAAAGCTCATGTGAGCTCATGTATCCGTAGATAATGTATCAGAAGCTCACAGAAGGTGAAATAGTTGTAATTCATCCCCTGTGTAGGGAAGAACTGGTCCTAGAAAGGAAAGCTATTAAATTATCTGGAAACAATTTAGCTCTGATAAATTATTTTGTAAATTACACATTACCCCCTCCTTCCCTGGTCTTAGCTGTTCTTGCTCCAAAACTTTGCATGGTGTTGATGTCAAACTAACAGGCCCACACTTGTCTGGATGACTCTTTACCCTCTTCTGGACAGAGGTGTATTTGTTACTCTCCCATTCTGGGGACTATCCCTGATTTGCACAATTGTTATGCATTTTTCCTACTTGACTTGTTGTTCTGTGTGCCAATGCTGTTAATAGGCTAGGTAGATATCAGCTTTTCATTTTTCACTTGAATCACTATAGATTGTTATTTCACCTCAGATGATGTTGCGCCTAGTGCCCTACCCTCCTTTTCAATGGGAGTCCTGTCACTGCCCTTAATATCACATTGTTGTTGCTGTTAGATGCAGGAAATAAGATTTGCAGCATTTGAGACATCAGTAACTTTTGATCTATTTTTGCCTCAAGTGTGCAACTGTCCTAATTTGTTCTCTTTGTTCCCCCTGGTTTCTGTGGCTTAAGTACCACTTACTATTATTGTTTAATTTCCTATGTGAAGGAGGTTTTTGGTCATTCTTACTTTATTTCTGCAGTTTTTAACCTCTGAAACATGCCTTTTCTCATCGCTTTTTTCCTGTTTGAATTTTGAATTTTAACTATGCCTTCTCTGCACTCAAGTCCCAGAGCTGCTTAGTCAGACTCAATTATTCATTTCCTTAGATTTCAAAGTTTGCATTTCTAAGCCTCAGAACCTTCATTCTAAACCTGGTTTTGTCTGTCGTGAAATGTAAAATGAGAAAAGTCAGCTCATGATCACACTTTATTCAAATTTTACTACATTTAAACCCATACAGGAGCCAAGTCTAAAATGGTCTTATATTTTTTCACTTTTGGGAAGAAATCCATCACATAGTATACCTCTATGAACATAAGTGGTAATTATCTTTCAATCTTTTGCTGGGAAGTTAAAGTCTCCCATAATTCCCATTATTGTTTACGTGTCTGATAACTGTACAGAGATAATTCACTATTAGACTGGAGCTAAGAGCAAAGAGCAGGCTAGCAAGGCTGTCTATCTTTAGCAGTGATTTGCACAAAACCACTCTTTTGCTGACCTATAACATTTAATTTCTCTATCCTCTGCTTCTTGCTAACACAAAGCACCATCTTATTCCATCCATTTGCCTTGGTTTCCAGCCTTCCTGAGATTTATCGGTACTTGTATGACATTCATGCCTTTGTTTCACCCTTCCTGTGTTGACACTTGTCATAACAGTTTTAGATCCTGAACATGATCATCTCAAAGTTTGCCTGACAGTTAGGTCTTCCTCACATTGTCATAGAGTATCAGGTCTCTACCACTTGAAATAGATTGGATTGGATTAGATTATTGGCACCGTCTCTTGTGCTGGTAGTCCATTATCTTCACAGTCCGTACAACTGGCCATCAGTGAACATGAAGTGGCCTTATCCTGCCCATTTACCTTTCTGGAAATCAGCCACTCTCTCTGCCTAGAACAGGGAATGGATTTTCCTCACCTTTCTTCAAAAGCTCTGAAGTTTTCTGTGATCTTTCCAATTGTATGGTATGATAAGCTTTTGCTGCCACTGAAGGGTAGAAGTCATTATGAATAGTGCCAACAAAACAGAAACATAACAATGAAAACGATATTTTAATTCAGAATAGGTATTTGAAAAGTTCACCTTTTCTAGCACAAATGGGGAAAAGAAAAAAAGGAAGGAAAAAAAAAAAAAAGCAGTCCTAAAACATCAAAACTGTGGCCAAAGAATTAGAAGAAACACTATTTTTCCAAAGCTGCAATGTTTTCCATTCATCTGGCTGGGCCAGCAGAGCACTGGAGACCTGGATGCACTGTACTCATGGCTGGTTCCCCTAAATGACCTGCAGGGAGATCTTCTTATCTCTATCCCTCTGTTTCTCCTTTCAATCTCTGTTTTGTCTGTTTGTATCACTAGCTCTCAAATCGCCACTGATATATGCACGTGCAGCACCCAGCACAACCTTGTTTCAGGCTCCAGCGGGACCTTTAGGCATTACCATCCTGTAAACAAATAACAATGATAGTGGGTGTAATTACAATCGTCAAACTATTCCAGCTCCACATCATTAGCCATGCCCTGAGCTAAATAACATTTTAATCAGTTTGATATGTCATCTGTGGCTTTCTTCACTGTCACTTGCAATCCAGCAAACTCCTTCCTTCACGTTTCTAGATTAGACAGAGGGTTCTCAACTGCAGACATCCAATTCCCTGTTCAGGAAGCAGCGAGACCTTTCCTCTTCTCACAGATTTAAGATGATATCCAAGCATCATGAGACACAGTGCGTATGTCTCCTAGGCCCATCCCATGAGAGCAGGACATTTACCACACATGAGAAGAAGACTTAATGCAGTGGCAAAGCAAAATACTCAGTGTCAAAGCCATGTCGAGATGATCATTAAAGAGAGATCAAAATTACCCAATACAGGAGGAAAATCTACCGTTTGTAGAAGATTATGTTCTCTGATTATTAGTTTCAAAATTAGTTTTTCCTTTGGATTTGCTCTGAACTTAAACTTAGTTTGGAATGCCTTTGGTTTTGAATATTTCTGAAATCGTATTACTTCTCCTAAGTAAGTTGCTAGTCTGTTCTATTTACGTGAAATTCGAATAATATTGCGAAGTATCTGCCATCAGTTTTACTGTGTGCCAGGCTGAGTTCCCTGATGAATTTCAAATTTCAGATATGAAACAGTAAAGGTTAAAAAAAAAAATGTTACAAAGGGTACTTCATGCAGTAGCATAAACTTCTGTTTTCTCAAAACTTGTATCAGTTCATCTCACCAGGACCAGCAGGGGAAGCACACTCTGCCTAGGCACTGGCAAAGGGACACAGTGAGAGTGTAGGGTCTCTTGCTGGGGCCATTCAAAATTTGACTGTACAAGCCCCTGAGCAATATGACAGGGCTTTAAAAATGGCCCTGCTTGAAGTACGCGGGTGATCTGGAGACCTCTAAGGTGCTTTCCAACAAAAGCTTTTCTATAATTGTATGAAATCACCTGCAATAGATTAACCCTGGTCATTATTCCTATCACAGGAAATAACTGTGACACCTGGGTAACAGGTGAGCTTACTGCGACACCAGGGAGAGCCTTCCTGTACTTAAAGGCAACCTGTAGGAAAGCTGGGGAGGGAGTCTTTATCAGGGCCTGGAGTGACAGGACAAGGAGTAACCGCTTTAAACTGAAAAGTAGCACCCAGAAAGAACGGAGTCACGCAACAGGATTCATTTCCAAAGAGCAGGGCCTTGAGCGGGTATATCACAATGACAGAGTTCATTTCCTTCCCAGTAGCTGGCACGTGCCGTTTTTTGGGATTTCGGGGCTACAGTGAGCTGCTAAGAGGGATGTCTTAGCTCTTGCAGGGCAGTGCTTCCACTAAGGCCAGGACTTTTCTGCATCTTCTACTGCCCTGCAAGCGAGGATGCTTGGGGCACACAGGAAGCTGGGAGGGGACACAGCTGCAGGGATTCCATAAGACACAAGCAAATGCAGCCTTGGCTTGGTGACACTTTCTCTTGATTACTGCTCAACACAAATTACCTCGAGCAAGTCTACTGTGAGGACTAAAGGAAAGAGACGTATGGATGCTGCTAAGCTCTTCTAGCTTGTACCAGGTAGGAAAGATACCTCTGTAGCAGGCGTGAAGAGGATAGCACTAATTAATTAGATGAGAAGCGGAGGAAAGGCACTTAGAGGTAGTGAAAAGCAGTTAATGTGATGTTCCGGGGAAGCTTCAGTCTGCTTAAGGAGTGGCAAGAACAAGCCTAAAGTCATAGCCAAATACAAGAAAGAGAGGAGGACACGCAGCATGAGAAGCTCCCGAGAGAAAGGAGCTCTGTTTTGGGTAAAAATCAGTCCCTTTTTCTATCATGGAGACATCCAAGGGCGTAGGACACGTGCACTTCAGGGAACCAAGAGATGCTGTGCATTTCTCTCGTCCCCCTGACACAGCCACTAGGTGACGATGCTTCCAATTCTCTCTAAAGAAACCTTGCTTTCTCAGGCCCAGGTGTCCAGCTGCACACCAAGGACGTCCCTGGCTCCCAGGCACAGTTCCCAGGCCCAAGGCCGAGCTCCCCTCCGAACCCCATTCCAGCAGACCTTGCTCCTGGCGTTGTGGAGCAGCCATTTCATGTCAGCCTTTTCTCCTGGCAGTCAGCTTAGCGCCGTAACCTCTGCCATCGGGGCGCCCGAGAGCCGTGTGAGGTCAGCAGAGAGTCACTGTCAGCCTTTGACCTCACAAAGGTGGGTGGCCATAAGTGCCCTGAGCGTCCAGCTCGCATTGAGTACTGCTGGTGGCACTCGAGGCGTGGAGGTCTGCATGGTGCAATGGGAGACGCCGATGTCCTGCTGCTGGAACAAGAGACGCTGATGTGCTGCTGGTGCAGGAGGAGACGTGAAGGTGCTGCTGCTTAGAGGTGCTGAGGAGCGGGCAGCCTCCGTGCCGGTGGCTGAGCATGCTACTCTTAATTAGTGCTCTACCCTTCCTATCTTTTTACTAAGGTGGGTAGAGAGAAATGCCCATATCTGTTTATTTCCTGGTAAGAAATGTAAGAGCCTTGTATCTGCATATTCACCAGATTCATCCCAGCGCCCTTGGTACTGGCCAATTGTGTTGATCTGTAATAAAGAGCAATTGGTAGCACACCAAGTCTGCGTGACCTTGCATCTAACAGAATCGTCCAAATCCCTGTTGTGATCTCTCTCTAGCTGTGGGCTGGCTAAGCTGTCTGTTGGATGGTGAAAATGGGAAATGATTGGGATGGGAAATGATGAGTGGGCCGAGAAATCATTGCTGGGATGGGAAGACTTCCTTGGGGTGGAAAGCCATTGGGCTAGGAAATCAAAGAGATGGGAAATCTTCCCTGGGTTTGAAATCATTGGGAAGCAAAAGCGTTGGGATGGGAAATCACTCCGGGGATGGGGAAGTATTGTGATGGGAAGTCTTTAATGGGGTGGGTAACATTCACTGGGGAAGGAAGTACTTGGAAAAGTAATCAGAGAGATGGGAATTCTTTGGGATGAGATCTCTTTGGATTAAGAAACGCTTCGTGTCGATGGGAAATATCTCGTATGGGAATCTGTTATCATGTGAAATTGTAAGGATGGGAAATGACCGTTAGGATGCAAAGCTGGTACTGGGACGGGAAATGCTTGGGACGGGGAAGTGTTGGTGTGAAACCGTCCTGGGCATGGCAAATGATGCATGGGAGGGAAAGCCTGATGGGGATGGAAAAGTCTTGCGATGGGAAGCCTGCTTGGGTCCAAAAGCTGCAGTCCTCACCAAGATGGCGGTGAGGGGCTGGTCAGCCGTTGGGACGGAACGGCCGTTGCCCGCGTTCCCCAACCGACCGCCCCACTCTCCAGCCACCATGGCAGGTACAGCAGCCGGCTCCCGCTCCTCCCGGGGCTGCGGCCCTGCTGGCGAGCCCAGCGCCCCAGATCTCACCCCAGCGCCCTTTTTCCCACAGAGGGTTTCCCCAGACGGCTTCCGCGGCTTCCGCAGACGCAAAACTCCCCCTTCGTCGTCCCAGCCGTGCCGCCAACGGTGGCTGCCTGGCTGCTGCCCTCCCTCCCCGGAGCGATGGCGCTGCCCTTGCAGCCCCTGCAGGTACCCACCCTCCCCTACGCGCTGCCCCAGGCCACCGTCTGGCACGTGGTGCCGGGGGTCCAGGGGCAGGTGCTGCAGCTCCCCGCCGGGGTGCAGCTGGCACCTGGGGGGCACCTCCCAACCGAGGGGCACCACCTGCAGCTGGGGCAGCTCCCCGCCGTGGGGCAGCTCCCTGCTGTGGGGCAGCTCCCCCACACCGCTCCTCCCTGGGCCCCCGTCTACCAGTGGGGACAGCCCGTGGGGACGGGGACGGTGCTGCCCCAGGATCCCCTCTGGCTGGGGCCCGGGGCCGTGCTCCATGGGGAGCTCCTGCACCCCGCAGGCACCTGCCTGCTGCAGGCCCCTGCCCACCCCGGCCCCCCACCACTCCTCGTCCCGGGGCCTCCGCTGCGGGGGCAGGCGCTCCCCGCGCCCCGCACCCTGACCAGCAGCCGGGGGCAGCTGCCAGAGCCCTGCGACCACGCCGTGGGGCTCAGCGAGGACCAGGGGCCCCCGCTGCCCGGCCCCACTCCCCCCGAGCCTGCCCAGGCTCCAACGACCGCCAGCACCCAGACGGTGACGCCCGACGGTGAGTTTGGGGCTGGCACAGCCGGCCGCTGGGCGCCCCACACCCAGGAGCCATGGGAAAGCTGGCATCGCCCATCCTGGGGGATTTGCTTGCTTTTTCCTCAGCGGCGACAGTTGCAGAGGTGCCTGAGGAGCCCCTGGAGCTGCTTGAGCTGGGCCCCGATGCCTTCGCCGAGGCCTTTCCCCACCTGGCAGGGGACAGCCAGCAGCTGCAGCACCTGCAGGACCAGCTCCCGGCCGACCTGGACATCTCCGGCTTGGAGGAGCTGCTCAGCTGGCTCGATGCCGTGGAGCCCCAGGACGCCTTCCCCGGTGTCCCCAGCAGTCCTGTGCTCAGCCGCTTCCTGTCTGAGCTGCCCGACCTCTGCGAGGACATGGAGGAGCCGAGCACACAGGGACTGGCAGCCACCAGAGCGCTGGGTGAGGTACCCTCAACCCCTGGGGTGCACCCCGAGAAGGTGCAGGATGGGCGGGCGGTGCAGCCCCCTGCTGTGCCGGCAGCGAGCTCCCCCCTCAAGCCTGCAGCCAGTCCCCAGCTCAGTGCCCTCAGGAGACCCCTGCCCAACCCTCCCTTCACTCTCCCCAAAAGGCCCCCCCACCCTGAATTCCTCACTGCCCTTAGCAGACCCCTGCCCAACCCTCCCTCGCGTCCCCTCAAGAGACCCCCCGACCCTGAATTCCTTAATTCCCTTAGGAGACCCCTGCCCAAGCCTCGCCTGAGTCCCCTCAAGAGCCCCCCCGACCCTGAATTTATTAGTGCCCTTAGGAGACCCCTGCCCAATCCCCCTCTGGGTCTCCTCAAGAGCCCCCCCGGCCCTGAATTTATTAGTGCCCTTAGGAGGACCCTGCCCAATCCCCCTCTGAGTCCCCTCAAGAGCCCCCCGCCTGCCCCTGCGCCCACCGGCACCAAGTGGGGGGCCAAGCGCCCCGCGCCCACCAGCACCCCCAGCACAGCGCAGAGCTCCCAGCACAGGAGGCCGGCGACGGAGAAAACCCCCGGCAAGGAGAAGACGACGCTGCTGGGCCAGGGTGGCCAAGGCCCCAAGACGCTGTGCCAGGGGAAGACGGGTGGCCACAGCGCGGTGGCTGGCAGCAGCGGCCAAGCGGGCGGCGGCAGGCAGCAGCCGGCGAGCGACAGCACCAGGGCGCCCAGCAAGAGGGCCCGAAGCCCGGGGGCTGCTGGGGGGCAAGGAGCAGCGGCACCGCCTCCCCGGAGAGCGCTGCTGCTGCTGGAGCCCCCCCCCATTAAGCCCCGTGCCCGTGCCCGTGCCGTGCGGGCCCAGGACAGGCTCCGTCCCCAAGCCATCGGGGACAAGACGCTGCAGCGCCAGCACCCGGGGACAAAGACCCCCAGCGAGACTTTGCAGCCGCTGGGGGCCAGGGCGAAGGCGCTGGGGCCAGTGCGCCAGCCGCCCTGTGTGCAGCCGCAGCCCACCTCCAGCGGCCCCAGCAGCATGCCCAGGGCCCCGCCGACGGTGCCAGGCTCCAGCGCTGTGCCCGCTGCCCCCCGGCCCCCAGCTGGCGACAAGGCCCAGGCGGTGCCGGCACCACCAGGCAGCATGGCGCGAGCGTGGAGAGCTCCCCTGCAGCAGGCGCCCAGAGCGCCGTGCCTGCCAGCCGCGGGGGGCCAAGCGCAGCGGGAGCCTCTGCCCACGCAGCCGCGCACGCTGCAGCGTCCGGCGCAGCCCCGCGTGGACTACGTGCCCTGCGTGGGGCCCTGGGCGGGCGGCGACGCGGCGCCCACGCCGCTGGAGGAGCAGGAGGCGTCGGTGCCCATCACGCCGCAGCAGCGTCCCGAGCGGGAGCGCCTGAAGAAGCTGGCCCAGGAGGAGCGGCAGCGGGCGGCCCACCAGATGAAGATCGGCCCCGTGCAATTCTTCGTGCAGCGGCAGAAGGACCACGCCATAGCCAAGTATTACGGCTACCCGTGACCCTGCGCTCCTCGACGGCCCCCGCAGCACCCGGGCCCGCTCAGCATGCAGGCACAGAGACCTCTGCAGGCGCCTGCTCCAGCTTCAGCCACGCTCCTCAGCCCTTGCCCCTCTCGCTTGCCCTCTCCCTTCTCCAGTGCTGGAGCTAGGCAGTGTTTGCCACTGTCAGGGATGGGCAACTGGGGCAATGGGAAATGCGTGCGTCACGAATGAACGTTGCAATGGGAAGCTGTTGGGATGTTGGCAATAGCTGGGGTGGGAAAGGTTGGGCGTGGGAACTGCTTGTTGGGACACCAAATGGCTGAGATCCCAAACTTATTTCTTCGTTCGGGTCATTTCTCTTATTTAGTGCCTTCCTTATTAAATTCCTCTAGTGTAGGTGTTCACTCAGCAAGGCCTCTGCCTGCAGCTGTTCTGGCACTGGGATGCCGAGGGGATTTCATGCAGCCCGCTCCCGCTGCCCATGCTCAGTCCGTGCATGGATGTGCGCATGGCCAGCACGGACGGGAGAAAATGGGTGGACGGCTGGGTGGATGGGAGGGTGATGGGAGTTGGGAATTCAGCCTTGGGATCAGACACGGGAGGTTGTTGGGATAGGAATTGATCAGTGGGATGGGAAGTCACGATGGGGATAGGAATTCATTAGAATAGGACAAATTGGTTTCATTTTTATTTATTATTTTATTAATTTTATTTATTTATTTTATTTATTATATTTATTAATTTTATTTATTAAATTTACTTTATTGACTGTGTTGTACAGGATGGCATTTTTTTAGGTTCTCTTCCTTTTCTACCCTATTAAACTCTCTTTATCACAACGCACTGCTTTGTACTTCATTTTTCCTTCCGAGTCGTTCTGGATTCACTCAGGATGGGGGGACATTAGTGAACGCCTGTGTGCTTCAGATCCAAGGACACCTTTGCCCTCAACTCAAGATACATATTTGCATCTGTTGTCATGATACAAAATTAACAACAACAAAATAAAAGTTAACTACTTCCGAGCACCAGCTGTACGTTTGCTGGGTCTGCTCTATGCATTTTGAAGACCATTCAATACTATTCAGCACCTTCAGGAGGAAATGTGTGGTTCTAGGGAAATGCATCTTGATCTGATGCAAACCTGCGACGCACCCTGCAGCCCCTGCAACCCCTGTGATTTTACCTGCAGCCCCTGCAACCCCTGTGATTTTACCTGCAGCCCCTCCAAGCCCCGTGATTTTACCTGCAGCCACTCCAACCCTGGGACAGGCCCTACAGCTGGCTCCGGGGACTACCCCGTTGCCGTATCAGTCGCCAATACACACAAGATGAAGGAATGGATGCAGAAGTCATCTCGTTTAGGCAGGGAAGAAAGTCCTCCGAAGAAGGGGAAGGAGCAATAGGAAGGCGAGGCAGGCGACCCCAATGTCGGGCCATCCCAGGGAAGAGGAGGCTGTTATAAAATAGAAAAGAGAGAAAAGCAGCAGTAAGCAGGTGATCCCCATCCCTGGGCGAGCTGCGAGACATGGGACAAGATTTCAGCTGTCATGCAGGCGAGCACATTGTCACCTGGCTGCTGCGATGCTGGGATAACAGCTCCGGGAGCCTGGAATCGGAGGGCAGGGAAGCCAAGCAGCTGGGATCCTTCTCTGGGGAAGGGGGCACTGAGAAAGCGATCGGAAACGGGGCACAAGCCTCTGGAGGCGGCGCCTGTCAGGCGTGAAGGAAAGGGATCCCTTCCAGGAAGATGCTGTGGGGTTGCTGAGGGTCGAAGAACAGCAGGTGTTGGCTGCTCCCACCGTGCTGCAGCAGCGGCAAGGGAGAGACGTGGTGGTTTTCCTCAGCTGGGCAGCTGAGCTCCACCTCAACCGCTCTCTCCCTGCCCCTCCTCAAACGGAAAGGGGAGAAAATAGGATGGAAAGGGCTCAAGGGCTGAGAGAAGGACAGGGAGATCACTCCACAATGATCGTCACGGGCAAAAGAGGCTCAGCAGAGCCTGTTCCAGTCCAGGCCGGGCCTGCTCCTGCGGGGGCTCTCCACAGGCCGCGGCCTCCTCCAGGCCACATCCACCTGCTCCACCGGGGGCTCCTCCACGGGCTGCAGCGTGGAGATCTGCTCCGTGTGGGACCCGTGGGCTGCAGGGGGACAGCCTGCTCCACCAGGGGCCTCTCCCCAGGCCGCAGGGGAACTGCTGCTGTGAGCCTGGAGCACCTCCTGCCTCCTGCTGCACTCACCTTGGGGGCTGCAGAGAGGTTTCTCACTCCTCCCTGACCCAGACGCTGCTGTGCAGCAGGTTTCTTTCCCTTTCTTAGGTGGGCTCTCACACAGGCGCAAACATCATCCGTTTTGTCTCAGTTCTGGGCAGCAGCGGGTCCCTCTGGAGCCTCCTGGAACCGGCCCTTATCTAACATGGGGCAGCTGCTGCATTCTCCTCACAGAGGACACCCCTGCAGCCCCCCGCTACCAGAACCTGTCCTTGTAAACGCAACACAAGACACCGACCGAGCCTCCCTGATTCCCAGCAGGTGGGTCAGGCTGGGAACCCAGGCCAGTGCCTGGCAGACCCTCCTGGGCCTTGAAAAGCAAGCTTTATGGGGACGTAGCACCCAAAAAGAACGGAGTCACACAACAGGATTCATTTCCAAAACCGTCTCACAGACACCTGGGCCAAAG
This sequence comes from Anser anser, assembly GCF_964211835.1. NCBI lineage: Eukaryota > Metazoa > Chordata > Aves > Anseriformes > Anatidae > Anser > Anser anser. Next base: position 965,178 of record NW_028154218.1, on the reverse strand, counting down.
AGCAGGGCCTTGAGCAGGTATATCACAATGACAGAGTTCATTTCCTTCCCAGTAGCTGGCATGTGCCGTTTTTTGGGATTTCGGGGCTACAGTGAGCTGCTAAGAGGGATGTCTTAGCTCTTGCAGGGCCGTGCTTCCACTAAGGCCAGGACTTTTCTGCATCTTCTACTGCCCTGCAAGCGAGGATGCTTGGGGCACACAGGAAGCTGGGAGCGGACACAGCTGCAGGGATTCCATAAGACACAAGCAAATGCAGCCTTGGCTTGGTGACACTTTCTCTTGATTACTGCTCAACACAAATTACCTCGAGCAAGTCTACTGTGAGGACTAAAGGAAAGAGACGTATGGATGCTGCTAAGCTCTTCTAGCTTGTACCAGGTAGGAAAGATACCTCTGTAGCAGGCGTGAAGAGGATAGCACTAATTAATTAGATGAGAAGCGGAGGAAAGGCACTTAGAGGTAGTGAAAAGCAGTTAATGTGATGTTCCGGGGAAGCTTCAGTCTGCTTAAGGAGTAGCAAGAACAAGCCTAAAGTCATAGCCAAATACAAGAAAGAGAGGAGGACACGCAGCATGAGAAGCTCCCGAGAGAAAGGAGCTCTGTTTTGGGTAAAAATCAGTCCCTTTTTCTATCATGGAGACATCCAAGGGCGTAGGACACGTGCACTTCAGGGAACCAACAGATGCTGTGCATTTCTCTCGTCCCCCTGACACAGCCACTAGGTGACGATGCTTCCAATTCTCTCTAAAGAAACCTTGCTTTCTCAGGCCCAGGTGTCCAGCTGCACACCAAGGACGTCCCTGGCTCCCAGGCACAGTTCCCAGGCCCAAGGCCGAGCTCCCCTCCGAACCCCCATTCCAGCAGACCTTGCTCCTGGCGTTGTGGAGCAGCCATTTCATGTCAGCCTTTTCTCCTGGCAGTCAGCTTAGCGCCGTAACCTCTGCCATCGGGGCGCCCGAGAGCCGTGTGAGGTCAGCAGAGAGTCACTGTCAGCCTTTGACCTCACAAAGGTGGGTGGCCATAAGTGCCCTGAGCGTCCAGCTCGCATTGAGTACTGCTGGTGGCACTCGAGGCGTGGAGGTCTGCATGGTGCAATGGGAGACGCCGATGTCCTGCTGCTGGAACAAGAGACGGTGATGTGCTGCTGGTGCAGGAGGAGACCTGAAGGTGCTGCTGCTTACAGGTGCTGAGGAGCGGGCAGCCTCAGCGGGCAGCTGAATCAGAGGGCAGTGAAGCCAAGCAGCTTCCTTCTCTGGGGAAGGGGGCACAGAGAAAGTGATTGGAAATGGGGTACAAGCCCTCAGCCTCTAAAAGCAATCCCTCAGATGCTGAGGTATAATAAAGTTAGGTATATCTGTTTGACTCTAGACCCCAACATGTTTGTTAGTGTTCTGGTTTGTCCACTGCTTTCTTGTGGGGGATTTGAGTTGGCCATTAGTGTTTAGGTGAATGCTGACTTCATATCAATGGTGCACTTCATTCTTAAAATGGGAAGTTTCTACCAATTTCCTGTCCAAACTTGCTCATAAGCCAACTGCAGTCATCATTTCAGATGTGTCTCCCAACTTACACATTTCCTATTTCTCCTTGATATTTACTCAAGAAATTCATTTACGTAGAGACAACATATTCTTCTCTCAACTGGCATCTGGCTGGGCAGAATGATGTCCTTTAATTCCCTTCCAGACAATAGGCAACTTGTTCCTTCTGTCTTGTGAACTCTTCCTCCTAAGTTCAATGTGAATACAAGTGGCAGAACTGTGCCTCATGTCTCAAATGAGTGTCAGGGCTGCCTTGTCCAGTGTATTCATACTGGAGGGGAAAAAAAATGAATAGCCATACACACTATATAACCACTTAACTTTTTCAGTCCTCCTTGTGCTAACAGTGCATGAACGTGAGGTTTTGTTGTCATTTTGTTTGTTTGTTTGTTTGTTTTAAACTCCTGACTACCATATAGCAAACATGACAAAAAATCACCCTTTTTTGAGAATCTCTGAGAATGGCTCTGCTTTGTATTATCACCTGTCACTTCACCTGAACCATTTCAATCACAAGCGATAGCCTTCTGTCAGGCTTGGTAGTACTTCCCAACCTTATGTCACCTGCAAATCTCAAAGCTCCTGTGTAATTTTTAATCTTCAGCCACCATGTCCATACCGAACATATCTAACTTTGAAGTCAGCTCTGCCCTGAATAGGAGGTTGGGTTTTCAGAGGTCCCTTCCAGCCTACATTTCTCCATGAGTCTTTGCCTCCTTAGCAGCTGCAGTTTCAGAACTGTCTCTGAGAATTACCATAGGTAACCACGCCTTTGCTGGTAATTCCCTCTTCAGTGTGAACAATTGCAAATTCCCTTTATTCACTTGCAGCCCCAAAGCCCAAAACCGTAGATAATGTATCAGAAGCTCACAGAAAGTGAAATAGATGGAGTTCATCCCCTGTGTAGGGAAGAACTGGTCCTACAAAGGAAAGCTACTAAATTGTCTGGAAACAATTTAGCTCTGATAAATTATCTTGTCAATTACACATTACCCCCTACTTCCCTGGTCTTATCTGTTCTTGCTACAAAACTTTGCACGGTGTTGATGTCAAACTAACAGGCCCACACTTGTCTGGATGACTCTTTACCCTCTTCTGGACAGAAGTATATTTATTACTCTCCCATTCTGGGGACTATCCCCGATTTGCACAATTGTTATGCATTTTTCCTACTTGACTTGTTGTTCTGCGTGCCAATGCTGTTAACAGGCTAGGTAGATATCAGCTTTTCATTTTTCACTTGAATCACTATAGATTTTTATTTCACCCCAGATGATGTTGCGCCTAGTGCCCTACCCTCCTTTTCAATGGGAGTCCTGTCACTGCCCTTAACATCACATTGTTGTTGCTGTTAGATGCAGGAAATCAGATTTGCAGCATTTGAGACATCAGTAACTTTTGACCTATTTTTGCCTCGAGTGTGCAACTGTCCTAATTTGTTCTCTTTCTTCCCCCTGGTTTCTGTGGCTTAAGTACCACTTACTATTATTGTTTAATTTCCTATGTGAAGGAGGTTTTTGGTCATTCTTACTTTATTTCTGCAGTTTTTAACCTCTGAAACATACCTTTTCTCATCGCTTTTTTCCTCTTTGAATTTTGAACTTTAACTATGCCTTCTCTGCACTCAAGTCCCAGAGCTGCTTAGTCAGACTCAATTATTCATTTCCTTAGATTTCAAGGTTTGCATTTCTAAGCCTCAGAACCTTCATTCTAAACCTGGTTTTGTCTGTCTTGAAATGTAAAATGAGAAAAGTCAGCTCATGATCACACTTTATTCAAATTTTACTACATTTAAACCCATACAGGAGCCAAGTCTAAAACGGTCTTGTATTTTTTCACTTTTGGGAAGAAAGCCATCACATAGTATACCTGGATGAACATAAGTGGTAATTATCTTTCAATCTTTTGCTGGGAAGTTAAAGTCTCCCATAATTCCCATTATTGTTTACGTGTCTGATAACTGTACAGAGATAATTCACTATTAGACTGGAGCTAAGAGCAAAGAGCGGGCTAGCAAGGCTGTCTATCTTTAGCAGTGATTTGCACAAAACCACTCTTTTGCTGACCCATAACATTTAATTCCTCTATCCTCTGCTTCTTGCTAACACAAAGCACCATCTTATTCCATCCATTTGCCTTGGTTTCCAGCCTTCCTGAGATTTATCGGTCCTTGTATGACATTCATGCCTTTGTTTCACCCTTCCTGTGTTGACACTTGTCATAACAGTTTTAGATCCTGAACATGATCATCTCAAAGTTTGCCTGACAGTTAGGTCTTCCTCACATTGTCATAGAGTATCAGGTCTCCACCACTTGAAATAGATCGTATTGGATTAGATTATTGGCACCGTCTCTTGTGCTGGTAGTCCATTATCTTCACAGTCCATACAACTGGCCATCAGTGAACATGAAGCGGCCTTATCCTGCCCATTTACCTTTCTGGAAATCAGCCACTCTCTCTGCCTAGAGCAGGGAATGGATTTTCCTCACCTTTCTTCAAAAGCTCTGAAGTTTTCTGTGATCTTTCCAATTTTATGGTATGATAAGCTTTTGCTTCCACCGAAGGGTAGAAGTCATTATGAATAGTGCCAACAAAACAGAAACATAACAATGAAAACGACATTTTAATTCAGAATAGGTATTTGAAAAGTTCACCTTTTCTAGCACAAATGGGGAAAAGAAAAAAAAAAAAAAAAAAAAGCAGTCCTAAAACATCAAAACTGTGGCCAAAGAATTAGAAGAAACACTATTTTTCCAAAGCTGCAATGTTTTCCATTCATCTGGCTGGGCCAGCAGAGCACTGGAGACCTGGATGCACTGTACTCATGGCTGGTTCCCCTAAATGACCTGCAGGGAGATCTTCTTATCTCTATCCCTCTGTTTCTCCTTTCAATCTCTGTTTTGTCTGTTTGTATCACTAGCTCTCAAATCGCCACTGATATATGCACGTGCAGCACCCAGCACAACCTTGTTTCAGGCTCCAGCGGGACCTTTAGGCATTACCATCCTGTAAACAAATAACAATGATAGTGGGTGTAATTACAATCGTCAAACTATTCCAGCTCCACATCATTAGCCATGCCCTGAGCTAAATAACATTTTAATCAGTTTGATATGTCATCTGTGGCTTTCTTCACTGTCACTTGCAATCCAGCAAACTCCTTCCTTCACGTTTCTAGATTAGACAGAGGGTTCTCAACTGCAGACATCCAATTCCCTGTTCAGGAAGCAGTGAGACCTTTCCTCTTCTCACAGATTTAAGATGATATCCAAGCATCATGAGACACAGTGCATATGTCTCCTAGGCCCATCCCATGAGAGCAGGACATTTACCACACATGAGAAGAAGACTTAATGCAGTGGCAAAGCAAAATACTCAGTGTCAAAGCCATGTCGAGATGATCATTAAAGACAGATCAAAATTACCCAATGCAGGAGGAAAATCTATCGTTTGTAGAAGATTATGTTCTCTGATTATTAGTTTCAAAATTAGTTTTTCCTTTGGATTTCCTCTGAACTTAAACTTAGTTTGGAATGCCTTTGGTTTTGCATATTTCTAAAATTGTATTACTTCTCCTAAGTAAGTTGCTAGTCTGTTCTATTTACGTGAAATTCAAATAATATTGTGAAGTATCTGCCATCAGTTTTACTGTGTGCCAGGCTGAGTTCCCTGATGAATTTCAAATTTCAGATATGAAACGGTAAAGGTTAAAAAAAAAAAATGTTACAAAGGGTACTTCATGCGGTAGCATAAACTTCTGTTTTCTCAAAACTTGTATCAGTTCATCTCACCAGGACCAGCAGGGGAAGCACACTCTGCCTAGGCACTGGCAAAGGCACACAGTGAGACTGTGGGGTCTCTTGCTGGGGTCATTCAAAATTTGACTGTACAAGCCCCTGAGCAATATGACAGGGCTTTAAAAATGGCCCTGCTTGAAGTACGCGGGTGATCTGGAGACCTCTAAGGTGCTTTCCAACAAAAGCTTTTCTATAATTGTATGAAATCACCTGCAATAGATTAACCCTTGTCATTATTCCCATCACAGGAAATAACTGTGACCCCTGGGTAACAGGTGAGCTTACTGCGACACCAGGGAGAGCCTTCCTGTACTTAAAGGCAACCTGTAGGAAAGCTGTGGAGGGAGTCTTTATCAGGGCCTGGAGCGACAGGACAAGGAGTAACCGCTTTAAACTGAAAAGTTAGATTTAGAATATATATTAGGAACAAATTCTCTACTGATAGTACCTCACATCCTGTGCATCTGCCAACTTCCGCATTTTATGGTTGCCTCCCCTACTTAAGAGAGGATATTGGAGTGCTGTGTGAAACACTCAGATCTTACAGGAACAAAACAATACCTTACCTTTTGTGTTCAAATACGTGCCCAGTACGTTCAGCTAAAACAACTTCTAACCTACAGCGTTTGGTCGAAAGTTCCAATTTCTGTCTCAGTTTCATGTACACCAAATTTTCAAGCAGGATTTCTGGGCCAGTGTCGTCTGTCTGTGAGAGACTGCTTTGCTAGATCATCATTCACTGCTCCCTCTGCCAGGCACAGGCCTTTCTCTCTTAATCCCTTGTAAGAAAACTTGCAGAGGTATATGGGGTAGCAGTCAGCAGTGTAAAAGAATAAGAGACATACTGCCTTCGCACATATATATACAACACAATATCAAAGATCTCATCAAGGTCCACCAAGGAAAGGAAGCAATGCAGGAGAAAGAAGACAGGACAACAGGGGGAATGGAGAGCATAAGGGAGGAGGCAGGCAGTGGCCTTAAAAACAAAGCATAAAAATAACTTCCAGTAGTGGGACATAGTGAATTGGAGCTCTAAGGTCTGCATCTAGAGATGTCTTTTATCTTTATCATGCAGTTGTGGAGATGGGTCCTCTGGTTTTGGTCATGTTTTTTCACATTCTGCAATTATCTCCCAAGAACCACCCCCTGTTGGGCAGAAAGGTAGAGGTGCGCTCCAGAAACACAGCGATGGCAAGGAGTCCTCCACTTCATTCTTCCATTTTTTTCCAGCTGGAAGCATCCATAGTTGTCAACTGAATTGGTTTTGAGGAGTAGGAAAGACAGCATTGCTGGATTTCTGCTTTCTCCTAGATCCTATCATACCACATCATGACAGTTGTGTTTATTTTATGTCCTTTTATGCCTGGATGTTTCTCATTTTTATGTGTGTGGGGTTTTCTATTTTTCTTTCTTTCTCTTCTCGTCTTTCTTTCTTTCTTTCTTTCTTTCTTTCTTGCTTGCTTGCTTGCTTGCTTGCTTTCTTTCTTGCTTTCTCTTTCTTTCTTCCTGTCTGTCTTTCTGTCTGTCTGTCTGTCTTGTCTCTTTCTGTCCAGCACTGATTTTATTGCTACTTGTGCATATCCAGACTGTACAGTTTTCTCCATTCCCTCTGTTTCTCCCTGTGTCTTGCCCCTCTTCCCTGCAACTGAACAGCATTGCCTTGATCAATGAAGTGGCAACATGCGGCTTACACAGTAAACTGCTGAAATTACAGCTATAGCCATGGAGCACAGCTGCAGATCAACAGAAGACCACCAATAACTCACATTTCTAAACTGCTTGTCACAATTCTTCAGTATGCAGGCTGTGATGCTGCCAAGAGCGATCTCACCTCTTAAGCACCCATCCATTTCTTCTCTTCCCAGACCCTCAAGGTATCCTGGTCAAACCACCCCCCTTGCCCCATCTGTCTGTCCCACATTCCTTTTCCCTCATCTTTTTTTTTTTTTTTTCAGCATAGTGTCTCCATAGAAGCTGCTGCTCCCCAACTCCGAGTTGACTAGGGCTGAACTATTGAAAAAGAAAAGAAAAGCTATAAATTATAGTGAGAGATGGTGAATACCTAATGATCTCTTAAAAGCAGGAATTTAAGGGAATAAGTAATTGATAAATGGAGTTAAGATCAGTAGGAAAAAATCCACTGTTGCAATCAGTAGAGTTAAGAAGTTTTTCAAGTACATTAGAAACAAAACTTAGAGTAATGACACAGATCCAATACGGGATGGGTATTGCTTCAGTGAGAAATGATGAAAAAAAAAACCAACATCACGTACATGTGTATGTGTTGTTGTGTATTTGGAAAAAAAACAGGTTAATGAAAACTGCATGCTCAATTAGACGATTTTTTTTGTTGTCATTGGCAGGGAATTGTGTGCTTTATAACACAATATGTGTTATATGTTTTTTATATATTTTTTAATAAATAGACTTTATTAGATAACTCATTTTGAATGTATAGCCTAGATGTTAGAAGAATTAACAACATGCAATATTACTTGTAAAGATTAACAACATGTGGTATCTAAATAATATTTAGAGATGTAAAGGTGTTTGGCATTTCAAAGTCTACTTCTCCAATGAAAAATGTGTTAGAGCTTCTGTTGGATGTAATGTAACCTGCTCACTTCCTGCCCACCTCAGCAGGACAGGGGATAAAATCGGGAAAAAAAAGGAACGAGAAAGCTCATGGGCTTTGATAAAGACAGGGATATTGCTTATCAATGATTGTTGTGGAAAAATCTCTCTTAACTTGAGGAAATTAATTTCATGCCCATTAATTTGTATAAATTTAATTACTAGTTCAGGTGTTGGGAAGCAAAAGGACAAACATCAAACCACATAGGGGTAACAAACACTTCTCCTCCTCTTCTGGGCTCAACTTCACTCCAAGCACCTGTCTTCCACCTGCTGATCTCGCTCAGTCCATTCACTGGGGAAATGGGCAGCACAGGAGGAGGCTGTGGTTAATATGCAGCAGTTCTTCTCTGCCTATCCTTTCTTCTCGTTTCTACTTTGCTCCAGTGTGGGTCCTCCACAGGCTGCAGACCCTGTCAGGAATATTCATCTGTTCTGGCATGGATCCTCCACAGGTTTCAAAGAATATCTGCTCCACCATGGAGCATCTACTTCTCCTCCTCCTATGACCTTGATGTTCCCTCTGTTGTTCCTCATTCTTTTTGTTCTCTCCAGCTCTCTCCATCCAATATTTTCTGTGCATTCTTAGAGGCAACACACCTTGGCTTGTTGTCTGAGTTTGGCCTATGGTGCATCTGTTGCTGTGTCCAGCACAGTGCAGCCCCTGACCTTGCTACCAAAACCTTGCCACAAATCTCAATACACCTGTTAAAAGAGACCCTCCTGTTTGTTGCCCTTCTTTGGACACTCTCGAACAGTTTTATATCTTTTTCTCATACTGTGGTGCCCAAAACTGCACACAGTACTCACAGTACGTGGAATAGCAACAGAGACTGCCTCTAATTTTCTCTTCCCTGCAGAAGCTCTGTTGCTACCACTGTCCGGAAATCATCACTATCACAGACAGGAGTAGCATTCCCTCCTCCCACAGTTGGTTCTTTTTCCCCCAGACTTAGACACCATCCACAAAAGCAAAAACAAAACAAAACAAACAAACAAACAAACAAAAAAGAGTCAAAAGCCCTCAGGAAGGCAGTGGTGCAGACTGTGGAGAGCCTGGGTTCAAATCCTTCTTCTGCGAGGCTCTGAACCTATACCCCACCACAAGCTGTCCGCTAACGTATGGCAGGGCAAGGAGGAAGAAAGAACATTTCTCCTGCACTTTCCATTTATTGTTGGCTGACAATTCTGTAGAGTTATAAAGCCTCAATCAGTGCGATACAGGGTTCTTCTCACATTGTCTCACTGTGCCCTAAGGGGAACAGCTCTAATTTAATAGATGCTTCACCAGAAAATCATGAGTCATCTGCAGTTTTGAAGTTTTCTGGGATCAAGTCCCTTCAGACAGTTGAGGAATTTGCTCTATCACCTATGAAAACTGGTGCTCTAATAAGCTAGTGAGTGAACAAGAGAGAAATCCTCTGCTAGATGACTTGACAAATTTGGTCTGAAAACAGTGTTGAGGCAGAACAATGCACGATTTTTGCCTTGGATGCACAGAGAGATTGGGGGTAGTAGAATTCTTTTATTCTTCATTGATATAAACATTTTCAAAACAGGTGTTTGCTCAACCTTGCTTCCACTGAGTGCATGGGAGGGAGATAACTGAAAGTGGGGAGTGTTGCTTGAAACCTGCAAGTGGCTGAGGTCCAGTGGGGTTGGAGGCTTTCTTACTCCTTTTGGAAATGCAAAGCAACCTTGCGCCTACCCTGCACTTGCAGAAGGATCACGACAGCCCAAAGCACAGAGGCTTTGTAATTACTGCATAGGGATTGGGAGCAGGGGGCTGCAGGCGTGGCCTCTGTGAGAACAGTGCGGAAGCTGCCCGTGTCGGATAAGAGCCAGCTCCAGCCAACTCCAGAAGGGCCACGACGCTTGCCAGAGCTGAGCCTATAAGCGATGCTGTTTGCACCTCCGGGAGAGCAGATTTAAGAAGGGGGAAATACTGCTGTGCAACAGAAGCTGGAAGAGCAAGGAGAGAGAACCAGCCCTGCAGCCCCCAAGGTGAGTGCAGCAGGAGGCAGGAGGTGCTCCAGGCTCACAGCAGCAGTTCCCCTGCGGCCTGGGGAGAGGCCCCTGGTGGAGCAGGCTGTCCCCCTGCAGCCCACGGGTCCCACACTGAGCAGATCTCCACGCTGCAGCCCGTGGAGGAGCCCCCGGTGGAGCAGGTGGATGTGGCCTGGAGGAGGCCGCGGCCTGTGGAGAGCCCCCGCAGGAGCAGGCCCCAGGCCAGAGCTGCAGCCATGGAGAGGAGCCCACGCAGGAGCAGGGGGCCTGGGGGGAGCTGCCACCCGTGGGGGACCCAGGTTGGAGCAGTTTGCTCCTGACGGACGGACCCTGTGGTACAGACCCATATCGGAACAGTTCCTCAAGAATGGTGGCCTGTAAGCAGCCCCCGCAGGCTCATTTCGGGAAGGACGGCATCCCGTGGGAGGGACCCCACGTGGAACAGGGGCAGAGAGGGACCGTGGAGGAGCAGCAGGTGATGAAGTGTTAGGGACTGACCAGAGCCCACATTCCCCATTCCCCTGCAACACTCGGCAGGAGGAGGTAGAGCAGGGTGGATAGGAGGTAAAAGGGGTTTTAAGTTTGCTTTTAATTTTTCACTATTGTAGTCTGCTAGTGATAGGCAACAAATTATATTAATCTCCCTGTGCTGCGTGTGTTTTGTCCAGGACGATAATTGTTGAGTGATCTCCCTGTCCTTATCACAATTCCTTGAGCCCTTTTCATCATATTTTTTCCCCCTTTTCCTTTGAGGAGGGGGAGTGAGAGAGTTGCTATGGTGGAGTTCAGCTGCCCAGCACTTAAAACTACCAAGCAACAGTCCTACTATCCACCGACCAGCGTCCTTATTCAAGCCTGTTGCAGCTATGTATGCTGCTCTGCTCTGTCTGGGATGTGGACCTAGCCATGATATCTGGGGCCAGCTCATATGGACTAGAGCCTTACAATCTGCAGGAATTCCCCTTCAGTGGGAACTTGCATCACATAAAGACGGTTCTCCATGGTGGAAGACAAAGCCTGTAGGAATTATTAGAAGTCGACATCCTCCATCGCTCTGACCCCCGAGATTTGGACATAATTTCCAAAATGAGCAAAAGGGATCTGTGTCTGCCCTGATACGAAGGAAATCACTGCCCCTGGAAATCTAGTCACTATGCTTTGGTGACTTCATCAGCGTTTTTGTTCTGCTTTGTATGCATCAAATGGAAAAGAGCTACCCCAGGAACACTGTGCTTTGGTGGCAGAGATCTGCTTGCAGCTGAGGACACTACTTATGTTTGTGTGTGAAAATCACACTTTCCTGCTAAAGTACATAATATTGGGCCACATGCTTTCTAGCATATCACCTGTCAGGGAAGCAAACCCAGGAAAAGCACTAATACAGCCCTATGTGTCCCTCATGGCTATAAGCACAGCCACAAGCACAACCATGCTAACACACAGGAAATCTGTGCATGATCCCCAGAATTCACAGATGCAACGTGCATTTCTGTGCCCGTGCCCTGACACCAGCTGGCAGCAGGAGGTCAGCTCCCAGCCTCAGCTCACTCTCTGTTCCTTGGGTTTGCTTTAATGCCTCCTTTGAGACACTGCCTCAGCGCAGTGAGTTTGTGAATGTGACATATCATTCAATATTATCCACCATGAGCCACTCTGTTCCTATAGCAACTGCCTCCTTAGCCCAGTTCCTGGGTCTCTTCTGGTCTGTTTGATATTCACCTTGACACCTTTGGTGGAGGCCTTGAAGGAACACACAAAGTGTGAAAACACCTTGTACTTATTAGGCCAAGGTAATTCCTCCCCACATGGATGGGCACATATCATCTCCAAGAAAGGGGCTCCCACCTCCACGACTCCCGTCCATCCTCCACCTCTCTATGTCCTTGCATGAATAACGACCTGCACCGCTTAACCTGGACAGGAGCCTGAAGTCCACAACGGGAAACGCTCTGATCTGGGCTCCTTCCAAAAGGGCCACGCAGATATAACTAGAAGAATGCGTAAAACGTTGACCCTAGCTGACGTAATTTCTTTTGGTTGATCTGATGCAAACCTGTGATGCACCCTGCAGCCCCTGCAACACTTGTGATTTTACCTGCAGCCCCTGCAACTGCTGTAATTTTACCTGCAGCCCCTCCAACAACTGTGATTTTACCTGCAGCCCCTGCAACCCCTGTGATTTTACCTGCAGCCCCTGCAACCCCTGTGATTTTACCTGCAGCCCCTCCAACAACTGTGATTTTACTTGCAGCCCCTCCAACCCTTGTGATGTTCCCTGTAGCCACTCCAACCCTGTGACAGGCCCTACAGCTGGCTCCGGGGACTACCCCGTTGCCGTATCAGTCGCCAATACACACAAGATGAAGGAATGGATGCAGAAGTCATCTCGTTTAGGCAGGGAAGAAAGTCCTCCTAAGACGGGGAAGGAGCAATAGACAGGCGAGGCAGGTGACCCCAATGTAGGGCCATCGAAGGGAAGAGGAGGCTGTTATAAAATAGAAAAGAGAGAAAAGCAGCAGTAAGCAGGTGATCCCCATCCCTGGGTGAGCTGCGAGACATGGGACAAGATTTCAGCTGTCATGCAGGCGAGCACATTGTCACCTGGCTGCTGCGATGCTGGGATAACAGCTCCGGGAGCCTGGAATCGGAGGGCAGGGAAGCCAAGCAGCTGGGATCCTTCTCTGGGGAAGGGGGCACTGAGAAAGCGATCGGAAACGGGGCACAAGCCTCTGGAGGCGGCGCCTGTCAGGCGTGAAGGAAAGGGATCCCTTCCAGGAAGATGCTGTGGGGTTGCTGAGGGTCGAAGAACAGCAGGTGTTGGCTGCTCCCACCGTGCTGCAGCAGCGGCAAGGGAGAGACGTGGTGGTTTTCCTCAGCTGGGCAGCTGAGCTCCACCTCAACCGCTCTCTCCCTGCCCCTCCTCAAACGGAAAGGGGAGAAAATAGGATGGAAGGGGCTCAAGGGCTGAGAGAAGGACAGGGAGATCACTCCACAATGATCGTCACGGGCAAAAGAGGCTCAGCAGAGCCTGTTCCAGTCCAGCCCGGGCCTGCTCCTGCGGGGGCTCTCCCCAGGCCGCGGCCTCCTCCAGGCCACATCCACCTGCTCCACCGGGGGCTCCTCCACGGGCTGCAGCGTGGAGATCTGCTCCGTGTGGGACCCGTGGGCTGCAGGGGGACAGCCTGCTCCACCAGGGGCCTCTCCCCAGGCCGCAGGGGAACTGCTGCTGTGAGCCTGGAGCACCTCCTGCCTCCTGCTGCACTCACCTTGGGGGCTGCAGAGAGGTTTCTCACTCCTCCCTGACCCAGACGCTGCTGTGCAGCAGGTTTCTTTCCCTTTCTTAGGTGGGCTCTCACGCAGGCGCAAACATCATCCTTTTTGTCTCAGTTCTGGGCAGCAGCGGGTCCCTCTGGAGCCTCCTGGAACCGGCCCTTATCTAACATGGGGCAGCTGCTGCATTCTCCTCACAGAGGACACCCCTGCAGCCCCCCGCTACCAGAACCTGTCCTCGTAAACCCAACACAAGACACCGACCGAGCCTCCCTGATTCCCAGCAGGTGGGTCAGGCTGGGAACCCAGGCCAGTGCCCGGCAGACCCTCCTGGGCCTTGAAAAGCAAGCTTTATGGGCACGTAGCACCCAGAAAGAACGGAGTCACACAACAGGATTCATTTCCAAAACCGCCTCGTAGACTCCTGGGCCAAAGAGCAGGGCCTTGAGCGGGTATATCACAATGACAGAGTTCATTTCCTTCCCAGTAGCTGGCATGTGCCGTTTTTTGGGATTTCGGGGCTACAGCGTGCTGCTAAGAGGGATGTCTTAGCTCTTGCAGGGCAGTGCTTCCACTAAGGCCAGGACTTTTCTGCATCTTCTACTGCCCTGCAAGCGAGGATGCTTGGGGCACACAGGAAGCTGGGAGCGGACACAGCTGCAGGGATTCCATAAGACACAAGCAAATGCAGCCATGGCTTGGTGACACTTCCTGTTGATTACTGCTCAACACAAATTACCTTGAGCAAGTAACTGTGATGACTAAAGGAAAGAGACGTATGGATGCTGCTAAGCTCTTCTAGCTTGTACTAGGTAGGAAAGATACCTCTGTAGCAGGCGTGAAGAGGATAGCACTAATTAATTAGATGAGAAGTGGAGGAAAGGCACGTAGAGGTAGTGAAAATCAGTTAACGTGATGATCCGGGGAAGCTTCAGTCTGCTTAAGGAGTAGCAAGAACAAGCCTAAAGTCATAGCCAAATACAAGAAAGAGAGGAGGACACGCAGCATGAGAAGCTCCCGAGAGAAAGGAGCTCTGTTTTGGGTAAAAATCAGTCCCTTTTTCTATCATGGAGACATCCAAGGGCGTAGGACACGTGCACTTCAGGGAACCAAGAGATGCTGTGCATTTCTCTCGTCCCCCTGACACAGCCACTAGGTGACGATGCTTCCAATTCTCTCTAAATAAACCTTGCTTTCTCAGGCCCAGGTGTCCAGCTGCACACCAAGGACGTCCCTGGCTCCCAGGCACAGTTCCCAGGCCGAAGGCCGAGCTCCCCTCCGAACCCCCATTCCAGCAGACCTTGCTCCTGGCATGGTGGAGCAGCCACTTCATGTCAGCCTTTTCTCCTGGCAGTCAGCTTAGCGCCGTAACCTCTGCCATCGGGGCGCCCGAGAGCCGTGTGAGGTCAGCAGAGAGTCACTGTCAGCCTTTGACCTCACAGAGGTGGGTGGCCATAAGTGCCCTGAGCGTCCAGCTCGCATTGAGTACTGCTGGTGGCACTCGAGGCGTGGAGGTCTGCATGGTGCAATGGGAGACGCCGATGTCCTGCTGCTGGAACAAGAGACGGTGATGTGCTGCTGGTGCAGGAGGAGACCTGAAGGTGCTGCTGCTTACAGGTGCTGAGGAGCGGGCAGCCTCAGCGGGCAGCTGAATCAGAGGGCAGAGAAGCCAAGCAGCTTCCTTCTCTGGGGAAGGGGGCACAGAGAAAGTGATTGGAAATTGGGTACAAGCCCTCAGCCTCTAAAAGCAATCCCTCAGATGCTGAGGTATAATAAAGTTAGGTATATCTGTTTGACTCTAGACCCCAACATGTTTGTTAGTGTTCTGGTTTGTCCACTGCTTTCTTGTGGGGGATTTGAGTTGGCCATTACTGCTTAGGTGAATGCTGACTTCATATCTATGGTGCACTTTATTCTTAAAATGGGAAGTTTCTACCAATTTCCTGTCCAAACTTGCTCATAAGCCAACTGCAGTCATCATTTCAGATGTGTCTCCCAACTTACACATTTCCTATTTCTCCTTGATATTTACTCAAGAAATTCATTTACGTAGAGACAACATATTCTTCTCTCAACTGGCCTCTGGCTGGGCAGAATGATGTCCTTTCATTCCCTTCCAGACAATAGGCAACTTGTTCCTTCTGTCTTGTGAACTCTTCCTCCTAAGTTCAATGTGAATACAAGTGGCAGAACTGTGCCTCATGTCTCAAATGAGTGTCAGGGCTGCCTTGTCCAGTGTATTCATACTGGAGGGGAAAAAAAATGAATAGCCATACACACTATATAACCACTTAACTTTTTCAGTCCTCCTTGTGCTAACAGTGCATGAACGTGAGGTTTTGTTGTCATTTTGTTTGTTTGTTTGTTTGTTTTAAACTCCTGACTACCATATAGCAAACATGACAAAAAATCACCCTTTTTTTGAGAATCTCTGAGAATGGCTCTGCTTTGTATTATCACCTGTCACTTCACCTGAACCATTTCAATCACAAGCGATAGCCTTCTGTCAGGCTTGGTAGTACTTCCCAACCTTATGTCACCTGCAAATCTCAAAGCTCCTGTGTAATTTTTAATCTTCAGCCACCATGTCCATACCGAACATATCTAACTTTGAAGTCAGCTCTGCCCTGAATAGGAGGTTGGGTTTTCAGAGGTCCCTTCCAGCCTACATTTCTCCGTGAGTCTTTGCCTCCTTAGCAGCTGCAGTTTCAGAACTGTCTCTGAGAATTACCATAGGTAACCACGCCTTTGCTGGTAATTCCCTCTTCAGTGTGAACAATTGCAAATTCCCTTTATTCACTTGCAGCCCCAAAGCCCAAATCCGTAGATAATGTATCAGAAGCTCACAGAAAGTGAAATAGATGGAGTTCATCCCCTGTGTAGGGAAGAACTGGTCCTACAAAGGAAAGCTACTAAATTGTCTGGAAACAATTTAGCTCTGATAAATTATCTTGTCAATTACACATTACCCCCTACTTCCCTGGTCTTATCTGTTCTTGCTACAAAACTTTGCACGGTGTTGATGTCAAACTAACAGGCCCACACTTGTCTGGATGACTATTTACCTTCTTCTGGACAGAAGTTTATTTGTTACTCTCCCATTCTGGGGACTATCCCCGATTTGCACAATTGTTATGCATTTTTCCTACTTGACTTGTTGTTCTGCGTGCCAATGCTGTTAACAGGCTAGGTAGATATCAGCTTTTCATTTTTCACTTGAATCACTATAGATTTTTATTTCACCCCAGATGATGTTGCGCCTAGTGCCCTACCCTCCTTTTCAATGGGAGTCCTGTCACTGCCCTTAACATCACATTGTTGTTGCTGTTAGATGCAGGAAATCAGATTTGCAGCATTTGAGACATCAGTAACTTTTGACCTATTTTTGCCTCGAGTGTGCAACTGTCCTAATTTGTTCTCTTTGTTCCCCCTGGTTTCTGTGGCTTAAGTACCACTTACTATTATTGTTTAATTTCCTATGTGAAGGAGGTTTTTGGTCATTCTTACTTTATTTCTGCAGTTTTTAACCTCTGAAACATGCCTTTTCTCATCGCTTTTTTCCTGTTTGAATTTTGAATTTTAACTATGCCTTCTCTGCACTCAAGTCCCAGAGCTGCTTAGTCAGACTCAATTATTCATTTCCTTAGATTTCAAAGTTTGCATTTCTAAGCCTCAGAACCTTCATTCTAAACCTGGTTTTGTCTGTCGTGAAATGTAAAATGAGAAAAGTCAGCTCATGATCACACTTTATTCAAATTTTACTACATTTAAACCCATACAGGAGCCAAGTCTAAAACGGTCTTGTATTTTTTCACTTTTGATAAGAAAGCCATCACATAGTATACCTGGATGAACATAAGTGGTAATTATCTTTCAATCTTTTGCTGGGAAGTTAAAGTCTCCCATAATTCCCATTATTGTTTACGTGTCTGATAACTGTACAGAGATAATTCACTATTAGACTGGAGCTAAGAGCAAAGAGCGGGCTAGCAAGGCTGTCTATCTTTAGCAGTGATTTGCACAAAACCACTCTTTTGCTGACCCATAACATTTAATTTCTCTATCCTCTGCTTCTTGCTAACACAAAGCACCATCTTATTCCGTCCATTTGCCTTGGTTTCCAGCCTTCCTGAGATTTATCGGTCCTTGTATGACATTCATGCCTTTGTTTCACCCTTCCTGTGTTGACACTTGTCATAACAGTTTTAGATCCTGAACATGATCATCTTAAAGTTTGCCTGACAGTTAGGTCTTCCTCACATTGTCATAGAGTATCAGGTCTCCACCAGTTGAAATAGATCATATTGGATTAGATTATTGGCACCGTCTCTTGTGCTGGTAGTCCATTATCTTCACAGTCCATACAACCGGCCATCAGTGAACATGAAGCAGCCTTATCCTGCCCATTTACCTTTCTGGAAATCAGCCACTCTCTCTGCCTAGAGCAGGGAATGGATTTTCCTCACCTTTCTTCAAAAGCTCTGAAGTTTTCTGTGATCTTTCCAATTGTATGGTATGATAAGCTTTTGCTGCCACTGAAGGGTAGAAGTCATTATGAATAGTGCCAACAAAACAGAAACATAACAATGAAAACGATATTTTAATTCAGAATAGGTATTTGAAAAGTTCACCTTTTCTAGCACAAATGGGGAAAAGAAAAAAAAAAAAAAAAAAAAGCAGTCCTAAAACATCAAAACTGTGGCCAAAGAATTAGAAGAAACACTATTTTTCCAAAGCTGCAATGTTTTCCATTCATCTGGCTGGGCCAGCAGAGCACTGGAGACCTGGATGCACTGCACTCATGGCTGGTTCCCCTAAATGACCTGCAGGGAGATCTTCTTATCTCTATCCCTCTGTTTCTCCTTTCAATCTCTGTTTTGTCTGTTTGTATCACTAGCTCTCAAATCGCCACTGATATATGCACGTGCAGCACCCAGCACAACCTTGTTTCAGGCTCCAGCGGGACCTTTAGGCATTACCATCCTGTAAACAAATAACAATGATAGTGAGTGTAATTACAATCGTCAAACTATTCCAGCTCCACATCATTAGCCATGCCCTGAGCTAAATAACATTTTAATCAGTTCGATATGTCATCTGTGGCTTTCTTCACTGTCACTTGCAATCCAGCAAACTCCTTCCTTCACGTTTCTAGATTAGACAGAGGGTTCTCAACTGCAGACATCCAATTCCCTGTTCAGGAAGCAGTGAGACCTTTCCTCTTCTCACAGATTTAAGATGATATCCAAGCATCATGAGACACAGTGCGTATGTCTCCTAGGCCCATCCCATGAGAGCAGGACATTTACCACACATGAGAAGAAGACTTAATGCAGTGGCAAAGCAAAATACTCAGTGTCAAAGCCATGTCGAGATGATCATTAAAGACAGATCAAAATTACCCAATGCAGGAGGAAAATCTATCGTTTGTAGAAGATTATGTTCTCTGATTATTAGTTTCAAAATTAGTTTTTCCTTTGGATTTCCTCTGAACTTAAACTTAGTTTGGAATGCCTTTGGTTTTGAATATTTCTAAAATTGTATTACTTCTCCTAAGTAAGTTGCTAGTCTGTTCTATTTACGTGAAATTCAAATAATATTGTGAAGTATCTGCCATCAGTTTTACTGTGTGCCAGGCTGAGTTCCCTGATGAATTTCAAATTTCAGATATGAAACGGTAAAGGTTAAAAAAAAAAAATGTTACAAAGGGTACTTCATGCGATAGCATAAACTTCTGTTTTCTCAAAACTTGTATCAGTTCATCTCACCAGGACCAGCAGGGGAAGCACACTCTGCCTAGGCACTGGCAAAGGCACACAGTGAGAGTGTAGGGTCTCTTGCTGGGGCCATTCAAAATTTGACTGTACAAGCCCCTGAGCAATATGACAGGGCTTTAAAAATGGCCCTGCTTGAAGTACGCGGGTGATCTGGAGACCTCTAAGGTGCTTTCCAACAAAAGCTTTTCTATAATTGTATGAAATCACCTGCAATAGATTAACCCTTGTCGTTATTCCTACCACAGGAAATAACTGTGACACCTGGATAACAGGTGAGCTTACTGCGACACCAGGGAGAGCCTTCCTGTACTGAAAGGCAACCTGTAGGAAAGCTGGGGAGGGAGTCTTTATCAGGGCCTGGAGCGACAGGACAAGGAGTAACCGCTTTAAACTGAAAAGTTAGATTTAGAATATATATTAGGAACAAATTCTCTACTGATAGTACCTCACATCCTGTGCATCTGCCAACTTCTTCATTTTCATTCTTCCATTTTTTTCCAGCTGGAAGCATCCATAGTTGTCAACTGAATTGGTTTTGAGGAGTAGGAAAGACAGCATTGCTGGATTTCTGCTCTGTCCTAGATCCTATCATACCACATCATGACAGTTGTCTTTGTTTTATGTTCTTTTATGCCTGGATGTTTCTCATTTTTATGAGTGTGGGGTTTTCTTTTTCTTTCTTTCTTTCTTTCTTTCTTTCTTTCTTTCTTTCTTTCTTTCTTCTTTCTTTCTTTCTTTCTTTCTTTTTCTTTCTGTCTGTCTGTCTGTCTGTCTGTCTGTCTTGTCTCTTTCTGTCCAGCACTGATTTTATTGCTACTTGTGCATATCCAGACTGTACAGCTTTCTCCATTCCCTCTGTTTCTTCCCTGTGTCTTGCCCCTCTTCCCTGCAACTGAACAGCATTGCCTTGATCAATGAAGTGGCAACATGCGGCTTACACAGTAAACTGCTGAAATTACAGCTATAGCCATGGAGCACAGCTGCAGATCAACAGAAGACCACCAATAACTCACATTTCTAAACTGCTTGTCACAATTCTTCAGTATGCAGGCTGTGATGCTGCCAAGAGCGATCTCACCTCTTAAGCACCCATCCATTTCTTCTCTTCCCAGACTCTCAAGGTATCCTGGTCAAACCACACCCCTTGCCCCATCTGTCTGTCCCACATTCCTTTTCCCTCATCTTTTTTTTTTTTTTTTTTTCAGCATAGTATCTCCATAGAAGCTGCTGCTCCCCAACTCCGAGTTGACTAGGGCTGAACTATTGAAAAAGAAAAGAAAAGCTATAAATTATAGTGAGAGATGGTGAATACCTAATGATCTCTTAAAAGCAGGAATTTAAGGGAATAAGTAATTGATAAATGGAGTTAAGATCAGTAGGAAAAAATCCGCTGTTGCAATCAGTAGAGTTAAGAAGTTTTTCAAGTACATTAGAAACAAAACTTAGAGTAATGACACAGATCCAATACGGGATGAGTATTGCTTCAGTGAGAAATTTTGAAAAAAAAAAAAACCAACATCACGTACATGTGTATGTGTTGTTGTGTATTTGGAAAAAAAACAGGTTAATGAAAACTGCATGCTCAATTAGACGATTTTTTTTGTTGTCATTGGTAGGGAATTGTGTGCTTTATAACACAATATGTGTTATATGTTTTTTATATATGTTTTAATAAATAGACTTTATTAGATAACTCATTTTGAATGTATAGCCTAGATGTTAGAAGAATTAACAACATGCAATATTATTGTAAAAATTAACAACATGTGGTATCTAAATAATATTTAGAGATGTAAAGGTGTTTGGCATTTCAAAGTCTACTTCTCCAATGAAAAATGTGTTAGAGCTTCTGTTGGATGTAATGTAACCTGCTCACTTCCTGCCCACCTCAGCAGGACAGGGGATAAAATCGGGGAAAAAAAAGGAACGAGAAAGCTCATGGGCTTTGATAAAGACAGGGATATTGCTTATCAATGATTGTTGTGGAAAAATCTCTCTTAACTTGAGGAAATTAATTTCATGCCCATTAATTTGTATAAATTTAATTACTAGTTCAGGTGTTGGGAAGCAAAAGGACAAACATCAAACCACATAGGGGTAACAAACACTTCTCCTCCTCTTCTGGGCTCAACTTCACTCCAAGCACCTGTCTTCCACCTGCTGATCTCGCTCAGTCCATTCACTGGGGAAATGGGCAGCACAGGAGGAGGCTGTGGTTAATATGCAGCAGTTCTTCTCCGCCTATCCTTTCTTCTCGTTTCTACTTTGCTCCAGTGTGGGTCCTCCACAGGCTGCAGACCCTGTCAGGAATATTCATCTGTTCTGGCATGGATCCTCCACAGGTTTCAAAGAATATCTGCTCCACCATGGAGCATCTACTTCTCCTCCTCCTATGACCTTGATGTTCCCTCTGTTGTTCCTCATTCTTTTTGTTCTCTCCAGCTCTCTCCATCCAATATTTTCTGTGCATTCTTAGAGGCAACACACCTTGGCTTGTTGTCTGAGTTTGGCCTATGGTGCATCTGTTGCTGTGTCCAGCACAGTGCAGCCCCTGACCTTGCTACCAAAACCTTGCCACAAATCTCAATACACCTGTTAAAAGAGACCCTCCTGTTTGTTGCCCTTCTTTGGACACTCTCGAACAGTTTTATATCTTTTTCTCATACTGTGGTGCCCAAAACTGCACACAGTACTCACAGTACGTGGAATAGCAACAGAGACTGCCTCTAATTTTCTCTTCCCTGCAGAAGCTCTGTTGCTACCACTGTCCGGAAATCATCACTATCACAGACAGGAGTAGCATTCCCTCCTCCCACAGTTGGTTCTTTTTCCCCCAGACTTAGACACCATCCACAAAAGCAAAAACAAAACAAAACAAACAAACAAACAAACAAAAAAGAGTCAAAAGCCCTCAGGAAGGCAGTGGTGCAGACTGTGGAGAGCCTGGGTTCAAATCCTTCTTCTGCGAGGCTCTGAACCTATACCCCACCACAAGCTGTCCGCTAACGTATGGCAGGGCAAGGAGGAAGAAAGAACATTTCTCCTGCACTTTCCATTTATTGTTGGCTGACAATTCTGTAGAGTTATAAAGCCTCAATCAGTGCGATACAGGGTTCTTCTCACATTGTCTCACTGTGCCCTAAGGGGAACAGCTCTAATTTAATAGATGCTTCACCAGAAAATCATGAGTCATCTGCAGTTTTGAAGTTTTCTGGGATCAAGTCCCTTCAGACAGTTGAGGAATTTGCTCTATCACCTATGAAAACTGGTGCTCTAATAAGCTAGTGAGTGAACAAGAGAGAAATCCTCTGCTAGATGACTTGACAAATTTGGTCTGAAAACAGTGTTGAGGCAGAACAATGCACGATTTTTGCCTTGGATGCACAGAGAGATTGGGGGTAGTAGAATTCTTTTATTCTTCATTGATATAAACATTTTCAAAACAGGTGTTTGCTCAACCTTGCTTCCACTGTGTGCATGGGAGGGAGATAACTGAAAGTGGGGAGTGTTGCTTGAAACCTGCAAGTGGCTGAGGTCCAGTGGGGTTGGAGGCTTTCTTACTCCTTTTGGAAATGCAAAGCAACCTTGCGCCTACCCTGCACTTGCAGAAGGATCACGACAGCCCAAAGCACAGAGGCTTTGGAATTACTACATGGGGATTGGGAGCAGGGGGCTGCAGGCGTGGCCTCTGTGAGAACAGTGCGGAAGCTGCCCGTGTCAGATCAGAGCCAGCTCCAGCCAACTCCAGAAGGGCCACGACGCTTGCCAGAGCTGAGCCTATAAGCGATGTTGTTTGCACCTCCGGGAGAGCAGATTTAAGAAGGGGGAAATACTGCTGTGCAACAGAAGCTGGAAGAGCAAGGAGAGAGAACCAGCCCTGCAGCCCCCAAGGTGAGTGCAGCAGGAGGCAGGAGGTGCTCCAGGCTCACAGCAGCAGTTCCCCTGCGGCCTGGGGAGAGGCCCCTGGTGGAGCAGGCTGTCCCCCTGCAGCCCACGGGTCCCACACGGAGCAGATCTCCACGCTGCAGCCCGTGGAGGAGCCCCCGGTGGAGCAGGTGGATGTGGCCTGGAGGAGGCCGCGGCCTGTGGAGAGCCCCGGCAGGAGCAGGCCCCAGGCCAGAGCTGCAGCCATGGAGAGGAGCCCACGCAGGAGCAGGGGGCCTGGGGGGAGCTGCCACCCGTGGGGGACCCAGGTTGGAGCAGTTTGCTCCTGACGGACGGACCCTGTGGTACAGACCCATATCGGAACAGTTCCTCAAGAATGGTGGCCTGTAAGCAGCCCCCGCAGGCTCATTTCGGGAAGGACGGCATCCCGTGGGAGGGACCCCGCGTGGAACAGGGGCAGAGAGGGACCGTGGAGGAGCAGCAGGTGATGAAGTGTTAGGGGCTGACCACAGCCCACATTCCCCATTCCCCTGCAACACTCGGCAGGAGGAGGTAGAGCAGGGTGGATAGGAGGTAAAAGGGGTTTTAAGTTTGCTTTTAATTTTTCACTATTGTAGTCTGCTAGTGATAGGCAACAAATTATATTAATCTCCCTGTGCTGCATGTGTTTTGTCCAGGACGATAATTGTTGAGTGATCTCCCTGTCCTTATCACAATTCCTTGAGCCCTTTTCATCATATTTTTTCCCCCTTTTCCTTTGAGGAGGGGGAGTGAGAGAGTTGCTATGGTGGAGTTCAGCTGCCCAGCAGCTTAAAACTACCAAGCAACAGTCCTGCTATCCACCGACCACCATCCTTATTCAAGCCTGTTGCAGCTATGTATGCTGCTCTGCTCTGTCTGGGATGTGGACCTACCCGTGGTATCTGGGGCCAGCTCATATGGACTAGAGCCTTACAATCTGCAGGAATTCCCCTTCAGTGGGAACTTGCATCACATAAAGACGGTTCTCCATGGTGGAAGACAAAGCCTATAGGAATTATTAGAAGTCGACATCCTCCATCGCTCTGACCCCCGAGATTTGGACATAATTTCCAAAATGAGCAAAAGGGATCTGTGTCTGCCCTGATACGAAGGAAGTCACTGCCCCTGGAAATCTAGTCACTATGCTTTGGTGACTTCATCAGCGTTTTTATTCTGCTTTGTATGCATCAAATGGAAAAGAGCTACCCCAGGAACACTGTGCTTTGGTGGCAGAGATCTGCTGGCAGCTGAGGACATTACTTATGTTTGTGTGTGAAAATCACACTTCCCTGCTAAAGTACATAATATTGGGCCACATGCTTTCTAGCATATCACCTGTCAGGGAAGCAAACCCAGGAAAAGCACTAATACAGCCCTATGTGTCCCTCATGGCTATAAGCACAGCCACAAGCACAAGCATGCTAACACACAGGAAATCTGTGCATGATCCCCAGAATTCACAGATGCAACGTGCATTTCTGTGCACGTGCCCTGACACCAGCTGGCAGCAGGAGGTCAGCTCCCAGCCTCAGCTCACTCTCTGTTCCTTGGGTTTGCTTTAATGATTCCTTTGAGACACTGCCTCAGCGCAGTGAGTTTGTGAATGTGACATATCATTCAATATTATCCACCATGAGCCACTCTGTTCCTATAGCAACTGCCTCCTTAGCCCAGTTCCTGGGTCTCTTCTGGTCTGTTTGATATTCACCTTGACACCTTTGGTGGAGGCCTTGAAGGAACACACAAAGTGTGAAAACACCTTGTACTTATTAGGCCAAGGTAATTCCTCCCCACATGGATGGGCACATATCATCTCCAAGAAAGGGGCTCCCACCTCCACGACTCCCGTCCATCCTCCACCTCTCTATGTCCTTGCATGAATAACGACCTGCACAACTTAACCTGGACAGGAGCCTGAAGTCCACAACGGGAAACGCTCTGATCTGGGCTCCTTCCAAAAGGGCCACGCAGATATAACTAGAAGAATGCGTAAAACGTTGACCCTAGCTGACGTAATTTCTTTTGGTTGATCTGATGCAAACCTGTGATGCACCCTGCAGCCCCTGCAACACTTGTGATTTTACCTGCAGCCCCTGCAACTGCTGTAATTTTAACTGCAGCTCCTCCAACAACTGTGATTTTACCTGCAGCCCCTGCAACCCCTGTGATTTTACCTGCAGCCCCTCCAACAACTGTGATTTTACTTGCAGCCCCTCCAACCCTTGTGATGTTCCCTGCAGCCACTCCAACCCTGTGACAGGCCCTACAGCTGGCTCCGGGGACTACCCCGTTGCCGTATCAGTCGCCAATACACACAAGATGAAGGAATGGATGCAGAAGTCATCTCGTTTAGGCAGGGAAGAAAGTCCTCCTAAGACGGGGAAGGAGCAATAGGCAGGCGAGGCAGGTGACCCCAATGTAGGGCCATCGAAGAGAAGGGGAGGCTGTTATAAAATAGAAAAGAGAGAAAAGCATCAGTAGGCAGGTGATCCCCATCCCTGGGCGAGCTGCGAGACATGGGACAAGATTTCAGCTGTCATGCAGGCGAGCACATTGTCACCTGGCTGCTGCGATGCTGGGATAACAGCTCCGGGAGCCTGGAATCGGAGGGCAGGGAAGCCAAGCAGCTGGGATCCTTCTCTGGGGAAGGGGGCACTGAGAAAGCGATCGGAAACGGGGCACAAGCCTCTGGAGGCGGCGCCTGTCAGGCGTGAAGGAAAGGGATCCCTTCCAGGAAGATGCTGTGGGGTTGCTGAGGGTCGAAGAACAGCAGGTGTTGGCTGCTCCCACCGTGCTGCAGCAGCGGCAAGGGAGAGACGTGGTGGTTTTCCTCAGCTGGGCAGCTGAGCTCCACCTCAACCGCTCTCTCCCTGCCCCTCCTCAAACGGAAAGGGGAGAAAATAGGATGGAAAGGGCTCAAGGGCTGAGAGAAGGACAGGGAGATCACTCCACAATGATCGTCACGGGCAAAAGAGGCTCAGCAGAGCCTGTTCCAGTCCAGCCCGGGCCTGCTCCTGCGGGGGCTCTCCCCAGGCCGCGGCCTCCTCCAGGCCACATCCACCTGCTCCACCGGGGGCTCCTCCACGGGCTGCAGCGTGGAGATCTGCTCCGTGTGGGACCCGTGGGCTGCAGGGGGACAGCCTGCTCCACCAGGGGCCTCTCCCCAGGCCGCAGGGGAACTGCTGCTGTGAGCCTGGAGCACCTCCTGCCTCCTGCTGCACTCACCTTGGGGGCTGCAGAGAGGTTTCTCACTCCTCCCTGACCCAGACGCTGCTGTGCAGCAGGTTTCTTTCCCTTTCTTAGGTGGGCTCTCACACAGGCGCAAACATCATCCTTTTTGTCTCAGTTCTGGGCAGCAGCGGGTCCCTCTGGAGCCTCCTGGAACCGGCCCTTATCTAACATGGGGCAGCTGCTGCATTCTCCTCACAGAGGACACCCCTGCAGCCCCCCGCTACCAGAACCTGTCCTCGTAAACCCAACACAAGACACCGACCGAGCCTCCCTGATTCCCAGCAGGTGGGTCAGGCTGGGAACCCAGGCCAGTGCCTGGCAGACCCTCCTGGGCCTTGAAAAGCAAGCTTTATGGGCACGTAGCACCCAGAAAGAACGGAGTCACACAACAGGATTCATTTCCAAAACCGCCTCGTAGACTCCTGGGCCAAAGAGCAGGGCCTTGAGCGGGTATATCACAATGACAGAGTTCATTTCCTTCCCAGTAGCTGGCATGTGCCGTTTTTTGGGATTTCGGGGCTACAGTGTGCTGCTAAGAGGGATGTCTTAGCTCTTGCAGGGCAGTGCTTCCACTAAGGCCAGGACTTTTCTGCATCTTCTACTGCCCTGCAAGCGAGGATGCTTGGGGCACACAGGAAGCTGGGAGGGGACACAGCTGCAGGGATTCCATAAGACACAAGCAAATGCAGCCTTGGCTTGGTGACACTTCCTGTTGATTACTGCTCAACACAAATTACCTTGAGCAAGTAACTGTGATGACTAAAGGAAAGAGACGTATGGATGCTGCTAAGCTCTTCTAGCTTGTACCAGGTAGGAAAGATACCTCTGTAGCAGGCGTGAAGAGGATAGCACTAATTAATTAGATGAGAAGTGGAGGAAAGGCACGTAGAGGTAGTGAAAATCAGTTAACGTGATGATCCGGGGAAGCTTCAGTCTGCTTAAGGAGTAGCAAGAACAAGCCTAAAGTCATAGCCAAATACAAGAAAGAGAGGAGGACACGCAGCATGAGAAGCTCCCGAGAGAAAGGAGCTCTGTTTTGGGTAAAAATCAGTCCCTTTTTCTATCATGGAGACGTCCAAGGGCGTAGAACACGTGCACTTCAGGGAACCAAGAGATGCTGTGCATTTCTCTCGTCCCCCTGACACAGCCACTAGGTGACGATGCTTCCAATTCTCTCTAAAGAAACCTTGCTTTCTCAGGCCCAGGTGTCCAGCTGCACACCAAGGACGTCCCTGGCTCCCAGGCACAGTTCCCAGGCCCAAGGCCGAGCTCCCCTCCGAACCCCCATTCCAGCAGACCTTGCTCCTGGCATTGTGGAGCAGCCATTTCATGTCAGCCTTTTCTCCTGGCAGTCAGCTTAGCGCCGTAACCTCTGCCATCGGGGCGCCCGAGAGCCGTGTGAGGTCAGCAGAGAGTCACTGTCAGCCTTTGACCTCACAAAGGTGGGTGGCCATAAGTGCCCTGAGCGTCCAGCTCGCATTGAGTACTGCTGGTGGCACTCGAGGCGTGGAGGTCTGCATGGTGCAATGGGAGACGCCGATGTCCTGCTGCTGGAACAAGAGACGCTGATGTGCTGCTGGTGCAGGAGGAGACCTGAAGGTGCTGCTGCTTACAGGTGCTGAGGAGCGGGCAGCCTCCGTGCCGGTGGCTGAGCATGCTCCTCTTAATTACGGCTCTACCCTTCCTATCTTTTTACTAAGGTGGGTAGAGAGAAATGCCCATATCTGTTTATTTCCTGGTAAGAAATGTAAGAGCCTTGTATCTGCATATTCAGCAGATTCATCCCAGCGCCCTTGGTACTGGCGATCTGTGTTGATCTGTAATAAAGAGCAATCGGTAGCACACCAAGTCTGCGTGACCTTGCATCTAACAGAATCGTCCAAATCCCTGTTGTGATCTCTCTACAGCTGTGGGCTGGCTAAGCTGTCTGTTGGATGGTGAAAATGGGAAATGATTGGGATGGGAAATGATGAGTGGGCCGAGAAATCATTGCTGGGATGGGAAGACTTCCTTGGGGTGGAAAGCCATTGGGCTAGGAACTCAAAGAGATGGGAAATCTTCCCTGGGTTTGAAATCCTTGGGAAGCAAAAGCGTCGGGATGGGAAATCACTCCGGGGATGGGGAAGTATTGGGATGGGAAGTCTTTAATGGGGCGGGTAACATTCCCTGGGGAAGGAAGTACTTGGAAAAGTAATCAGAGAGATGGGAATTCTTTGGGATGAGATCTCTTTGGATTAAGAAAGGCTTCGTGTCGATGGGAAATATCTCGTATGGGAATCTGTTATCATGTGAAATTGTAAGGATGGGAAATGACCGTTAGGATGCAAAGCTGGTACTGGGACGGGAAATGCTTGGGACGGGGAAGTGTTGGTGTGAAACCGTCCTGGGCATGGCAAATGATGCGTGGGAGGGAAAGCCTGATGGGGATGGAAAAGTCTTGCGACGGGAAGCCTGCTTGGGTCCAAAAGCTGCAGTCCTCACCAAGATGGCGGTGAGGGGCTGGTCAGCCGTTGGGACGGAACCGCCGTTGCCCGCGTTCCCCAACCGACCGCCCCACTCTCCAGCCACCATGGCAGGTACAGCAGCCGGCTCCCGCTCCTCCCGGGGCTGCGGCCCTGCTGGCGAGCCCAGCACCCCAGATCTCACCCCAGCGCCCTTTTTCCCACAGAGGGTTTCCCCAGACGGCTTCCGCGGCTTCCGCAGACGCAAAACTCCCCCTTCGTCGTCCCAGCCGTGCCGCCAACGGTGGCTGCGTGGCTGCTACCCTCCCTCCCCGGAGCGATGGCGCTGCCCTTGCAGCCCCTGCAGGTACCCACCCTCCCCTACGCGCTGCCCCAGGCCACCGTCTGGCACGTGGTGCCGGGGGTCCAGGGGCAGGTGCTGCAGCTCCCCGCCGGGGTGCAGCTGGCACCTGGGGGGCACCTCCCAACCGAGGGGCACCACCTGCAGCTTGGGCAGCTCCCCGCCGTGGGGCAGCTCCCTGCTGTGGGGCAGCTCCCCCACACCGCTCCTCCCTGGGCCCCCGTCTACCAGTGGGGACAGCCCGTGGGGACGGGGACGGTGCTGCCCCAGGATCCCCTCTGGCTGGGGCCCGGGGCCGTGCTCCATGGGGAGCTCCTGCACCCCGCAGGCACCTGCCTGCTGCAGGCCCCTGCCCACCCCGGCCCCCCACCCCTCCTCGTCCCGGGGCCTCCGCTGCGGGGGCAGGCGCTCCCCACGCCCCGCACCGTGACCAGCAGCCGGGGGCAGCTGCCGGAGCCCTGCGACCACGCCGTGGGGCTCAGCGAGGACCAGGGGCCCCCGCTGCCCGGCCCCACTCCCCCCGAGCCTGCCCAGGCTCCAACGACCGCCAGCACCCAGACAGTGACGCCCGACGGTGAGTTTGGGGCTGGCGCAGCCGGCCGCTGGGCGCCCCACACCCAGGAGCCATGGGAAAGCTGGCATCGCCCATCCTGGGGGATTTGCTTGCTTTTTCCTCAGCGGCGACAGTTGCAGAGGTGCCTGAGGAGCCCCTGGAGCTGCTTGAGCTGGGCCCCGATGCCTTCGCCGAGGCCTTTCCCCACCTGGCAGGGGACAGCCAGCAGCTGCAGCACCTGCAGGACCAGCTCCCGGCCGACCTGGACATCTCCGGCTTGGAGGAGCTGCTCAGCTGGCTCGATGCCGTGGAGCCCCAGGACGCCTTCCCCGGTGTCCCCAGCAGTCCTGTGCTCAGCCGCTTCCTGTCTGAGCTGCCCGACCTCTGCGAGGACATGGAGGAGCCGAGCACACAGGGACTGGCAGCCACCAGAGCGCTGGGTGAGGTACCCTCAACCCCTGGGGTGCACCCCGAGAAGGTGCAGGGTGGGCGGGCGGTGCAGCCCCCTGCTGTGCCGGCAGCGAGCTCCCCTCTCAAGCCTGCAGCCAGTCCCCAGCTCAGTGCCCTCAGGAGACCCCTGCCCAACCCTCCCTTCACTCTCCCCAAAAGGCCCCCCCACCCTGAATTCCTCACTGCCCTTAGCAGACCCCTGCCCAACCCTCCCTCGCGTCCCCTCAAGAGACCCCCCGACCCTGAATTCCTTAATTCCCTTAGGAGACCCCTGCCCAAGCCTCGCCTGAGTCCCCTCAAGAGCCCCCCCGACCCTGAATTTATTAGAGCCCTTAGGAGACCCCTGCCCAATCCCCCTCTGGGTCCCCTCAAGAGCCCCCCCGGCCCTGAATTTAGTAGAGCCCTTAGGAGGCCCCTGCCCAATCCCCCTCTGAGTCCCCTCAAGAGCCCCCCGCCTGCCCCTGCGCCCACCGGCACCAAGTGGGGGGCCAAGCGCCCCGCGCCCACCAGCACCCCCAGCACAGCGCAGAGCTCCCAGCACAGGAGGCCGGCGACGGAGAAAACCCCCGGCAAGGAGAAGACGACGCTGCTGGGCCAGGGTGGCCAAGGCCCCAAGATGCTGTGCCAGGGGAAGACGGGTGCCCACAGCGCGGTGGCTGGCAGCAGCAGCCAAGCGGGCGGCGGCAGGCAGCAGCCGGCGAGCGACAGCACCAGGGCGCCCAGCAAGAGAGCCCGAAGCCCGGGGGCTGCTGGGGGGCAAGGAGCAGCGGCACCGCCTCCCCGGAGAGCGCTGCTGCTGCTGGAGCCCCCCCCCATTAAGCCCCGTGCCCGTGCCCGTGCTGTGCGGGCCCAGGACAGGCTCCGTCCCCAAGCCATCGGGGACAAGACGCTGCAGCGCCAGCACCCGGGGACAAAGACCCCCAGCGAGACTTTGCAGCCGCTGGGGGCCAGGGCGAAGGCGCTGGGGCCAGTGCGCCAGCCGCCCTGTGTGCAGCTGCAGCCCACCTCCAGCGGCCCCAGCAGCATGCCCAGGGCCCCGCCGACGGTGCCAGGCTCCAGCGCTGTGCCCGCTGCCCCCCGGCCCCCAGCTGGCGACAAGGCCCAGGCGGTGCCGGCACCACCAGGCAGCACGGCGCGAGCGTGGAGAGCTCCCGTGCAGCAGGCGCCCAGAGCGCCGTGCCTGCCAGCCGCGGGGGGCCAAGCGCAGCGGGAGCCTCTGCCCACGCAGCCACACACGCTGCAGCGTCCAGCGCAGCCCCGCGTGGACTATGTGCCCTGCGTGGGGCCCTGGGCGGGCGGCGACGCGGCGCCCACGCCGCTGGAGGAGCAGGAGGCGTCGGTGCCCATCACGCCGCAGCAGCGTCCCGAGCGGGAGCGCCTGAAGAAGCTGGCCCAGGAGGAGCGGCAGCGGGCGGCCCACCAGATGAAGATCGGCCCCGTGCAATTCTTCGTGCAGCGGCAGAAGGACCACGCCATAGCCAAGTATTACGGCTACCCGTGACCCGGCGCTCCTCGACGGCCCCCGCAGCACCCGGGCCCGCTCAGCATGCAGGCACAGAGACCTCTGCAGGCGCCTGCTCCAGCTTCAGCCACGCTCCTCAGCCCTTGCCCCTCTCGCTTGCCCTCTCCCTTCTCCAGTGCTGGAGCTAGGCAGTGTTTGCCACTGTCAGGGATGGGCAACTGGGGCAATGGGAAATGCGCGGGTCACGAATGAACGTTGCAGTGGGACGCTGTTGGGATGTTGGCAATAGCTGGGGTGGGAAAGGTTGGGCGTGGGAACTGCTTGTTGGGACACCAAATGGCTGAGATCCCAAACTTATTTCTTCGTTCGGGTCATTTCTCTTATTTAGTGCCTTCCTTATTAAATTCCTCTAGTGTAGGTGTTCACTCAGCAAGGCCTCTGCCTGCAGCTGTTCTTGCACTGGGATGCTGAGGGGATTTCATGCAGCCCGCTCCCGCTGCCCATGCTCAGTCCGTGCATGGATGTGGGCATGGCCAGCACGGACGGGAGAAAATGGGTGGACGGCTGGGTGGATGGGAGGGTGATGGGAGTTGGGAATTCAGCCTTGGGATCAGACACGGGAGGTTGTTGGGATAGGAAATGACCAGTGGGATGGGAAGTCACGATGGGGATAGGAATTCATTAGAATAGGACAAATTGGTTTCATTTTTATTTATTATTTTATTAATTTTATTTATTTATTTTATTTATTATATTTATTAATTTTATTTATTAAATTTACTTTATTGACTGTGTTGTACAGGATGGCATTTTTTTAGGTTCTCTTCCTTTTCTACCCTATTAAACTCTCTTTATCACAACGCACTGCTTTGTACTTCATTTTTCCTTCCGAGTCGTTCTGGATTCACTCAGGATGGGGGGACATTAGTGAACGCCTGTGTGCTTCAGATCCAAGGTCACCTTTGCCCTCAACTCAAGATACATATTTGCATCTGTTGTCATGATACAAAATTAACAACAACAAAATAAAAGTTAACTACTTCCGAGCACCAGCTGTACGTTTGCTGGGTCTGCTCTATGCATTTTGAAGACCATTCAATACTATACAGCACCTTCAGGAGGAAATGTGTGGTTCTAGGGAAATGCATCTTGATCTGATGCAAACCTGCGACGCACCCTGCAGCCCCTGCAACCCCTGTGATTTTACCTGCAGCCCCTGCAACCCCTGTGATTTTACCTGCAGCCCCTGCAACCCCTGTGATTTTACCTGCAGCCCCTCCAAGCCCCGTGATTTTACCTGCAGCCACTCCAACCCTGGGACAGGCCCTACAGCTGGCTCCGGGGACTACCCCGTTGCCGTATCAGTCGCCAATACACACAAGATGAAGGAATGGATGCAGAAGTCATCTCGTTTAGGCAGGGAAGAAAGTCCTCCGAAGAAGGGGAAGGAGCAAGAGGAAGGCGAGGCAGGCGACCCCAATGTAGGGCCATCGAAGGGAAGAGGAGGCTGTTATAAAATAGAAAAGAGAGAAAAGCAGCAGTAAGCAGGTGATCCCCATCCCTGGGCGAGCTGCGAGACATGGGACAAGATTTCAGCTGTCATGCAGGCGAGCACATTGTCACCTGGCTGCTGCGATGCTGGGATAACAGCTCCGGGAGCCTGGAATCGGAGGGCAGGGAAGCCAAGCAGCTGGGATCCTTCTCTGGGGAAGGGGGCACTGAGAAAGCGATCGGAAACGGGGCACAAGCCTCTGGAGGCGGCGCCTGTCAGGCGTGAAGGAAAGGGATCCCTTCCAGGAAGATGCTGTGGGGTTGCTGAGGGTCGAAGAACAGCAGGTGTTGGCTGCTCCCACCGTGCTGCAGCAGCGGCAAGGGAGAGACGTGGTGGTTTTCCTCAGCTGGGCAGCTGAGCTCCACCTCAACCGCTCTCTCCCTGCCCCTCCTCAAACGGAAAGGGGAGAAAATAGGATGGAAAGGGCTCAAGGGCTGAGAGAAGGACAGGGAGATCACTCCACAATGATCGTCACGGGCAAAAGAGGCTCAGCAGAGCCTGTTCCAGTCCAGCCCGGGCCTGCTCCTGCGGGGGCTCTCCCCAGGCCGCGGCCTCCTCCAGGCCACATCCACCTGCTCCAGCGGGGGCTCCTCCACGGGCTGCAGCGTGGAGATCTGCTCCGTGTGGGACCCGTGGGCTGCAGGGGGACAGCCTGCTCCACCAGGGGCCTCTCCCCAGGCCGCAGGGGAACTGCTGCTGTGAGCCTGGAGCACCTCCTGCCTCCTGCTGCACTCACCTTGGGGGCTGCAGAGAGGTTTCTCACTCCTCCCTGACCCAGACGCTGCTGTGCAGCAGGTTTCTTTCCCTTTCTTAGATGGGCTCTCACACAGGCGCAAACATCATCCGTTTTGTCTCAGTTCTGGGCAGCAGCGGGTCCCTCTGGAGCCTCCTGGAACCGGCCCTTAACTAACATGGGGCAGCTGCTGCATTCTCCTCACAGAGGACACCCCTGCAGCCCCCCGCTACCAGAACCTGTCCTCGTAAACCCAACACAAGACACCGACCGAGCCTCCCTGATTCCCAGCAGGTGGGTCAGGCTGGGAACCCAGGCCAGTGCCCGGCAGACCCTCCTGGGCCTTGAAAAGCAAGATTTATGGGGACGTAGCACCCAGAAAGAACGGAGTCACACAACAGGATTCATTTCCAAAACCGTCTCACAGACACCTGGGCCAAAGAGCAGGGCCTTGAGCGGGTATATCACAATGACAGAGTTCATTTCCTTCCCAGTAGCTGGCACGTGCCGTTTTTTGGGATTTCGGGGCTACAGTGAGCTGCTAAGAGGGATGTCTTAGCTCTTGCAGGGCAGTGCTTCCACTAAGGCCAGGACTTTTCTGCATCTTCTACTGCCCTGCAAGCGAGGATGCTTGGGGCACACAGGAAGCTGGGAGGGGACACAGCTGCAGGGATTCCATAAGACACAAGCAAATGCAGCCTTGGCTTGGTGACACTTTCTCTTGATTACTGCTCAACACAAATTACCTCGAGCAAGTCTACTGTGAGGACTAAAGGAAAGAGACGTATGGATGCTGCTAAGCTCTTCTAGCTTGTACCAGGTAGGAAAGATACCTCTGTAGCAGGCGTGAAGAGGATAGCACTAATTAATTAGATGAGAAGCAGAGGAAAGGCACTTAGAGGTAGTGAAAAGCAGTTAATGTGATGTTCCGGGGAAGCTTCAGTCTGCTTAAGGAGTGGCAAGAACAAGCCTAAAGTCATAGCCAAATACAAGAAAGAGAGGAGGACACGCAGCATGAGAAGCTCCCGAGAGAAAGGAGCTCTGTTTTGGGTAAAAATCAGTCCCTTTTTCTATCATGGAGACATCCAAGGGCGTAGGACACGTGCACTTCAGGGAACCAAGAGATGCTGTGCATTTCTCTCGTCCCCCTGACACAGCCACTAGGTGACGATGCTTCCAATTCTCTCTAAAGAAACCTTGCTTTCTCAGGCCCAGGTGTCCAGCTGCACACCAAGGACGTCCCTGGCTCCCAGGCACAGTTCCCAGGCCCAAGGCCGAGCTCCCCTCCGAACCCCCATTCCAGCAGACCTTGCTCCTGGCATTGTGGAGCAGCCATTTCATGTCAGCCTTTTCTCCTGGCAGTCAGCTTAGCGCCGTAACCTCTGCCATCGGGGCGCCCGAGAGCCGTGTGAGGTCAGCAGAGAGTCACTGTCAGCCTTTGACCTCACAAAGGTGGGTGGCCATAAGTGCCCTGAGCGTCCAGCTCGCATTGAGTACTGCTGGTGGCACTCGAGGCGTGGAGGTCTGCATGGTGCAATGGGAGACGCCGATGTCCTGCTGCTGGAACAAGAGGCGCTGATGTGCTGCTGGTGCAGGAGGAGACGTGAAGGTGCTGCTGCTTAGAGGTGCTGAGGAGCGGGCAGCCTCAGCGGGCAGCTGAATCAGAGGGCAGGGAAGCCAAGCAGCTTCCTTCTCTGGGGAAGGGGGCACAGAGAAAGTGATTGGAAATGGGGTACAAGCCTTCAGCCTCTAAAAGCAATCCCTCAGATGTTTAGGCATAGTAAAGTTAGGTATATCTATTTGACTCTAGACCCCAACATGTTTGTTAGTGTTCTGGTTTGTCCACTGCTTTCTTGTGGGGGATTTGAGTTGGCCATTAGTGTTTAGGTGATGCTGACTTCATATCTATGGTGCACTTTATTCTTAAAATGGGAAGTTTCTACCAATTTCCCATCCAAACTTGCTCATAAGCCAACTGCAGTCATCATTTCAGATGTGTCTCCCAACTTACACATTTCCTATTTCTCCTTGATATTTACTCAAGAAATTCATTTACGTAGAGACAACATATTCTTCTCTCAACTGGCATCTGGCTGGGCAGAATGATGTCCTTTCATTCCCTTCCAGGCAATAGGCAACTTGTTCCTTCTGTCTTGTGAACTCTTCCTCCTAAGTTCAATGTGAATACAAGTGGCAGAACTGTGCCTCATGTCCCAAATGAGTGTCAGGGCTGCCTTGTCCAGTGTATTCATACTGGAGGGAAAAAAAAATGAATAGCCATACACACTATATAACCACTAAACTTTTTCAGTCCTCCTTGTGCTAACAGTGCATGAACGTGAGGTTTTGTTGTCATTTTTGTTTGTTTGTTTGTTTGCTTGCTTTAAACTCCTGACTGCCATATAGCAAACATGACAAAAAAACACCCTTTTTTGAGAATCTCTGAGAATGGCTCTGCTTTGTATTATCACCTGTCACTTCACCTGAACCATTTCAATCACAAGCGATAGCCTTCTGTCAGGCTTGGTAGTACTTCCCAACCTTATGTCCCCTGCAAATCTCAAAGCTCATGTGAGCTCATGTATCCGTAGATAATGTATCAGAAGCTCACAGAAGGTGAAATAGTTGTAATTCATCCCCTGTGTAGGGAAGAACTGGTCCTAGAAAGGAAAGCTATTAAATTATCTGGAAACAATTTAGCTCTGATAAATTATTTTGTAAATTACACATTACCCCCTCCTTCCCTGGTCTTAGCTGTTCTTGCTCCAAAACTTTGCATGGTGTTGATGTCAAACTAACAGGCCCACACTTGTCTGGATGACTCTTTACCCTCTTCTGGACAGAGGTGTATTTGTTACTCTCCCATTCTGGGGACTATCCCTGATTTGCACAATTGTTATGCATTTTTCCTACTTGACTTGTTGTTCTGTGTGCCAATGCTGTTAATAGGCTAGGTAGATATCAGCTTTTCATTTTTCACTTGAATCACTATAGATTGTTATTTCACCTCAGATGATGTTGCGCCTAGTGCCCTACCCTCCTTTTCAATGGGAGTCCTGTCACTGCCCTTAATATCACATTGTTGTTGCTGTTAGATGCAGGAAATAAGATTTGCAGCATTTGAGACATCAGTAACTTTTGATCTATTTTTGCCTCAAGTGTGCAACTGTCCTAATTTGTTCTCTTTGTTCCCCCTGGTTTCTGTGGCTTAAGTACCACTTACTATTATTGTTTAATTTCCTATGTGAAGGAGGTTTTTGGTCATTCTTACTTTATTTCTGCAGTTTTTAACCTCTGAAACATGCCTTTTCCCATCGCTTTTTTCCTGTTTGAATTTTGAATTTTAACTATGCCTTCTCTGCACTCAAGTCCCAGAGCTGCTTAGTCAGACTCAATTATTCATTTCCTTAGATTTCAAAGTTTGCATTTCTAAGCCTCAGAACCTTCATTCTAAACCTGGTTTTGTCTGTCGTGAAATGTAAAATGA
Source organism: Anser anser (assembly GCF_964211835.1). Classification (NCBI taxonomy): domain Eukaryota; kingdom Metazoa; phylum Chordata; class Aves; order Anseriformes; family Anatidae; genus Anser; species Anser anser. Next base: position 927,972 of record NW_028154218.1, on the reverse strand, counting down.
GAAAAGTCAGCTCATGATCACACTTTATTCAAATTTTACTACATTTAAACCCATACAGGAGCCAAGTCTAAAATGGTCTTATATTTTTTCACTTTTGGGAAGAAATCCATCACATAGTATACCTCTATGAACATAAGTGGTAATTATCTTTCAATCTTTTGCTGGGAAGTTAAAGTCTCCCATAATTCCCATTATTGTTTACGTGTCTGATAACTGTACAGAGATAATTCACTATTAGACTGGAGCTAAGAGCAAAGAGCAGGCTAGCAAGGCTGTCTATCTTTAGCAGTGATTTGCACAAAACCACTCTTTTGCTGACCCATAACATTTAATTTCTCTATCCTCTGCTTCTTGCTAACACAAAGCACCATCTTATTCCATCCATTTGCCTTGGTTTCCAGCCTTCCTGAGATTTATCGGTACTTGTATGACATTCATGCCTTTGTTTCACCCTTCCTGTGTTGACACTTGTCATAACAGTTTTAGATCCTGAACATGATCATCTCAAAGTTTGCCTGACAGTTAGGTCTTCCTCACATTGTCATAGAGTATCAGGTCTCTACCACTTGAAATAGATTGGATTGGATTAGATTATTGGCACCGTCTCTTGTGCTGGTAGTCCATTATCTTCACAGTCCGTACAACTGGCCATCAGTGAACATGAAGTGGCCTTATCCTGCCCATTTACCTTTCTGGAAATCAGCCACTCTCTCTGCCTAGAACAGGGAATGGATTTTCCTCACCTTTCTTCAAAAGCTCTGAAGTTTTCTGTGATCTTTCCAATTGTATGGTATGATAAGCTTTTGCTGCCACTGAAGGGTAGAAGTCATTATGAATAGTGCCAACAAAACAGAAACATAACAATGAAAACGATATTTTAATTCAGAATAGGTATTTGAAAAGTTCACCTTTTCTAGCACAAATGGGGAAAAGAAAAAAAGGAAGGAAAAAAAAAAAAAAAAGCAGTCCTAAAACATCAAAACTGTGGCCAAAGAATTAGAAGAAACACTATTTTTCCAAAGCTGCAATGTTTTCCATTCATCTGGCTGGGCCAGCAGAGCACTGGAGACCTGGATGCACTGTACTCATGGCTGGTTCCCCTAAATGACCTGCAGGGAGATCTTCTTATCTCTATCCCTCTGTTTCTCCTTTCAATCTCTGTTTTGTCTGTTTGTATCACTAGCTCTCAAATCGCCACTGATATATGCACGTGCAGCACCCAGCACAACCTTGTTTCAGGCTCCAGCGGGACCTTTAGGCATTACCATCCTGTAAACAAATAACAATGATAGTGAGTGTAATTACAATCGTCAAACTATTCCAGCTCCACATCATTAGCCATGCCCTGAGCTAAATAACATTTTAATCAGTTTGATATGTCATCTGTGGCTTTCTTCACTGTCACTTGCAATCCAGCAAACTCCTTCCTTCACGTTTCTAGATTAGACAGAGGGTTCTCAACTGCAGACATCCAATTCCCTGTTCAGGAAGCAGCGAGACCTTTCCTCTTCTCACAGATTTAAGATGATAGCCAAGCATCATGAGACACAGTGCGTATGTCTCCTAGGCCCATCCCATGAGAGCAGGACATTTACCACACATGAGAAGAAGACTTAATGCAGTGGCAAAGCAAAATACTCAGTGTCAAAGCCATGTCGAGATGATCATTAAAGAGAGATCAAAATTACCCAATACAGGAGGAAAATCTATCGTTTGTAGAAGATTATGTTCTCTGATTATTAGTTTCAAAATTAGTTTTTCCTTTGGATTTGCTCTGAACTTAAACTTAGTTTGGAATGCCTTTGGTTTTGAATATTTCTGAAATCGTATTACTTCTCCTAAGTAAGTTGCTAGTCTGTTCTATTTACGTGAAATTCGAATAATATTGCGAAGTATCTGCCATCAGTTTTACTGTGTGCCAGGCTGAGTTCCCTGATGAATTTCAAATTTCAGATATGAAACAGTAAAGGTTAAAAAAAAAAATGTTACAAAGGGTACTTCATGCGGTAGCATAAACTTCTGTTTTCTCAAAACTTGTATCAGTTCATCTCACCAGGACCAGCAGGGGAAGCACACTCTGCCTAGGCACTGGCAAAGGGACACAGTGAGAGTGTAGGGTCTCTTGCTGGGGCCATTCAAAATTTGACTGTACAAGCCCCTGAGCAATATGACAGGGCTTTAAAAATGGCCCTGCTTGAAGTACGCGGGTGATCTGGAGACCTCTAAGGTGCTTTCCAACAAAAGCTTTTCTATAATTGTATGAAATCACCTGCAATAGATTAACCCTGGTCATTATTCCTATCACAGGAAATAACTGTGACACCTGGGTAACAGGTGAGCTTACTGCGACACCAGGGAGAGCCTTCCTGTACTTAAAGGCAACCTGTAGGAAAGCTGGGGAGGGAGTCTTTATCAGGGCCTGGAGTGACAGGACAAGGAGTAACCGCTTTAAACTGAAAAGTAGCACCCAGAAAGAACGGAGTCACGCAACAGGATTCATTTCCAAAGAGCAGGGCCTTGAGCGGGTATATCACAATGACAGAGTTCATTTCCTTCCCAGTAGCTGGCACGTGCCGTTTTTTGGGATTTCGGGGCTACAGTGAGCTGCTAAGAGGGATGTCTTAGCTCTTGCAGGGCAGTGCTTCCACTAAGGCCAGGACTTTTCTGCATCTTCTACTGCCCTGCAAGCGAGGATGCTTGGGGCACACAGGAAGCTGGGAGGGGACACAGCTGCAGGGATTCCATAAGACACAAGCAAATGCAGCCTTGGCTTGGTGACACTTTCTCTTGATTACTGCTCAACACAAATTACCTCGAGCAAGTCTACTGTGAGGACTAAAGGAAAGAGACGTATGGATGCTGCTAAGCTCTTCTAGCTTGTACCAGGTAGGAAAGATACCTCTGTAGCAGGCGTGAAGAGGATAGCACTAATTAATTAGATGAGAAGCGGAGGAAAGGCACTTAGAGGTAGTGAAAAGCAGTTAATGTGATGTTCCGGGGAAGCTTCAGTCTGCTTAAGGAGTGGCAAGAACAAGCCTAAAGTCATAGCCAAATACAAGAAAGAGAGGAGGACACGCAGCATGAGAAGCTCCCGAGAGAAAGGAGCTCTGTTTTGGGTAAAAATCAGTCCCTTTTTCTATCATGGAGACATCCAAGGGCGTAGGACACGTGCACTTCAGGGAACCAAGAGATGCTGTGCATTTCTCTCGTCCCCCTGACACAGCCACTAGGTGACGATGCTTCCAATTCTCTCTAAAGAAACCTTGCTTTCTCAGGCCCAGGTGTCCAGCTGCACACCAAGGACGTCCCTGGCTCCCAGGCACAGTTCCCAGGCCCAAGGCCGAGCTCCCCTCCGAACCCCGATTCCAGCAGACCTTGCTCCTGGCATTGTGGAGCAGCCACTTCATGTCAGCCTTTTCTCCTGGCAGTCAGCTTAGCGCCGTAACCTCTGCCATCGGGGCGCCCGAGAGCCGTGTGAGGTCAGCAGAGAGTCACTGTCAGCCTTTGACCTCACAAAGGTGGGTGGCCATAAGTGCCCTGAGCGTCCAGCTCGCATTGAGTACTGCTGGTGGCACTCGAGGCGTGGAGGTCTGCATGGTGCAATGGGAGACGCCGATGTCCTGCTGCTGGAACAAGAGGCGCTGATGTGCTGCTGGTGCAGGAGGAGACGTGAAGGTGCTGCTGCTTAGAGGTGCTGAGGAGCGGGCAGCCTCAGCGGGCAGCTGAATCAGAGGGCAGGGAAGCCAAGCAGCTTCCTTCTCTGGGGAAGGGGGCACAGAGAAAGTGATTGGAAATGGGGTACAAGCCTTCAGCCTCTAAAAGCAATCCCTCAGATGTTTAGGCATAGTAAAGTTAGGTATATCTATTTGACTCTAGACCCCAACATGTTTGTTAGTGTTCTGGTTTGTCCACTGCTTTCTTGTGGGGGATTTGAGTTGGCCATTAGTGTTTAGGTGATGCTGACTTCATATCTATGGTGCACTTTATTCTTAAAATGGGAAGTTTCTACCAATTTCCCATCCAAACTTGCTCATAAGCCAACTGCAGTCATCATTTCAGATGTGTCTCCCAACTTACACATTTCCTATTTCTCCTTGATATTTACTCAAGAAATTCATTTACGTAGAGACAACATATTCTTCTCTCAACTGGCATCTGGCTGGGCAGAATGATGTCCTTTCATTCCCTTCCAGGCAATAGGCAACTTGTTCCTTCTGTCTTGTGAACTCTTCCTCCTAAGTTCAATGTGAATACAAGTGGCAGAACTGTGCCTCATGTCCCAAATGAGTGTCAGGGCTGCCTTGTCCAGTGTATTCATACTGGAGGGAAAAAAAAATGAATAGCCATACACACTATATAACCACTAAACTTTTTCAGTCCTCCTTGTGCTAACAGTGCATGAACGTGAGGTTTTGTTGTCATTTTTGTTTGTTTGTTTGTTTGCTTGCTTTAAACTCCTGACTGCCATATAGCAAACATGACAAAAAAACACCCTTTTTTGAGAATCTCTGAGAATGGCTCTGCTTTGTATTATCACCTGTCACTTCACCTGAACCATTTCAATCACAAGCGATAGCCTTCTGTCAGGCTTGGTAGTACTTCCCAACCTTATGTCCCCTGCAAATCTCAAAGCTCATGTGAGCTCATGTATCCGTAGATAATGTATCAGAAGCTCACAGAAGGTGAAATAGTTGTAATTCATCCCCTGTGTAGGGAAGAACTGGTCCTAGAAAGGAAAGCTATTAAATTATCTGGAAACAATTTAGCTCTGATAAATTATTTTGTAAATTACACATTACCCCCTCCTTCCCTGGTCTTAGCTGTTCTTGCTCCAAAACTTTGCATGGTGTTGATGTCAAACTAACAGGCCCACACTTGTCTGGATGACTCTTTACCCTCTTCTGGACAGAGGTGTATTTGTTACTCTCCCATTCTGGGGACTATCCCTGATTTGCACAATTGTTATGCATTTTTCCTACTTGACTTGTTGTTCTGTGTGCCAATGCTGTTAATAGGCTAGGTAGATATCAGCTTTTCATTTTTCACTTGAATCACTATAGATTGTTATTTCACCTCAGATGATGTTGCGCCTAGTGCCCTACCCTCCTTTTCAATGGGAGTCCTGTCACTGCCCTTAATATCACATTGTTGTTGCTGTTAGATGCAGGAAATAAGATTTGCAGCATTTGAGACATCAGTAACTTTTGATCTATTTTTGCCTCAAGTGTGCAACTGTCCTAATTTGTTCTCTTTGTTCCCCCTGGTTTCTGTGGCTTAAGTACCACTTACTATTATTGTTTAATTTCCTATGTGAAGGAGGTTTTTGGTCATTCTTACTTTATTTCTGCAGTTTTTAACCTCTGAAACATGCCTTTTCTCATCGCTTTTTTCCTGTTTGAATTTTGAATTTTAACTATGCCTTCTCTGCACTCAAGTCCCAGAGCTGCTTAGTCAGACTCAATTATTCATTTCCTTAGATTTCAAAGTTTGCATTTCTAAGCCTCAGAACCTTCATTCTAAACCTGGTTTTGTCTGTCGTGAAATGTAAAATGAGAAAAGTCAGCTCATGATCACACTTTATTCAAATTTTACTACATTTAAACCCATACAGGAGCCAAGTCTAAAATGGTCTTATATTTTTTCACTTTTGGGAAGAAATCCATCACATAGTATACCTCTATGAACATAAGTGGTAATTATCTTTCAATCTTTTGCTGGGAAGTTAAAGTCTCCCATAATTCCCATTATTGTTTACGTGTCTGATAACTGTACAGAGATAATTCACTATTAGACTGGAGCTAAGAGCAAAGAGCAGGCTAGCAAGGCTGTCTATCTTTAGCAGTGATTTGCACAAAACCACTCTTTTGCTGACCCATAACATTTAATTTCTCTATCCTCTGCTTCTTGCTAACACAAAGCACCATCTTATTCCATCCATTTGCCTTGGTTTCCAGCCTTCCTGAGATTTATCAGTACTTGTATGACATTCATGCCTTTGTTTCACCCTTCCTGTGTTGACACTTGTCATAACAGTTTTAGATCCTGAACATGATCATCTCAAAGTTTGCCTGACAGTTAGGTCTTCCTCACATTGTCATAGAGTATCAGGTCTCTACCACTTGAAATAGATTGGATTGGATTAGATTATTGGCACCGTCTCTTGTGCTGGTAGTCCATTATCTTCACAGTCCGTACAACTGGCCATCAGTGAACATGAAGTGGCCTTATCCTGCCCATTTACCTTTCTGGAAATCAGCCACTCTCTCTGCCTAGAACAGGGAATGGATTTTCCTCACCTATCTTCAAAAGCTCTGAAGTTTTCTGTGATCTTTCCAATTGTATGGTATGATAAGCTTTTGCTGCCACCGAAGGGTAGAAGTCATTATGAATAGTGCCAACAAAACAGAAACATAACAATGAAAACGATATTTTAATTCAGAATAGGTATTTGAAAAGTTCACCTTTTCTAGCACAAATGGGGAAAAGAAAAAAAGGAAGGAAAAAAAAAAAAAAAAGCAGTCCTAAAACATCAAAACTGTGGCCAAAGAATTAGAAGAAACACTATTTTTCCAAAGCTGCAATGTTTTCCATTCATCTGGCTGGGCCAGCAGAGCACTGGAGACCTGGATGCACTGTACTCATGGCTGGTTCCCCTAAATGACCTGCAGGGAGATCTTCTTATCTCTATCCCTCTGTTTCTCCTTTCAATCTCTGTTTTGTCTGTTTGTATCACTAGCTCTCAAATCGCCACTGATATATGCACGTGCAGCACCCAGCACAACCTTGTTTCAGGCTCCAGCGGGACCTTTAGGCATTACCATCCTGTAAACAAATAACAAGGATAGTGAGTGTAATTACAATCGTCAAACTATTCCAGCTCCACATCATTAGCCATGCCCTGAGCTAAATAACATTTTAATCAGTTTGATATGTCATCTGTGGCTTTCTTCACTGTCACTTGCAATCCAGCAAACTCCTTCCTTCACGTTTCTAGATTAGACAGAGGGTTCTCAACTGCAGACATCCAATTCCCTGTTCAGGAAGCAGCGAGACCTTTCCTCTTCTCACAGATTTAAGATGATAGCCAAGCATCATGAGACACAGTGCGTATGTCTCCTAGGCCCATCCCATGAGAGCAGGACATTTACCACACATGAGAAGAAGACTTAATGCAGTGGCAAAGCAAAATACTCAGTGTCAAAGCCATGTCGAGATGATCATTAAAGACAGATCAAAATTACCCAATACAGGAGGAAAATCTATCGTTTGTAGAAGATTATGTTCTCTGATTATTAGTTTCAAAATTAGTTTTTCCTTTGGATTTGCTCTGAACTTAAACTTAGTTTGGAATGCCTTTGGTTTTGAATATTTCTGAAATCGTATTACTTCTCCTAAGTAAGTTGCTAGTCTGTTCTATTTACGTGAAATTCGAATAATATTGCGAAGTATCTGCCATCAGTTTTACTGTGTGCCAGGCTGAGTTCCCTGATGAATTTCAAATTTCAGATATGAAACAGTAAAGGTTAAAAAAAAAAAATGTTACAAAGGGTACTTCATGCGGTAGCATAAACTTCTGTTTTCTCAAAACTTGTATCAGTTCATCTCACCAGGACCAGCAGGGGAAGCACACTCTGCCTAGGCACTGGCAAAGGGACACAGTGAGAGTGTAGGGTCTCTTGCTGGGGCCATTCAAAATTTGACTGTACAAGCCCCTGAGCAATATGACAGGGCTTTAAAAATGGCCCTGCTTGAAGTACGCGGGTGATCTGGAGACCTCTAAGGTGCTTTCCAACAAAAGCTTTTCTATAATTGTATGAAATCACCTGCAATAGATTAACCCTGGTCATTATTCCTATCACAGGAAATAACTGTGACACCTGGGTAACAGGTGAGCTTACTGCGACACCAGGGAGAGCCTTCCTGTACTTAAAGGCAACCTGTAGGAAAGCTGGGGAGGGAGTCTTTATCAGGGCCTGGAGTGACAGGACAAGGAGTAACCGCTTTAAACTGAAAAGTAGCACCCAGAAAGAACGGAGTCACGCAACAGGATTCATTTCCAAAGAGCAGGGCCTTGAGCGGGTATATCACAATGACAGAGTTCATTTCCTTCCCAGTAGCTGGCACGTGCCGTTTTTTGGGATTTCGGGGCTACAGTGAGCTGCTAAGAGGGATGTCTTAGCTCTTGCAGGGCAGTGCTTCCACTAAGGCCAGGACTTTTCTGCATCTTCTACTGCCCTGCAAGCGAGGATGCTTGGGGCACACAGGAAGCTGGGAGGGGACACAGCTGCAGGGATTCCATAAGACACAAGCAAATGCAGCCTTGGCTTGGTGACACTTTCTCTTGATTACTGCTCAACACAAATTACCTCGAGCAAGTCTACTGTGAGGACTAAAGGAAAGAGACGTATGGATGCTGCTAAGCTCTTCTAGCTTGTACCAGGTAGGAAAGATACCTCTGTAGCAGGCGTGAAGAGGATAGCACTAATTAATTAGATGAGAAGCGGAGGAAAGGCACTTAGAGGTAGTGAAAAGCAGTTAATGTGATGTTCCGGGGAAGCTTCAGTCTGCTTAAGGAGTGGCAAGAACAAGCCTAAAGTCATAGCCAAATACAAGAAAGAGAGGAGGACACGCAGCATGAGAAGCTCCCGAGAGAAAGGAGCTCTGTTTTGGGTAAAAATCAGTCCCTTTTTCTATCATGGAGACATCCAAGGGCGTAGGACACGTGCACTTCAGGGAACCAAGAGATGCTGTGCATTTCTCTCGTCCCCCTGACACAGCCACTAGGTGACGATGCTTCCAATTCTCTCTAAAGAAACCTTGCTTTCTCAGGCCCAGGTGTCCAGCTGCACACCAAGGACGTCCCTGGCTCCCAGGCACAGTTCCCAGGCCCAAGGCCGAGCTCCCCTCCGAACCCCCATTCCAGCAGACCTTGCTCCTGGCATTGTGGAGCAGCCATTTCATGTCAGCCTTTTCTCCTGGCAGTCAGCTTAGCGCCGTAACCTCTGCCATCGGGGCGCCCGAGAGCCGTGTGAGGTCAGCAGAGAGTCACTGTCAGCCTTTGACCTCACAAAGGTGGGTGGCCATAAGTGCCCGGAGCGTCCAGCTCGCATTGAGTACTGCTGGTGGCACTCGAGGCGTGGAGGTCTGCATGGTGCAATGGGAGACGCCGATGTCCTGCTGCTGGAACAAGAGGCGCTGATGTGCTGCTGGTGCAGGAGGAGACGTGAAGGTGCTGCTGCTTAGAGGTGCTGAGGAGCGGGCAGCCTCAGCGGGCAGCTGAATCAGAGGGCAGGGAAGCCAAGCAGCTTCCTTCTCTGGGGAAGGGGGCACAGAGAAAGTGATTGGAAATGGGGTACAAGCCTTCAGTCTCTAAAAGCAATCCCTCAGATGTTTAGGCATAGTAAAGTTAGGTATATCTATTTGACTCTAGACCCCAACATGTTTGTTAGTGTTCTGGTTTGTCCACTGCTTTCTTGTGGGGGATTTGAGTTGGCCATTAGTGTTTAGGTGATGCTGACTTCATATCTATGGTGCACTTTATTCTTAAAATGGGAAGTTTCTACCAATTTCCCATCCAAACTTGCTCATAAGCCAACTGCAGTCATCATTTCAGATGTGTCTCCCAACTTACACATTTCCTATTTCTCCTTGATATTTACTCAAGAAATTCATTTACGTAGAGACAACATATTCTTCTCTCAACTGGCATCTGGCTGGGCAGAATGATGTCCTTTCATTCCCTTCCAGGCAATAGGCAACTTGTTCCTTCTGTCTTGTGAACTCTTCCTCCTAAGTTCAATGTGAATACAAGTGGCAGAACTGTGCCTCATGTCCCAAATGAGTGTCAGGGCTGCCTTGTCCAGTGTATTCATACTGGAGGGAAAAAAAAATGAATAGCCATACACACTATATAACCACTAAACTTTTTCAGTCCTCCTTGTGCTAACAGTGCATGAACGTGAGGTTTTGTTGTCATTTTTGTTTGTTTGTTTGTTTGCTTGCTTTAAACTCCTGACTGCCATATAGCAAACATGACAAAAAAACACCCTTTTTTGAGAATCTCTGAGAATGGCTCTGCTTTGTATTATCACCTGTCACTTCACCTGAACCATTTCAATCACAAGCGATAGCCTTCTGTCAGGCTTGGTAGTACTTCCCAACCTTATGTCCCCTGCAAATCTCAAAGCTCATGTGAGCTCATGTATCCGTAGATAATGTATCAGAAGCTCACAGAAGGTGAAATAGTTGTAATTCATCCCCTGTGTAGGGAAGAACTGGTCCTAGAAAGGAAAGCTATTAAATTATCTGGAAACAATTTAGCTCTGATAAATTATTTTGTAAATTACACATTACCCCCTCCTTCCCTGGTCTTAGCTGTTCTTGCTCCAAAACTTTGCATGGTGTTGATGTCAAACTAACAGGCCCACACTTGTCTGGATGACTCTTTACCCTCTTCTGGACAGAGGTGTATTTGTTACTCTCCCATTCTGGGGACTATCCCTGATTTGCACAATTGTTATGCATTTTTCCTACTTGACTTGTTGTTCTGTGTGCCAATGCTGTTAATAGGCTAGGTAGATATCAGCTTTTCATTTTTCACTTGAATCACTATAGATTGTTATTTCACCTCAGATGATGTTGCGCCTAGTGCCCTACCCTCCTTTTCAATGGGAGTCCTGTCACTGCCCTTAATATCACATTGTTGTTGCTGTTAGATGCAGGAAATAAGATTTGCAGCATTTGAGACATCAGTAACTTTTGATCTATCTTTGCCTCAAGCGTGCAACTGTCCTAATTTGTTCTCTTTGTTCCCCCTGGTTTCTGTGGCTTAAGTACCACTTACTATTATTGTTTAATTTCCTATGTGAAGGAGGTTTTTGGTCATTCTTACTTTATTTCTGCAGTTTTTAACCTCTGAAACATGCCTTTTCTCATCGCTTTTTTCCTGTTTGAATTTTGAATTTTAACTATGCCTTCTCTGCACTCAAGTCCCAGAGCTGCTTAGTCAGACTCAATTATTCATTTCCTTAGATTTCAAAGTTTGCATTTCTAAGCCTCAGAACCTTCATTCTAAACCTGGTTTTGTCTGTCGTGAAATGTAAAATGAGAAAAGTCAGCTCATGATCACACTTTATTCAAATTTTACTACATTTAAACCCATACAGGAGCCAAGTCTAAAATGGTCTTATATTTTTTCACTTTTGGGAAGAAATCCATCACATAGTATACCTCTATGAACATAAGTGGTAATTATCTTTCAATCTTTTGCTGGGAAGTTAAAGTCTCCCATAATTCCCATTATTGTTTACGTGTCTGATAACTGTACAGAGATAATTCACTATTAGACTGGAGCTAAGAGCAAAGAGCAGGCTAGCAAGGCTGTCTATCTTTAGCAGTGATTTGCACAAAACCACTCTTTTGCTGACCCATAACATTTAATTTCTCTATCCTCTGCTTCTTGCTAACACAAAGCACCATCTTATTCCATTCATTTGCCTTGGTTTCCAGCCTTCCTGAGATTTATCAGTACTTGTATGACATTCATGCCTTTGTTTCACCCTTCCTGTGTTGACACTTGTCATAACAGTTTTAGATCCTGAACATGATCATCTCAAAGTTTGCCTGACAGTTAGGTCTTCCTCACATTGTCATAGAGTATCAGGTCTCTACCACTTGAAATAGATTGGATTGGATTAGATTATTGGCACCGTCTCTTGTGCTGGTAGTCCATTATCTTCACAGTCCGTACAACTGGCCATCAGTGAACATGAAGTGGCCTTATCCTGCCCATTTACCTTTCTGGAAATCAGCCACTCTCTCTGTCTAGAACAGGGAATGGATTTTCCTCACCTATCTTCAAAAGCTCTGAAGTTTTCTGTGATCTTTCCAATTGTATGGTATGATAAGCTTTTGCTGCCACCGAAGGGTAGAAGTCATTATGAATAGTGCCAACAAAACAGAAACATAACAATGAAAACGATATTTTAATTCAGAATAGGTATTTGAAAAGTTCACCTTTTCTAGCACAAATGGGGAAAAGAAAAAAAGGAAGGAAAAAAAAAAAAAAAGCAGTCCTAAAACATCAAAACTGTGGCCAAAGAATTAGAAGAAACACTATTTTTCCAAAGCTGCAATGTTTTCCATTCATCTGGCTGGGCCAGCAGAGCACTGGAGACCTGGATGCACTGTACTCATGGCTGGTTCCCCTAAATGACCTGCAGGGAGATCTTCTTATCTCTATCCCTCTGTTTCTCCTTTCAATCTCTGTTTTGTCTGTTTGTATCACTAGCTCTCAAATCGCCACTGATATATGCACGTGCAGCACCCAGCACAACCTTGTTTCAGGCTCCAGCGGGACCTTTAGGCATTACCATCCTGTAAACAAATAACAATGATAGTGAGTGTAATTACAATCGTCAAACTATTCCAGCTCCACATCATTAGCCATGCCCTGAGCTAAATAACATTTTAATCAGTTTGATATGTCATCTGTGGCTTTCTTCACTGTCACTTGCAATCCAGCAAACTCCTTCCTTCACGTTTCTAGATTAGACAGAGGGTTCTCAACTGCAGACATCCAATTCCCTGTTCAGGAAGCAGCGAGACCTTTCCTCTTCTCACAGATTTAAGATGATAGCCAAGCATCATGAGACACAGTGCGTATGTCTCCTAGGCCCATCCCATGAGAGCAGGACATTTACCACACATGAGAAGAAGACTTAATGCAGTGGCAAAGCAAAATACTCAGTGTCAAAGCCATGTCGAGATGATCATTAAAGACAGATCAAAATTACCCAATACAGGAGGAAAATCTATCGTTTGTAGAAGATTATGTTCTCTGATTATTAGTTTCAAAATTAGTTTTTCCTTTGGATTTGCTCTGAACTTAAACTTAGTTTGGAATGCCTTTGGTTTTGAATATTTCTGAAATCGTATTACTTCTCCTAAGTAAGTTGCTAGTCTGTTCTATTTACGTGAAATTCGAATAATATTGCGAAGTATCTGCCATCAGTTTTACTGTGTGCCAGGCTGAGTTCCCTGATGAATTTCAAATTTCAGATATGAAACAGTAAAGGTTAAAAAAAAAAATGTTACAAAGGGTACTTCATGCAGTAGCATAAACTTCTGTTTTCTCAAAACTTGTATCAGTTCATCTCACCAGGACCAGCAGGGGAAGCACACTCTGCCTAGGCACTGGCAAAGGGACACAGTGAGAGTGTAGGGTCTCTTGCTGGGGCCATTCAAAATTTGACTGTACAAGCCCCTGAGCAATATGACAGGGCTTTAAAAATGGCCCTGCTTGAAGTACGCGGGTGATCTGGAGACCTCTAAGGTGCTTTCCAACAAAAGCTTTTCTATAATTGTATGAAATCACCTGCAATAGATTAACCCTGGTCATTATTCCTATCACAGGAAATAACTGTGACGCCTGGGTAACAGGTGAGCTTACTGCGACACCAGGGAGAGCCTTCCTGTACTTAAAGGCAACCTGTAGGAAAGCTGGGGAGGGAGTCTTTATCAGGGCCTGGAGTGACAGGACAAGGAGTAACCGCTTTAAACTGAAAAGTAGCACCCAGAAAGAACGGAGTCACGCAACAGGATTCATTTCCAAAGAGCAGGGCCTTGAGCGGGTATATCACAATGACAGAGTTCATTTCCTTCCCAGTAGCTGGCACGTGCCGTTTTTTGGGATTTCGGGGCTACAGTGAGCTGCTAAGAGGGATGTCTTAGCTCTTGCAGGGCAGTGCTTCCACTAAGGCCAGGACTTTTCTGCATCTTCTACTGCCCTGCAAGCGAGGATGCTTGGGGCACACAGGAAGCTGGGAGGGGACACAGCTGCAGGGATTCCATAAGACACAAGCAAATGCAGCCTTGGCTTGGTGACACTTTCTCTTGATTACTGCTCAACACAAATTACCTCGAGCAAGTCTACTGTGAGGACTAAAGGAAAGAGACGTATGGATGCTGCTAAGCTCTTCTAGCTTGTACCAGGTAGGAAAGATACCTCTGTAGCAGGCGTGAAGAGGATAGCACTAATTAATTAGATGAGAAGCGGAGGAAAGGCACTTAGAGGTAGTGAAAAGCAGTTAATGTGATGTTCCGGGGAAGCTTCAGTCTGCTTAAGGAGTGGCAAGAACAAGCCTAAAGTCATAGCCAAATACAAGAAAGAGAGGAGGACACGCAGCATGAGAAGCTCCCGAGAGAAAGGAGCTCTGTTTTGGGTAAAAATCAGTCCCTTTTTCTATCATGGAGACATCCAAGGGCGTAGGACACGTGCACTTCAGGGAACCAAGAGATGCTGTGCATTTCTCTCGTCCCCCTGACACAGCCACTAGGTGACGATGCTTCCAATTCTCTCTAAAGAAACCTTGCTTTCTCAGGCCCAGGTGTCCAGCTGCACACCAAGGACGTCCCTGGCTCCCAGGCACAGTTCCCAGGCCCAAGGCCGAGCTCCCCTCCGAACCCCCATTCCAGCAGACCTTGCTCCTGGCATTGTGGAGCAGCCATTTCATGTCAGCCTTTTCTCCTGGCAGTCAGCTTAGCGCCGTAACCTCTGCCATCGGGGCGCCCGAGAGCCGTGTGAGGTCAGCAGAGAGTCACTGTCAGCCTTTGACCTCACAAAGGTGGGTGGCCATAAGTGCCCGGAGCGTCCAGCTCGCATTGAGTACTGCTGGTGGCACTCGAGGCGTGGAGGTCTGCATGGTGCAATGGGAGACGCCGATGTCCTGCTGCTGGAACAAGAGGCGCTGATGTGCTGCTGGTGCAGGAGGAGACGTGAAGGTGCTGCTGCTTAGAGGTGCTGAGGAGCGGGCAGCCTCAGCGGGCAGCTGAATCAGAGGGCAGGGAAGCCAAGCAGCTTCCTTCTCTGGGGAAGGGGGCACAGAGAAAGTGATTGGAAATGGGGTACAAGCCTTCAGTCTCTAAAAGCAATCCCTCAGATGTTTAGGCATAGTAAAGTTAGGTATATCTATTTGACTCTAGACCCCAACATGTTTGTTAGTGTTCTGGTTTGTCCACTGCTTTCTTGTGGGGGATTTGAGTTGGCCATTAGTGTTTAGGTGATGCTGACTTCATATCTATGGTGCACTTTATTCTTAAAATGGGAAGTTTCTACCAATTTCCCATCCAAACTTGCTCATAAGCCAACTGCAGTCATCATTTCAGATGTGTCTCCCAACTTACACATTTCCTATTTCTCCTTGATATTTACTCAAGAAATTCATTTACGTAGAGACAACATATTCTTCTCTCAACTGGCATCTGGCTGGGCAGAATGATGTCCTTTCATTCCCTTCCAGGCAATAGGCAACTTGTTCCTTCTGTCTTGTGAACTCTTCCTCCTAAGTTCAATGTGAATACAAGTGGCAGAACTGTGCCTCATGTCCCAAATGAGTGTCAGGGCTGCCTTGTCCAGTGTATTCATACTGGAGGGAAAAAAAAATGAATAGCCATACACACTATATAACCACTAAACTTTTTCAGTCCTCCTTGTGCTAACAGTGCATGAACGTGAGGTTTTGTTGTCATTTTTGTTTGTTTGTTTGTTTGCTTGCTTTAAACTCCTGACTGCCATATAGCAAACATGACAAAAAAACACCCTTTTTTGAGAATCTCTGAGAATGGCTCTGCTTTGTATTATCACCTGTCACTTCACCTGAACCATTTCAATCACAAGCGATAGCCTTCTGTCAGGCTTGGTAGTACTTCCCAACCTTATGTCCCCTGCAAATCTCAAAGCTCATGTGAGCTCATGTATCCGTAGATAATGTATCAGAAGCTCACAGAAGGTGAAATAGTTGTAATTCATCCCCTGTGTAGGGAAGAACTGGTCCTAGAAAGGAAAGCTATTAAATTATCTGGAAACAATTTAGCTCTGATAAATTATTTTGTAAATTACACATTACCCCCTCCTTCCCTGGTCTTAGCTGTTCTTGCTCCAAAACTTTGCATGGTGTTGATGTCAAACTAACAGGCCCACACTTGTCTGGATGACTCTTTACCCTCTTCTGGACAGAGGTGTATTTGTTACTCTCCCATTCTGGGGACTATCCCCGATTTGCACAATTGTTATGCATTTTTCCTACTTGACTTGTTGTTCTGTGTGCCAATGCTGTTAATAGGCTAGGTAGATATCAGCTTTTCATTTTTCACTTGAATCACTATAGATTGTTATTTCACCTCAGATGATGTTGCGCCTAGTGCCCTACCCTCCTTTTCAATGGGAGTCCTGTCACTGCCCTTAATATCACATTGTTGTTGCTGTTAGATGCAGGAAATAAGATTTGCAGCATTTGAGACATCAGTAACTTTTGATCTATTTTTGCCTCAAGTGTGCAACTGTCCTAATTTGTTCTCTTTGTTCCCCCTGGTTTCTGTGGCTTAAGTACCACTTACTATTATTGTTTAATTTCCTATGTGAAGGAGGTTTTTGGTCATTCTTACTTTATTTCTGCAGTTTTTAACCTCTGAAACATGCCTTTTCTCATCGCTTTTTTCCTGTTTGAATTTTGAATTTTAACTATGCCTTCTCTGCACTCAAGTCCCAGAGCTGCTTAGTCAGACTCAATTATTCATTTCCTTAGATTTCAAAGTTTGCATTTCTAAGCCTCAGAACCTTCATTCTAAACCTGGTTTTGTCTGTCGTGAAATGTAAAATGAGAAAAGTCAGCTCATGATCACACTTTATTCAAATTTTACTACATTTAAACCCATACAGGAGCCAAGTCTAAAATGGTCTTATATTTTTTCACTTTTGGGAAGAAATCCATCACATAGTATACCTCTATGAACATAAGTGGTAATTATCTTTCAATCTTTTGCTGGGAAGTTAAAGTCTCCCATAATTCCCATTATTGTTTACGTGTCTGATAACTGTACAGAGATAATTCACTATTAGACTGGAGCTAAGAGCAAAGAGCAGGCTAGCAAGGCTGTCTATCTTTAGCAGTGATTTGCACAAAACCACTCTTTTGCTGACCCATAACATTTAATTTCTCTATCCTCTGCTTCTTGCTAACACAAAGCACCATCTTATTCCATCCATTTGCCTTGGTTTCCAGCCTTCCTGAGATTTATCAGTACTTGTATGACATTCATGCCTTTGTTTCACCCTTCCTGTGTTGACACTTGTCATAACAGTTTTAGATCCTGAACATGATCATCTCAAAGTTTGCCTGACAGTTAGGTCTTCCTCACATTGTCATAGAGTATCAGGTCTCTACCACTTGAAATAGATTGGATTGGATTAGATTATTGGCACCGTCTCTTGTGCTGGTAGTCCATTATCTTCACAGTCCGTACAACTGGCCATCAGTGAACATGAAGTGGCCTTATCCTGCCCATTTACCTTTCTGGAAATCAGCCACTCTCTCTGCCTAGAACAGGGAATGGATTTTCCTCACCTTTCTTCAAAAGCTCTGAAGTTTTCTGTGATCTTTCCAATTGTATGGTATGATAAGCTTTTGCTGCCACTGAAGGGTAGAAGTCATTATGAATAGTGCCAACAAAACAGAAACATAACAATGAAAACGATATTTTAATTCAGAATAGGTATTTGAAAAGTTCACCTTTTCTAGCACAAATGGGGAAAAGAAAAAAAGGAAGGAAAAAAAAAAAAAAAAAAAAAAGCAGTCCTAAAACATCAAAACTGTGGCCAAAGAATTAGAAGAAACACTATTTTTCCAAAGCTGCAATGTTTTCCATTCATCTGGCTGGGCCAGCAGAGCACTGGAGACCTGGATGCACTGCACTCATGGCTGGTTACCCTAAATGACCTGCAGGGAGATCTTCTTATCTCTATCCCTCTGTTTCTCCTTTCAATCTCTGTTTTGTCTGTTTGTATCACTAGCTCTCAAATCGCCACTGATATATGCACGTGCAGCACCCAGCACAACCTTGTTTCAGGCTCCAGCGGGACCTTTAGGCATTACCATCCTGTAAACAAATAACAATGATAGTGAGTGTAATTACAATCGTCAAACTATTCCAGCTCCACATCATTAGCCATGCCCTGAGCTAAATAACATTTTAATCAGTTTGATATGTCATCTGTGGCTTTCTTCACTGTCACTTGCAATCCAGCAAACTCCTTCCTTCACGTTTCTAGATTAGACAGAGGGTTCTCAACTGCAGACATCCAATTCCCTGTTCAGGAAGCAGCGAGACCTTTCCTCTTCTCACAGATTTAAGATGATAGCCAAGCATCATGAGACACAGTGCGTATGTCTCCTAGGCCCATCCCATGAGAGCAGGACATTTACCACACATGAGAAGAAGACTTAATGCAGTGGCAAAGCAAAATACTCAGTGTCAAAGCCATGTCGAGATGATCATTAAAGACAGATCAAAATTACCCAATACAGGAGGAAAATCTATCGTTTGTAGAAGATTATGTTCTCTGATTATTAGTTTCAAAATTAGTTTTTCCTTTGGATTTGCTCTGAACTTAAACTTAGTTTGGAATGCCTTTGGTTTTGAATATTTCTGAAATCGTATTACTTCTCCTAAGTAAGTTGCTAGTCTGTTCTATTTACGTGAAATTCGAATAATATTGCGAAGTATCTGCCATCAGTTTTACTGTGTGCCAGGCTGAGTTCCCTGATGAATTTCAAATTTCAGATATGAAACAGTAAAGGTTAAAAAAAAAAATGTTACAAAGGGTACTTCATGCAGTAGCATAAACTTCTGTTTTCTCAAAACTTGTATCAGTTCATCTCACCAGGACCAGCAGGGGAAGCACACTCTGCCTAGGCACTGGCAAAGGGACACAGTGAGAGTGTAGGGTCTCTTGCTGGGGCCATTCAAAATTTGACTGTACAAGCCCCTGAGCAATATGACAGGGCTTTAAAAATGGCCCTGCTTGAAGTACACGGGTGATCTGGAGACCTCTAAGGTGCTTTCCAACAAAAGCTTTTCTATAATTGTATGAAATCACCTGCAATAGATTAACCCTGGTCATTATTCCTATCACAGGAAATAACTGTGACGCCTGGGTAACAGGTGAGCTTACTGCGACACCAGGGAGAGCCTTCCTGTACTTAAAGGCAACCTGTAGGAAAGCTGGGGAGGGAGTCTTTATCAGGGCCTGGAGTGACAGGACAAGGAGTAACCGCTTTAAACTGAAAAGTAGCACCCAGAAAGAACGGAGTCACGCAACAGGATTCATTTCCAAAGAGCAGGGCCTTGAGCGGGTATATCACAATGACAGAGTTCATTTCCTTCCCAGTAGCTGGCACGTGCCGTTTTTTGGGATTTCGGGGCTACAGTGAGCTGCTAAGAGGGATGTCTTAGCTCTTGCAGGGCAGTGCTTCCACTAAGGCCAGGACTTTTCTGCATCTTCTACTGCCCTGCAAGCGAGGATGCTTGGGGCACACAGGAAGCTGGGAGGGGACACAGCTGCAGGGATTCCATAAGACACAAGCAAATGCAGCCTTGGCTTGGTGACACTTTCTCTTGATTACTGCTCAACACAAATTACCTCGAGCAAGTCTACTGTGAGGACTAAAGGAAAGAGACGTATGGATGCTGCTAAGCTCTTCTAGCTTGTACCAGGTAGGAAAGATACCTCTGTAGCAGGCGTGAAGAGGATAGCACTAATTAATTAGATGAGAAGCGGAGGAAAGGCACTTAGAGGTAGTGAAAAGCAGTTAATGTGATGTTCCGGGGAAGCTTCAGTCTGCTTAAGGAGTGGCAAGAACAAGCCTAAAGTCATAGCCAAATACAAGAAAGAGAGGAGGACACGCAGCATGAGAAGCTCCCGAGAGAAAGGAGCTCTGTTTTGGGTAAAAATCAGTCCCTTTTTCTATCATGGAGACATCCAAGGGCGTAGGACACGTGCACTTCAGGGAACCAAGAGATGCTGTGCATTTCTCTCGTCCCCCTGACACAGCCACTAGGTGACGATGCTTCCAATTCTCTCTAAAGAAACCTTGCTTTCTCAGGCCCAGGTGTCCAGCTGCACACCAAGGACGTCCCTGGCTCCCAGGCACAGTTCCCAGGCCCAAGGCCGAGCTCCCCTCCGAACCCCCATTCCAGCAGACCTTGCTCCTGGCATTGTGGAGCAGCCATTTCATGTCAGCCTTTTCTCCTGGCAGTCAGCTTAGCGCCGTAACCTCTGCCATCGGGGCGCCCGAGAGCCGTGTGAGGTCAGCAGAGAGTCACTGTCAGCCTTTGACCTCACAAAGGTGGGTGGCCATAAGTGCCCTGAGCGTCCAGCTCGCATTGAGTACTGCTGGTGGCACTCGAGGCGTGGAGGTCTGCATGGTGCAATGGGAGACGCCGATGTCCTGCTGCTGGAACAAGAGGCGCTGATGTGCTGCTGGTGCAGGAGGAGACGTGAAGGTGCTGCTGCTTAGAGGTGCTGAGGAGCGGGCAGCCTCAGCGGGCAGCTGAATCAGAGGGCAGGGAAGCCAAGCAGCTTCCTTCTCTGGGGAAGGGGGCACAGAGAAAGTGATTGGAAATGGGGTACAAGCCTTCAGTCTCTAAAAGCAATCCCTCAGATGTTTAGGCATAGTAAAGTTAGGTATATCTATTTGACTCTAGACCCCAACATGTTTGTTAGTGTTCTGGTTTGTCCACTGCTTTCTTGTGGGGGATTTGAGTTGGCCATTAGTGTTTAGGTGATGCTGACTTCATATCTATGGTGCACTTTATTCTTAAAATGGGAAGTTTCTACCAATTTCCCATCCAAACTTGCTCATAAGCCAACTGCAGTCATCATTTCAGATGTGTCTCCCAACTTACACATTTCCTATTTCTCCTTGATATTTACTCAAGAAATTCATTTACGTAGAGACAACATATTCTTCTCTCAACTGGCATCTGGCTGGGCAGAATGATGTCCTTTCATTCCCTTCCAGGCAATAGGCAACTTGTTCCTTCTGTCTTGTGAACTCTTCCTCCTAAGTTCAATGTGAATACAAGTGGCAGAACTGTGCCTCATGTCCCAAATGAGTGTCAGGGCTGCCTTGTCCAGTGTATTCATACTGGAGGGAAAAAAAAATGAATAGCCATACACACTATATAACCACTAAACTTTTTCAGTCCTCCTTGTGCTAACAGTGCATGAACGTGAGGTTTTGTTGTCATTTTTGTTTGTTTGTTTGTTTGCTTGCTTTAAACTCCTGACTGCCATATAGCAAACATGACAAAAAAACACCCTTTTTTGAGAATCTCTGAGAATGGCTCTGCTTTGTATTATCACCTGTCACTTCACCTGAACCATTTCAATCACAAGCGATAGCCTTCTGTCAGGCTTGGTAGTACTTCCCAACCTTATGTCCCCTGCAAATCTCAAAGCTCATGTGAGCTCATGTATCCGTAGATAATGTATCAGAAGCTCACAGAAGGTGAAATAGTTGTAATTCATCCCCTGTGTAGGGAAGAACTGGTCCTAGAAAGGAAAGCTATTAAATTATCTGGAAACAATTTAGCTCTGATAAATTATTTTGTAAATTACACATTACCCCCTCCTTCCCTGGTCTTAGCTGTTCTTGCTCCAAAACTTTGCATGGTGTTGATGTCAAACTAACAGGCCCACACTTGTCTGGATGACTCTTTACCCTCTTCTGGACAGAGGTGTATTTGTTACTCTCCCATTCTGGGGACTATCCCCGATTTGCACAATTGTTATGCATTTTTCCTACTTGACTTGTTGTTCTGTGTGCCAATGCTGTTAATAGGCTAGGTAGATATCAGCTTTTCATTTTTCACTTGAATCACTATAGATTGTTATTTCACCTCAGATGATGTTGCGCCTAGTGCCCTACCCTCCTTTTCAATGGGAGTCCTGTCACTGCCCTTAATATCACATTGTTGTTGCTGTTAGATGCAGGAAATAAGATTTGCAGCATTTGAGACATCAGTAACTTTTGATCTATTTTTGCCTCAAGTGTGCAACTGTCCTAATTTGTTCTCTTTGTTCCCCCTGGTTTCTGTGGCTTAAGTACCACTTACTATTATTGTTTAATTTCCTATGTGAAGGAGGTTTTTGGTCATTCTTACTTTATTTCTGCAGTTTTTAACCTCTGAAACATGCCTTTTCTCATCGCTTTTTTCCTGTTTGAATTTTGAATTTTAACTATGCCTTCTCTGCACTCAAGTCCCAGAGCTGCTTAGTCAGACTCAATTATTCATTTCCTTAGATTTCAAAGTTTGCATTTCTAAGCCTCAGAACCTTCATTCTAAACCTGGTTTTGTCTGTCGTGAAATGTAAAATGAGAAAAGTCAGCTCATGATCACACTTTATTCAAATTTTACTACATTTAAACCCATACAGGAGCCAAGTCTAAAATGGTCTTATATTTTTTCACTTTTGGGAAGAAATCCATCACATAGTATACCTCTATGAACATAAGTGGTAATTATCTTTCAATCTTTTGCTGGGAAGTTAAAGTCTCCCATAATTCCCATTATTGTTTACGTGTCTGATAACTGTACAGAGATAATTCACTATTAGACTGGAGCTAAGAGCAAAGAGCAGGCTAGCAAGGCTGTCTATCTTTAGCACTGATTTGCACAAAACCACTCTTTTGCTGACCCATAACATTTAATTTCTCTATCCTCTGCTTCTTGCTAACACAAAGCACCATCTTATTCCATCCATTTGCCTTGGTTTCCAGCCTTCCTGAGATTTATCAGTACTTGTATGACATTCATGCCTTTGTTTCACCCTTCCTGTGTTGACACTTGTCATAACAGTTTTAGATCCTGAACATGATCATCTCAAAGTTTGCCTGACAGTTAGGTCTTCCTCACATTGTCATAGAGTATCAGGTCTCTACCACTTGAAATAGATTGGATTGGATTAGATTATTGGCACCGTCTCTTGTGCTGGTAGTCCATTATCTTCACAGTCCGTACAACTGGCCATCAGTGAACATGAAGTGGCCTTATCCTGCCCATTTACCTTTCTGGAAATCAGCCACTCTCTCTGCCTAGAACAGGGAATGGATTTTCCTCACCTTTCTTCAAAAGCTCTGAAGTTTTCTGTGATCTTTCCAATTGTATGGTATGATAAGCTTTTGCTGCCACTGAAGGGTAGAAGTCATTATGAATAGTGCCAACAAAACAGAAACATAACAATGAAAACGATATTTTAATTCAGAATAGGTATTTGAAAAGTTCACCTTTTCTAGCACAAATGGGGAAAAGAAAAAAAGGAAGGAAAAAAAAAAAAAAAGCAGTCCTAAAACATCAAAACTGTGGCCAAAGAATTAGAAGAAACACTATTTTTCCAAAGCTGCAATGTTTTCCATTCATCTGGCTGGGCCAGCAGAGCACTGGAGACCTGGATGCACTGTACTCATGGCTGGTTCCCCTAAATGACCTGCAGGGAGATCTTCTTATCTCTATCCCTCTGTTTCTCCTTTCAATCTCTGTTTTGTCTGTTTGTATCACTAGCTCTCAAATCGCCACTGATATATGCACGTGCAGCACCCAGCACAACCTTGTTTCAGGCTCCAGCGGGACCTTTAGGCATTACCATCCTGTAAACAAATAACAATGATAGTGAGTGTAATTACAATCGTCAAACTATTCCAGCTCCACATCATTAGCCATGCCCTGAGCTAAATAACATTTTAATCAGTTTGATATGTCATCTGTGGCTTTCTTCACTGTCACTTGCAATCCAGCAAACTCCTTCCTTCACGTTTCTAGATTAGACAGAGGGTTCTCAACTGCAGACATCCAATTCCCTGTTCAGGAAGCAGCGAGACCTTTCCTCTTCTCACAGATTTAAGATGATAGCCAAGCATCATGAGACACAGTGCGTATGTCTCCTAGGCCCATCCCATGAGAGCAGGACATTTACCACACATGAGAAGAAGACTTAATGCAGTGGCAAAGCAAAATACTCAGTGTCAAAGCCATGTCGAGATGATCATTAAAGACAGATCAAAATTACCCAATACAGGAGGAAAATCTATCGTTTGTAGAAGATTATGTTCTCTGATTATTAGTTTCAAAATTAGTTTTTCCTTTGGATTTGCTCTGAACTTAAACTTAGTTTGGAATGCCTTTGGTTTTGAATATTTCTGAAATCGTATTACTTCTCCTAAGTAAGTTGCTAGTCTGTTCTATTTACGTGAAATTCGAATAATATTGCGAAGTATCTGCCATCAGTTTTACTGTGTGCCAGGCTGAGTTCCCTGATGAATTTCAAATTTCAGATATGAAACAGTAAAGGTTAAAAAAAAAAATGTTACAAAGGGTACTTCATGCAGTAGCATAAACTTCTGTTTTCTCAAAACTTGTATCAGTTCATCTCACCAGGACCAGCAGGGGAAGCACACTCTGCCTAGGCACTGGCAAAGGGACACAGTGAGAGTGTAGGGTCTCTTGCTGGGGCCATTCAAAATTTGACTGTACAAGCCCCTGAGCAATATGACAGGGCTTTAAAAATGGCCCTGCTTGAAGTACGCGGGTGATCTGGAGACCTCTAAGGTGCTTTCCAACAAAAGCTTTTCTATAATTGTATGAAATCACCTGCAATAGATTAACCCTGGTCATTATTCCTATCACAGGAAATAACTGTGACGCCTGGGTAACAGGTGAGCTTACTGCGACACCAGGGAGAGCCTTCCTGTACTTAAAGGCAACCTGTAGGAAAGCTGGGGAGGGAGTCTTTATCAGGGCCTGGAGTGACAGGACAAGGAGTAACCGCTTTAAACTGAAAAGTAGCACCCAGAAAGAACGGAGTCACGCAACAGGATTCATTTCCAAAGAGCAGGGCCTTGAGCGGGTATATCACAATGACAGAGTTCATTTCCTTCCCAGTAGCTGGCACGTGCCGTTTTTTGGGATTTCGGGGCTACAGTGAGCTGCTAAGAGGGATGTCTTAGCTCTTGCAGGGCAGTGCTTCCACTAAGGCCAGGACTTTTCTGCATCTTCTACTGCCCTGCAAGCGAGGATGCTTGGGGCACACAGGAAGCTGGGAGGGGACACAGCTGCAGGGATTCCATAAGACACAAGCAAATGCAGCCTTGGCTTGGTGACACTTTCTCTTGATTACTGCTCAACACAAATTACCTCGAGCAAGTCTACTGTGAGGACTAAAGGAAAGAGACGTATGGATGCTGCTAAGCTCTTCTAGCTTGTACCAGGTAGGAAAGATACCTCTGTAGCAGGCGTGAAGAGGATAGCACTAATTAATTAGATGAGAAGCGGAGGAAAGGCACTTAGAGGTAGTGAAAAGCAGTTAATGTGATGTTCCGGGGAAGCTTCAGTCTGCTTAAGGAGTGGCAAGAACAAGCCTAAAGTCATAGCCAAATACAAGAAAGAGAGGAGGACACGCAGCATGAGAAGCTCCCGAGAGAAAGGAGCTCTGTTTTGGGTAAAAATCAGTCCCTTTTTCTATCATGGAGACATCCAAGGGCGTAGGACACGTGCACTTCAGGGAACCAAGAGATGCTGTGCATTTCTCTCGTCCCCCTGACACAGCCACTAGGTGACGATGCTTCCAATCCTCTCTAAAGAAACCTTGCTTTCTCAGGCCCAGGTGTCCAGCTGCACACCAAGGACGTCCCTGGCTCCCAGGCACAGTTCCCAGGCCCAAGGCCGAGCTCCCCTCCGAACCCCCATTCCAGCAGACCTTGCTCCTGGCATTGTGGAGCAGCCATTTCATGTCAGCCTTTTCTCCTGGCAGTCAGCTTAGCGCCGTAACCTCTGCCATCGGGGCGCCCGAGAGCCGTGTGAGGTCAGCAGAGAGTCACTGTCAGCCTTTGACCTCACAAAGGTGGGTGGCCATAAGTGCCCGGAGCGTCCAGCTCGCATTGAGTACTGCTGGTGGCACTCGAGGCGTGGAGGTCTGCATGGTGCAATGGGAGACGCCGATGTCCTGCTGCTGGAACAAGAGGCGCTGATGTGCTGCTGGTGCAGGAGGAGACGTGAAGGTGCTGCTGCTTAGAGGTGCTGAGGAGCGGGCAGCCTCAGCGGGCAGCTGAATCAGAGGGCAGGGAAGCCAAGCAGCTTCCTTCTCTGGGGAAGGGGGCACAGAGAAAGTGATTGGAAATGGGGTACAAGCCTTCAGTCTCTAAAAGCAATCCCTCAGATGTTTAGGCATAGTAAAGTTAGGTATATCTATTTGACTCTAGACCCCAACATGTTTGTTAGTGTTCTGGTTTGTCCACTGCTTTCTTGTGGGGGATTTGAGTTGGCCATTAGTGTTTAGGTGATGCTGACTTCATATCTATGGTGCACTTTATTCTTAAAATGGGAAGTTTCTACCAATTTCCCATCCAAACTTGCTCATAAGCCAACTGCAGTCATCATTTCAGATGTGTCTCCCAACTTACACATTTCCTATTTCTCCTTGATATTTACTCAAGAAATTCATTTACGTAGAGACAACATATTCTTCTCTCAACTGGCATCTGGCTGGGCAGAATGATGTCCTTTCATTCCCTTCCAGGCAATAGGCAACTTGTTCCTTCTGTCTTGTGAACTCTTCCTCCTAAGTTCAATGTGAATACAAGTGGCAGAACTGTGCCTCATGTCCCAAATGAGTGTCAGGGCTGCCTTGTCCAGTGTATTCATACTGGAGGGAAAAAAAAATGAATAGCCATACACACTATATAACCACTAAACTTTTTCAGTCCTCCTTGTGCTAACAGTGCATGAACGTGAGGTTTTGTTGTCATTTTTGTTTGTTTGTTTGTTTGCTTGCTTTAAACTCCTGACTGCCATATAGCAAACATGACAAAAAAACACCCTTTTTTGAGAATCTCTGAGAATGGCTCTGCTTTGTATTATCACCTGTCACTTCACCTGAACCATTTCAATCACAAGCGATAGCCTTCTGTCAGGCTTGGTAGTACTTCCCAACCTTATGTCCCCTGCAAATCTCAAAGCTCATGTGAGCTCATGTATCCGTAGATAATGTATCAGAAGCTCACAGAAGGTGAAATAGTTGTAATTCATCCCCTGTGTAGGGAAGAACTGGTCCTAGAAAGGAAAGCTATTAAATTATCTGGAAACAATTTAGCTCTGATAAATTATTTTGTAAATTACACATTACCCCCTCCTTCCCTGGTCTTAGCTGTTCTTGCTCCAAAACTTTGCATGGTGTTGATGTCAAACTAACAGGCCCACACTTGTCTGGATGACTCTTTACCCTCTTCTGGACAGAGGTGTATTTGTTACTCTCCCATTCTGGGGACTATCCCTGATTTGCACAATTGTTATGCATTTTTCCTACTTGACTTGTTGTTCTGTGTGCCAATGCTGTTAATAGGCTAGGTAGATATCAGCTTTTCATTTTTCACTTGAATCACTATAGATTGTTATTTCACCTCAGATGATGTTGCGCCTAGTGCCCTACCCTCCTTTTCAATGGGAGTCCTGTCACTGCCCTTAATATCACATTGTTGTTGCTGTTAGATGCAGGAAATAAGATTTGCAGCATTTGAGACATCAGTAACTTTTGATCTATTTTTGCCTCAAGTGTGCAACTGTCCTAATTTGTTCTCTTTGTTCCCCCTGGTTTCTGTGGCTTAAGTACCACTTACTATTATTGTTTAATTTCCTATGTGAAGGAGGTTTTTGGTCATTCTTACTTTATTTCTGCAGTTTTTAACCTCTGAAACATGCCTTTTCTCATCGCTTTTTTCCTGTTTGAATTTTGAATTTTAACTATGCCTTCTCTGCACTCAAGTCCCAGAGCTGCTTAGTCAGACTCAATTATTCATTTCCTTAGATTTCAAAGTTTGCATTTCTAAGCCTCAGAACCTTCATTCTAAACCTGGTTTTGTCTGTCGTGAAATGTAAAATGAGAAAAGTCAGCTCATGATCACACTTTATTCAAATTTTACTACATTTAAACCCATACAGGAGCCAAGTCTAAAATGGTCTTATATTTTTTCACTTTTGGGAAGAAATCCATCACATAGTATACCTCTATGAACATAAGTGGTAATTATCTTTCAATCTTTTGCTGGGAAGTTAAAGTCTCCCATAATTCCCATTATTGTTTACGTGTCTGATAACTGTACAGAGATAATTCACTATTAGACTGGAGCTAAGAGCAAAGAGCAGGCTAGCAAGGCTGTCTATCTTTAGCAGTGATTTGCACAAAACCACTCTTTTGCTGACCCATAACATTTAATTTCTCTATCCTCTGCTTCTTGCTAACACAAAGCACCATCTTATTCCATCCATTTGCCTTGGTTTCCAGCCTTCCTGAGATTTATCAGTACTTGTATGACATTCATGCCTTTGTTTCACCCTTCCTGTGTTGACACTTGTCATAACAGTTTTAGATCCTGAACATGATCATCTCAAAGTTTGCCTGACAGTTAGGTCTTCCTCACATTGTCATAGAGTATCAGGTCTCTACCACTTGAAATAGATTGGATTGGATTAGATTATTGGCACCGTCTCTTGTGCTGGTAGTCCATTATCTTCACAGTCCGTACAACTGGCCATCAGTGAACATGAAGTGGCCTTATCCTGCCCATTTACCTTTCTGGAAATCAGCCACTCTCTCTGCCTAGAACAGGGAATGGATTTTCCTCACCTTTCTTCAAAAGCTCTGAAGTTTTCTGTGATCTTTCCAATTGTATGGTATGATAAGCTTTTGCTGCCACCGAAGGGTAGAAGTCATTATGAATAGTGCCAACAAAACAGAAACATAACAATGAAAACGATATTTTAATTCAGAATAGGTATTTGAAAAGTTCACCTTTTCTAGCACAAATGGGGAAAAGAAAAAAAGGAAGGAAAAAAAAAAAAAAAAGCAGTCCTAAAACATCAAAACTGTGGCCAAAGAATTAGAAGAAACACTATTTTTCCAAAGCTGCAATGTTTTCCATTCATCTGGCTGGGCCAGCAGAGCACTGGAGACCTGGATGCACTGTACTCATGGCTGGTTCCCCTAAATGACCTGCAGGGAGATCTTCTTATCTCTATCCCTCTGTTTCTCCTTTCAATCTCTGTTTTGTCTGTTTGTATCACTAGCTCTCAAATCGCCACTGATATATGCACGTGCAGCACCCAGCACAACCTTGTTTCAGGCTCCAGCGGGACCTTTAGGCATTACCATCCTGTAAACAAATAACAATGATAGTGAGTGTAATTACAATCGTCAAACTATTCCAGCTCCACATCATTAGCCATGCCCTGAGCTAAATAACATTTTAATCAGTTTGATATGTCATCTGTGGCTTTCTTCACTGTCACTTGCAATCCAGCAAACTCCTTCCTTCACGTTTCTAGATTAGACAGAGGGTTCTCAACTGCAGACATCCAATTCCCTGTTCAGGAAGCAGCGAGACCTTTCCTCTTCTCACAGATTTAAGATGATAGCCAAGCATCATGAGACACAGTGCGTATGTCTCCTAGGCCCATCCCATGAGAGCAGGACATTTACCACACATGAGAAGAAGACTTAATGCAGTGGCAAAGCAAAATACTCAGTGTCAAAGCCATGTCGAGATGATCATTAAAGAGAGATCAAAATTACCCAATACAGGAGGAAAATCTATCGTTTGTAGAAGATTATGTTCTCTGATTATTAGTTTCAAAATTAGTTTTTCCTTTGGATTTGCTCTGAACTTAAACTTAGTTTGGAATGCCTTTGGTTTTGAATATTTCTGAAATCGTATTACTTCTCCTAAGTAAGTTGCTAGTCTGTTCTATTTACGTGAAATTCGAATAATATTGCGAAGTATCTGCCATCAGTTTTACTGTGTGCCAGGCTGAGTTCCCTGATGAATTTCAAATTTCAGATATGAAACAGTAAAGGTTAAAAAAAAAAATGTTACAAAGGGTACTTCATGCAGTAGCATAAACTTCTGTTTTCTCAAAACTTGTATCAGTTCATCTCACCAGGACCAGCAGGGGAAGCACACTCTGCCTAGGCACTGGCAAAGGGACACAGTGAGAGTGTAGGGTCTCTTGCTGGGGCCATTCAAAATTTGACTGTACAAGCCCCTGAGCAATATGACAGGGCTTTAAAAATGGCCCTGCTTGAAGTACGCGGGTGATCTGGAGACCTCTAAGGTGCTTTCCAACAAAAGCTTTTCTATAATTGTATGAAATCACCTGCAATAGATTAACCCTGGTCATTATTCCTATCACAGGAAATAACTGTGACGCCTGGGTAACAGGTGAGCTTACTGCGACACCAGGGAGAGCCTTCCTGTACTTAAAGGCAACCTGTAGGAAAGCTGGGGAGGGAGTCTTTATCAGGGCCTGGAGTGACAGGACAAGGAGTAACCGCTTTAAACTGAAAAGTAGCACCCAGAAAGAACGGAGTCACGCAACAGGATTCATTTCCAAAGAGCAGGGCCTTGAGCGGGTATATCACAATGACAGAGTTCATTTCCTTCCCAGTAGCTGGCACGTGCCGTTTTTTGGGATTTCGGGGCTACAGTGAGCTGCTAAGAGGGATGTCTTAGCTCTTGCAGGGCAGTGCTTCCACTAAGGCCAGGACTTTTCTGCATCTTCTACTGCCCTGCAAGCGAGGATGCTTGGGGCACACAGGAAGCTGGGAGGGGACACAGCTGCAGGGATTCCATAAGACACAAGCAAATGCAGCCTTGGCTTGGTGACACTTTCTCTTGATTACTGCTCAACACAAATTACCTCGAGCAAGTCTACTGTGAGGACTAAAGGAAAGAGACGTATGGATGCTGCTAAGCTCTTCTAGCTTGTACCAGGTAGGAAAGATACCTCTGTAGCAGGCGTGAAGAGGATAGCACTAATTAATTAGATGAGAAGCGGAGGAAAGGCACTTAGAGGTAGTGAAAAGCAGTTAATGTGATGTTCCGGGGAAGCTTCAGTCTGCTTAAGGAGTGGCAAGAACAAGCCTAAAGTCATAGCCAAATACAAGAAAGAGAGGAGGACACGCAGCATGAGAAGCTCCCGAGAGAAAGGAGCTCTGTTTTGGGTAAAAATCAGTCCCTTTTTCTATCATGGAGACATCCAAGGGCGTAGGACACGTGCACTTCAGGGAACCAAGAGATGCTGTGCATTTCTCTCGTCCCCCTGACACAGCCACTAGGTGACGATGCTTCCAATTCTCTCTAAAGAAACCTTGCTTTCTCAGGCCCAGGTGTCCAGCTGCACACCAAGGACGTCCCTGGCTCCCAGGCACAGTTCCCAGGCCCAAGGCCGAGCTCCCCTCCGAACCCCCATTCCAGCAGACCTTGCTCCTGGCATTGTGGAGCAGCCACTTCATGTCAGCCTTTTCTCCTGGCAGTCAGCTTAGCGCCGTAACCTCTGCCATCGGGGCGCCCGAGAGCCGTGTGAGGTCAGCAGAGAGTCACTGTCAGCCTTTGACCTCACAAAGGTGGGTGGCCATAAGTGCCCGGAGCGTCCAGCTCGCATTGAGTACTGCTGGTGGCACTCGAGGCGTGGAGGTCTGCATGGTGCAATGGGAGACGCCGATGTCCTGCTGCTGGAACAAGAGGCGCTGATGTGCTGCTGGTGCAGGAGGAGACGTGAAGGTGCTGCTGCTTACAGGTGCTGAGGAGCGGGCAGCCTCAGCGGGCAGCTGAATCAGAGGGCAGGGAAGCCAAGCAGCTTCCTTCTCTGGGGAAGGGGGCACAGAGAAAGTGATTGGAAATGGGGTACAAGCCTTCAGTCTCTAAAAGCAATCCCTCAGATGTTTAGGCATAGTAAAGTTAGGTATATCTATTTGACTCTAGACCCCAACATGTTTGTTAGTGTTCTGGTTTGTCCACTGCTTTCTTGTGGGGGATTTGAGTTGGCCATTAGTGTTTAGGTGATGCTGACTTCATATCTATGGTGCACTTTATTCTTAAAATGGGAAGTTTCTACCAATTTCCCATCCAAACTTGCTCATAAGCCAACTGCAGTCATCATTTCAGATGTGTCTCCCAACTTACACATTTCCTATTTCTCCTTGATATTTACTCAAGAAATTCATTTACGTAGAGACAACATATTCTTCTCTCAACTGGCATCTGGCTGGGCAGAATGATGTCCTTTCATTCCCTTCCAGGCAATAGGCAACTTGTTCCTTCTGTCTTGTGAACTCTTCCTCCTAAGTTCAATGTGAATACAAGTGGCAGAACTGTGCCTCATGTCCCAAATGAGTGTCAGGGCTGCCTTGTCCAGTGTATTCATACTGGAGGGAAAAAAAAATGAATAGCCATACACACTATATAACCACTAAACTTTTTCAGTCCTCCTTGTGCTAACAGTGCATGAACGTGAGGTTTTGTTGTCATTTTTGTTTGTTTGTTTGTTTGCTTGCTTTAAACTCCTGACTGCCATATAGCAAACATGACAAAAAAACACCCTTTTTTGAGAATCTCTGAGAATGGCTCTGCTTTGTATTATCACCTGTCACTTCACCTGAACCATTTCAATCACAAGCGATAGCCTTCTGTCAGGCTTGGTAGTACTTCCCAACCTTATGTCCCCTGCAAATCTCAAAGCTCATGTGAGCTCATGTATCCGTAGATAATGTATCAGAAGCTCACAGAAGGTGAAATAGTTGTAATTCATCCCCTGTGTAGGGAAGAACTGGTCCTAGAAAGGAAAGCTATTAAATTATCTGGAAACAATTTAGCTCTGATAAATTATTTTGTAAATTACACATTACCCCCTCCTTCCCTGGTCTTAGCTGTTCTTGCTCCAAAACTTTGCATGGTGTTGATGTCAAACTAACAGGCCCACACTTGTCTGGATGACTCTTTACCCTCTTCTGGACAGAGGTGTATTTGTTACTCTCCCATTCTGGGGACTATCCCTGATTTGCACAATTGTTATGCATTTTTCCTACTTGACTTGTTGTTCTGTGTGCCAATGCTGTTAATAGGCTAGGTAGATATCAGCTTTTCATTTTTCACTTGAATCACTATAGATTGTTATTTCACCTCAGATGATGTTGCGCCTAGTGCCCTACCCTCCTTTTCAATGGGAGTCCTGTCACTGCCCTTAATATCACATTGTTGTTGCTGTTAGATGCAGGAAATAAGATTTGCAGCATTTGAGACATCAGTAACTTTTGATCTATTTTTGCCTCAAGTGTGCAACTGTCCTAATTTGTTCTCTTTGTTCCCCCTGGTTTCTGTGGCTTAAGTACCACTTACTATTATTGTTTAATTTCCTATGTGAAGGAGGTTTTTGGTCATTCTTACTTTATTTCTGCAGTTTTTAACCTCTGAAACATGCCTTTTCTCATCGCTTTTTTCCTGTTTGAATTTTGAATTTTAACTATGCCTTCTCTGCACTCAAGTCCCAGAGCTGCTTAGTCAGACTCAATTATTCATTTCCTTAGATTTCAAAGTTTGCATTTCTAAGCCTCAGAACCTTCATTCTAAACCTGGTTTTGTCTGTCGTGAAATGTAAAATGAGAAAAGTCAGCTCATGATCACACTTTATTCAAATTTTACTACATTTAAACCCATACAGGAGCCAAGTCTAAAATGGTCTTATATTTTTTCACTTTTGGGAAGAAATCCATCACATAGTATACCTCTATGAACATAAGTGGTAATTATCTTTCAATCTTTTGCTGGGAAGTTAAAGTCTCCCATAATTCCCATTATTGTTTACGTGTCTGATAACTGTACAGAGATAATTCACTATTAGACTGGAGCTAAGAGCAAAGAGCAGGCTAGCAAGGCTGTCTATCTTTAGCAGTGATTTGCACAAAACCACTCTTTTGCTGACCCATAACATTTAATTTCTCTATCCTCTGCTTCTTGCTAACACAAAGCACCATCTTATTCCATCCATTTGCCTTGGTTTCCAGCCTTCCTGAGATTTATCAGTACTTGTATGACATTCATGCCTTTGTTTCACCCTTCCTGTGTTGACACTTGTCATAACAGTTTTAGATCCTGAACATGATCATCTCAAAGTTTGCCTGACAGTTAGGTCTTCCTCACATTGTCATAGAGTATCAGGTCTCTACCACTTGAAATAGATTGGATTGGATTAGATTATTGGCACCGTCTCTTGTGCTGGTAGTCCATTATCTTCACAGTCCGTACAACTGGCCATCAGTGAACATGAAGTGGCCTTATCCTGCCCATTTACCTTTCTGGAAATCAGCCACTCTCTCTGCCTAGAACAGGGAATGGATTTTCCTCACCTTTCTTCAAAAGCTCTGAAGTTTTCTGTGATCTTTCCAATTGTATGGTATGATAAGCTTTTGCTGCCACTGAAGGGTAGAAGTCATTATGAATAGTGCCAACAAAACAGAAACATAACAATGAAAACGATATTTTAATTCAGAATAGGTATTTGAAAAGTTCACCTTTTCTAGCACA
Source organism: Anser anser (assembly GCF_964211835.1). Classification (NCBI taxonomy): domain Eukaryota; kingdom Metazoa; phylum Chordata; class Aves; order Anseriformes; family Anatidae; genus Anser; species Anser anser. The sequence continues at coordinate 893,728 of NW_028154218.1, read as the reverse complement.
AATGGGGAAAAGAAAAAAAGGAAGGAAAAAAAAAAAAAAAGCAGTCCTAAAACATCAAAACTGTGGCCAAAGAATTAGAAGAAACACTATTTTTCCAAAGCTGCAATGTTTTCCATTCATCTGGCTGGGCCAGCAGAGCACTGGAGACCTGGATGCACTGTACTCATGGCTGGTTCCCCTAAATGACCTGCAGGGAGATCTTCTTATCTCTATCCCTCTGTTTCTCCTTTCAATCTCTGTTTTGTCTGTTTGTATCACTAGCTCTCAAATCGCCACTGATATATGCACGTGCAGCACCCAGCACAACCTTGTTTCAGGCTCCAGCGGGACCTTTAGGCATTACCATCCTGTAAACAAATAACAATGATAGTGAGTGTAATTACAATCGTCAAACTATTCCAGCTCCACATCATTAGCCATGCCCTGAGCTAAATAACATTTTAATCAGTTTGATATGTCATCTGTGGCTTTCTTCACTGTCACTTGCAATCCAGCAAACTCCTTCCTTCACGTTTCTAGATTAGACAGAGGGTTCTCAACTGCAGACATCCAATTCCCTGTTCAGGAAGCAGCGAGACCTTTCCTCTTCTCACAGATTTAAGATGATAGCCAAGCATCATGAGACACAGTGCGTATGTCTCCTAGGCCCATCCCATGAGAGCAGGACATTTACCACACATGAGAAGAAGACTTAATGCAGTGGCAAAGCAAAATACTCAGTGTCAAAGCCATGTCGAGATGATCATTAAAGAGAGATCAAAATTACCCAATACAGGAGGAAAATCTATCGTTTGTAGAAGATTATGTTCTCTGATTATTAGTTTCAAAATTAGTTTTTCCTTTGGATTTGCTCTGAACTTAAACTTAGTTTGGAATGCCTTTGGTTTTGAATATTTCTGAAATCGTATTACTTCTCCTAAGTAAGTTGCTAGTCTGTTCTATTTACGTGAAATTCGAATAATATTGCGAAGTATCTGCCATCAGTTTTACTGTGTGCCAGGCTGAGTTCCCTGATGAATTTCAAATTTCAGATATGAAACAGTAAAGGTTAAAAAAAAAAATGTTACAAAGGGTACTTCATGCAGTAGCATAAACTTCTGTTTTCTCAAAACTTGTATCAGTTCATCTCACCAGGACCAGCAGGGGAAGCACACTCTGCCTAGGCACTGGCAAAGGGACACAGTGAGAGTGTAGGGTCTCTTGCTGGGGCCATTCAAAATTTGACTGTACAAGCCCCTGAGCAATATGACAGGGCTTTAAAAATGGCCCTGCTTGAAGTACGCGGGTGATCTGGAGACCTCTAAGGTGCTTTCCAACAAAAGCTTTTCTATAATTGTATGAAATCACCTGCAATAGATTAACCCTGGTCATTATTCCTATCACAGGAAATAACTGTGACGCCTGGGTAACAGGTGAGCTTACTGCGACACCAGGGAGAGCCTTCCTGTACTTAAAGGCAACCTGTAGGAAAGCTGGGGAGGGAGTCTTTATCAGGGCCTGGAGTGACAGGACAAGGAGTAACCGCTTTAAACTGAAAAGTAGCACCCAGAAAGAACGGAGTCACGCAACAGGATTCATTTCCAAAGAGCAGGGCCTTGAGCGGGTATATCACAATGACAGAGTTCATTTCCTTCCCAGTAGCTGGCACGTGCCGTTTTTTGGGATTTCGGGGCTACAGTGAGCTGCTAAGAGGGATGTCTTAGCTCTTGCAGGGCAGTGCTTCCACTAAGGCCAGGACTTTTCTGCATCTTCTACTGCCCTGCAAGCGAGGATGCTTGGGGCACACAGGAAGCTGGGAGGGGACACAGCTGCAGGGATTCCATAAGACACAAGCAAATGCAGCCTTGGCTTGGTGACACTTTCTCTTGATTACTGCTCAACACAAATTACCTCGAGCAAGTCTACTGTGAGGACTAAAGGAAAGAGACGTATGGATGCTGCTAAGCTCTTCTAGCTTGTACCAGGTAGGAAAGATACCTCTGTAGCAGGCGTGAAGAGGATAGCACTAATTAATTAGATGAGAAGCGGAGGAAAGGCACTTAGAGGTAGTGAAAAGCAGTTAATGTGATGTTCCGGGGAAGCTTCAGTCTGCTTAAGGAGTGGCAAGAACAAGCCTAAAGTCATAGCCAAATACAAGAAAGAGAGGAGGACACGCAGCATGAGAAGCTCCCGAGAGAAAGGAGCTCTGTTTTGGGTAAAAATCAGTCCCTTTTTCTATCATGGAGACATCCAAGGGCGTAGGACACGTGCACTTCAGGGAACCAAGAGATGCTGTGCATTTCTCTCGTCCCCCTGACACAGCCACTAGGTGACGATGCTTCCAATTCTCTCTAAAGAAACCTTGCTTTCTCAGGCCCAGGTGTCCAGCTGCACACCAAGGACGTCCCTGGCTCCCAGGCACAGTTCCCAGGCCCAAGGCCGAGCTCCCCTCCGAACCCCCATTCCAGCAGACCTTGCTCCTGGCATTGTGGAGCAGCCACTTCATGTCAGCCTTTTCTCCTGGCAGTCAGCTTAGCGCCGTAACCTCTGCCATCGGGGCGCCCGAGAGCCGTGTGAGGTCAGCAGAGAGTCACTGTCAGCCTTTGACCTCACAAAGGTGGGTGGCCATAAGTGCCCGGAGCGTCCAGCTCGCATTGAGTACTGCTGGTGGCACTCGAGGCGTGGAGGTCTGCATGGTGCAATGGGAGACGCCGATGTCCTGCTGCTGGAACAAGAGGCGCTGATGTGCTGCTGGTGCAGGAGGAGACGTGAAGGTGCTGCTGCTTAGAGGTGCTGAGGAGCGGGCAGCCTCAGCGGGCAGCTGAATCAGAGGGCAGGGAAGCCAAGCAGCTTCCTTCTCTGGGGAAGGGGGCACAGAGAAAGTGATTGGAAATGGGGTACAAGCCTTCAGCCTCTAAAAGCAATCCCTCAGATGTTTAGGCATAGTAAAGTTAGGTATATCTATTTGACTCTAGACCCCAACATGTTTGTTAGTGTTCTGGTTTGTCCACTGCTTTCTTGTGGGGGATTTGAGTTGGCCATTAGTGTTTAGGTGATGCTGACTTCATATCTATGGTGCACTTTATTCTTAAAATGGGAAGTTTCTACCAATTTCCCATCCAAACTTGCTCATAAGCCAACTGCAGTCATCATTTCAGATGTGTCTCCCAACTTACACATTTCCTATTTCTCCTTGATATTTACTCAAGAAATTCATTTACGTAGAGACAACATATTCTTCTCTCAACTGGCATCTGGCTGGGCAGAATGATGTCCTTTCATTCCCTTCCAGGCAATAGGCAACTTGTTCCTTCTGTCTTGTGAACTCTTCCTCCTAAGTTCAATGTGAATACAAGTGGCAGAACTGTGCCTCATGTCCCAAATGAGTGTCAGGGCTGCCTTGTCCAGTGTATTCATACTGGAGGGAAAAAAAAATGAATAGCCATACACACTATATAACCACTAAACTTTTTCAGTCCTCCTTGTGCTAACAGTGCATGAACGTGAGGTTTTGTTGTCATTTTTGTTTGTTTGTTTGTTTGCTTGCTTTAAACTCCTGACTGCCATATAGCAAACATGACAAAAAAACACCCTTTTTTGAGAATCTCTGAGAATGGCTCTGCTTTGTATTATCACCTGTCACTTCACCTGAACCATTTCAATCACAAGCGATAGCCTTCTGTCAGGCTTGGTAGTACTTCCCAACCTTATGTCCCCTGCAAATCTCAAAGCTCATGTGAGCTCATGTATCCGTAGATAATGTATCAGAAGCTCACAGAAGGTGAAATAGTTGTAATTCATCCCCTGTGTAGGGAAGAACTGGTCCTAGAAAGGAAAGCTATTAAATTATCTGGAAACAATTTAGCTCTGATAAATTATTTTGTAAATTACACATTACCCCCTCCTTCCCTGGTCTTAGCTGTTCTTGCTCCAAAACTTTGCATGGTGTTGATGTCAAACTAACAGGCCCACACTTGTCTGGATGACTCTTTACCCTCTTCTGGACAGAGGTGTATTTGTTACTCTCCCATTCTGGGGACTATCCCTGATTTGCACAATTGTTATGCATTTTTCCTACTTGACTTGTTGTTCTGTGTGCCAATGCTGTTAATAGGCTAGGTAGATATCAGCTTTTCATTTTTCACTTGAATCACTATAGATTGTTATTTCACCTCAGATGATGTTGCGCCTAGTGCCCTACCCTCCTTTTCAATGGGAGTCCTGTCACTGCCCTTAATATCACATTGTTGTTGCTGTTAGATGCAGGAAATAAGATTTGCAGCATTTGAGACATCAGTAACTTTTGATCTATTTTTGCCTCAAGTGTGCAACTGTCCTAATTTGTTCTCTTTGTTCCCCCTGGTTTCTGTGGCTTAAGTACCACTTACTATTATTGTTTAATTTCCTATGTGAAGGAGGTTTTTGGTCATTCTTACTTTATTTCTGCAGTTTTTAACCTCTGAAACATGCCTTTTCTCATCGCTTTTTTCCTGTTTGAATTTTGAATTTTAACTATGCCTTCTCTGCACTCAAGTCCCAGAGCTGCTTAGTCAGACTCAATTATTCATTTCCTTAGATTTCAAAGTTTGCATTTCTAAGCCTCAGAACCTTCATTCTAAACCTGGTTTTGTCTGTCGTGAAATGTAAAATGAGAAAAGTCAGCTCATGATCACACTTTATTCAAATTTTACTACATTTAAACCCATACAGGAGCCAAGTCTAAAATGGTCTTATATTTTTTCACTTTTGGGAAGAAATCCATCACATAGTATACCTCTATGAACATAAGTGGTAATTATCTTTCAATCTTTTGCTGGGAAGTTAAAGTCTCCCATAATTCCCATTATTGTTTACGTGTCTGATAACTGTACAGAGATAATTCACTATTAGACTGGAGCTAAGAGCAAAGAGCAGGCTAGCAAGGCTGTCTATCTTTAGCAGTGATTTGCACAAAACCACTCTTTTGCTGACCCATAACATTTAATTTCTCTATCCTCTGCTTCTTGCTAACACAAAGCACCATCTTATTCCATCCATTTGCCTTGGTTTCCAGCCTTCCTGAGATTTATCGGTACTTGTATGACATTCATGCCTTTGTTTCACCCTTCCTGTGTTGACACTTGTCATAACAGTTTTAGATCCTGAACATGATCATCTCAAAGTTTGCCTGACAGTTAGGTCTTCCTCACATTGTCATAGAGTATCAGGTCTCTACCACTTGAAATAGATTGGATTGGATTAGATTATTGGCACCGTCTCTTGTGCTGGTAGTCCATTATCTTCACAGTCCGTACAACTGGCCATCAGTGAACATGAAGTGGCCTTATCCTGCCCATTTACCTTTCTGGAAATCAGCCACTCTCTCTGCCTAGAACAGGGAATGGATTTTCCTCACCTTTCTTCAAAAGCTCTGAAGTTTTCTGTGATCTTTCCAATTGTATGGTATGATAAGCTTTTGCTGCCACTGAAGGGTAGAAGTCATTATGAATAGTGCCAACAAAACAGAAACATAACAATGAAAACGATATTTTAATTCAGAATAGGTATTTGAAAAGTTCACCTTTTCTAGCACAAACGGGGAAAAGAAAAAAAGGAAGGAAAAAAAAAAAAAAGCAGTCCTAAAACATCAAAACTGTGGCCAAAGAATTAGAAGAAACACTATTTTTCCAAAGCTGCAATGTTTTCCATTCATCTGGCTGGGCCAGCAGAGCACTGGAGACCTGGATGCACTGTACTCATGGCTGGTTCCCCTAAATGACCTGCAGGGAGATCTTCTTATCTCTATCCCTCTGTTTCTCCTTTCAATCTCTGTTTTGTCTGTTTGTATCACTAGCTCTCAAATCACCACTGATATATGCACGTGCAGCACCCAGCACAACCTTGTTTCAGGCTCCAGCGGGACCTTTAGGCATTACCATCCTGTAAACAAATAACAATGATAGTGAGTGTAATTACAATCGTCAAACTATTCCAGCTCCACATCATTAGCCATGCCCTGAGCTAAATAACATTTTAATCAGTTTGATATGTCATCTGTGGCTTTCTTCACTGTCACTTGCAATCCAGCAAACTCCTTCCTTCACGTTTCTAGATTAGACAGAGGGTTCTCAACTGCAGACATCCAATTCCCTGTTCAGGAAGCAGCGAGACCTTTCCTCTTCTCACAGATTTAAGATGATAGCCAAGCATCATGAGACACAGTGCGTATGTCTCCTAGGCCCATCCCATGAGAGCAGGACATTTACCACACATGAGAAGAAGACTTAATGCAGTGGCAAAGCAAAATACTCAGTGTCAAAGCCATGTCGAGATGATCATTAAAGACAGATCAAAATTACCCAATGCAGGAGGAAAATCTATCGTTTGTAGAAGATTATGTTCTCTGATTATTAGTTTCTAAATTAGTTTTTCCTTTGGATTTCCTCTGAACTTAAACTTAGTTTGGAATGCCTTTGGTTTTGAATATTTCTGAAATCGTATTACTTCTCCTAAGTAAGTTGCTAGTCTGTTCTATTTACGTGAAATTCGAATAATATTGCGAAGTATCTGCCATCAGTTTTACTGTGTGCCAGGCTGAGTTCCCTGATGAATTTCAAATTTCAGATATGAAACAGTAAAGGTTAAAAAAAAAAATGTTACAAAGGGTACTTCATGCAGTAGCATAAACTTCTGTTTTCTCAAAACTTGTATCAGTTCATCTCACCAGGACCAGCAGGGGAAGCACACTCTGCCTAGGCACTGGCAAAGGGACACAGTGAGAGTGTAGGGTCTCTTGCTGGGGCCATTCAAAATTTGACTGTACAAGCCCCTGAGCAATATGACAGGGCTTTAAAAATGGCCCTGCTTGAAGTACGCGGGTGATCTGGAGACCTCTAAGGTGCTTTCCAACAAAAGCTTTTCTATAATTGTATGAAATCACCTGCAATAGATTAACCCTGGTCATTATTCCTATCACAGGAAATAACTGTGACGCCTGGGTAACAGGTGAGCTTACTGCGACACCAGGGAGAGCCTTCCTGTACTTAAAGGCAACCTGTAGGAAAGCTGGGGAGGGAGTCTTTATCAGGGCCTGGAGTGACAGGACAAGGAGTAACCGCTTTAAACTGAAAAGTAGCACCCAGAAAGAACGGAGTCACGCAACAGGATTCATTTCCAAAGAGCAGGGCCTTGAGCGGGTATATCACAATGACAGAGTTCATTTCCTTCCCAGTAGCTGGCACGTGCCGTTTTTTGGGATTTCGGGGCTACAGTGAGCTGCTAAGAGGGATGTCTTAGCTCTTGCAGGGCAGTGCTTCCACTAAGGCCAGGACTTTTCTGCATCTTCTACTGCCCTGCAAGCGAGGATGCTTGGGGCACACAGGAAGCTGGGAGGGGACACAGCTGCAGGGATTCCATAAGACACAAGCAAATGCAGCCTTGGCTTGGTGACACTTTCTCTTGATTACTGCTCAACACAAATTACCTCGAGCAAGTCTACTGTGAGGACTAAAGGAAAGAGACGTATGGATGCTGCTAAGCTCTTCTAGCTTGTACCAGGTAGGAAAGATACCTCTGTAGCAGGCGTGAAGAGGATAGCACTAATTAATTAGATGAGAAGCGGAGGAAAGGCACTTAGAGGTAGTGAAAAGCAGTTAATGTGATGTTCCGGGGAAGCTTCAGTCTGCTTAAGGAGTGGCAAGAACAAGCCTAAAGTCATAGCCAAATACAAGAAAGAGAGGAGGACACGCAGCATGAGAAGCTCCCGAGAGAAAGGAGCTCTGTTTTGGGTAAAAATCAGTCCCTTTTTCTATCATGGAGACATCCAAGGGCGTAGGACACGTGCACTTCAGGGAACCAAGAGATGCTGTGCATTTCTCTCGTCCCCCTGACACAGCCACTAGGTGACGATGCTTCCAATTCTCTCTAAAGAAACCTTGCTTTCTCAGGCCCAGGTGTCCAGCTGCACACCAAGGACGTCCCTGGCTCCCAGGCACAGTTCCCAGGCCCAAGGCCGAGCTCCCCTCCGAACCCCCATTCCAGCAGACCTTGCTCCTGGCATTGTGGAGCAGCCACTTCATGTCAGCCTTTTCTCCTGGCAGTCAGCTTAGCGCCGTAACCTCTGCCATCGGGGCGCCCGAGAGCCGTGTGAGGTCAGCAGAGAGTCACTGTCAGCCTTTGACCTCACAAAGGTGGGTGGCCATAAGTGCCCTGAGCGTCCAGCTCGCATTGAGTACTGCTGGTGGCACTCGAGGCGTGGAGGTCTGCATGGTGCAATGGGAGACGCCGATGTCCTGCTGCTGGAACAAGAGGCGCTGATGTGCTGCTGGTGCAGGAGGAGACGTGAAGGTGCTGCTGCTTAGAGGTGCTGAGGAGCGGGCAGCCTCAGCGGGCAGCTGAATCAGAGGGCAGGGAAGCCAAGCAGCTTCCTTCTCTGGGGAAGGGGGCACAGAGAAAGTGATTGGAAATGGGGTACAAGCCTTCAGCCTCTAAAAGCAATCCCTCAGATGTTTAGGCATAGTAAAGTTAGGTATATCTATTTGACTCTAGACCCCAACATGTTTGTTAGTGTTCTGGTTTGTCCACTGCTTTCTTGTGGGGGATTTGAGTTGGCCATTAGTGTTTAGGTGATGCTGACTTCATATCTATGGTGCACTTTATTCTTAAAATGGGAAGTTTCTACCAATTTCCCATCCAAACTTGCTCATAAGCCAACTGCAGTCATCATTTCAGATGTGTCTCCCAACTTACACATTTCCTATTTCTCCTTGATATTTACTCAAGAAATTCATTTACGTAGAGACAACATATTCTTCTCTCAACTGGCATCTGGCTGGGCAGAATGATGTCCTTTCATTCCCTTCCAGGCAATAGGCAACTTGTTCCTTCTGTCTTGTGAACTCTTCCTCCTAAGTTCAATGTGAATACAAGTGGCAGAACTGTGCCTCATGTCCCAAATGAGTGTCAGGGCTGCCTTGTCCAGTGTATTCATACTGGAGGGAAAAAAAAATGAATAGCCATACACACTATATAACCACTAAACTTTTTCAGTCCTCCTTGTGCTAACAGTGCATGAACGTGAGGTTTTGTTGTCATTTTTGTTTGTTTGTTTGTTTGCTTGCTTTAAACTCCTGACTGCCATATAGCAAACATGACAAAAAAACACCCTTTTTTGAGAATCTCTGAGAATGGCTCTGCTTTGTATTATCACCTGTCACTTCACCTGAACCATTTCAATCACAAGCGATAGCCTTCTGTCAGGCTTGGTAGTACTTCCCAACCTTATGTCCCCTGCAAATCTCAAAGCTCATGTGAGCTCATGTATCCGTAGATAATGTATCAGAAGCTCACAGAAGGTGAAATAGTTGTAATTCATCCCCTGTGTAGGGAAGAACTGGTCCTAGAAAGGAAAGCTATTAAATTATCTGGAAACAATTTAGCTCTGATAAATTATTTTGTAAATTACACATTACCCCCTCCTTCCCTGGTCTTAGCTGTTCTTGCTCCAAAACTTTGCATGGTGTTGATGTCAAACTAACAGGCCCACACTTGTCTGGATGACTCTTTACCCTCTTCTGGACAGAGGTGTATTTGTTACTCTCCCATTCTGGGGACTATCCCTGATTTGCACAATTGTTATGCATTTTTCCTACTTGACTTGTTGTTCTGTGTGCCAATGCTGTTAATAGGCTAGGTAGATATCAGCTTTTCATTTTTCACTTGAATCACTATAGATTGTTATTTCACCTCAGATGATGTTGCGCCTAGTGCCCTACCCTCCTTTTCAATGGGAGTCCTGTCACTGCCCTTAATATCACATTGTTGTTGCTGTTAGATGCAGGAAATAAGATTTGCAGCATTTGAGACATCAGTAACTTTTGATCTATTTTTGCCTCAAGTGTGCAACTGTCCTAATTTGTTCTCTTTGTTCCCCCTGGTTTCTGTGGCTTAAGTACCACTTACTATTATTGTTTAATTTCCTATGTGAAGGAGGTTTTTGGTCATTCTTACTTTATTTCTGCAGTTTTTAACCTCTGAAACATGCCTTTTCTCATCGCTTTTTTCCTGTTTGAATTTTGAATTTTAACTATGCCTTCTCTGCACTCAAGTCCCAGAGCTGCTTAGTCAGACTCAATTATTCATTTCCTTAGATTTCAAAGTTTGCATTTCTAAGCCTCAAAACCTTCATTCTAAACCTGGTTTTGTCTGTCGTGAAATGTAAAATGAGAAAAGTCAGCTCATGATCACACTTTATTCAAATTTTACTACATTTAAACCCATACAGGAGCCAAGTCTAAAATGGTCTTATATTTTTTCACTTTTGGGAAGAAATCCATCACATAGTATACCTCTATGAACATAAGTGGTAATTATCTTTCAATCTTTTGCTGGGAAGTTAAAGTCTCCCATAATTCCCATTATTGTTTACGTGTCTGATAACTGTACAGAGATAATTCACTATTAGACTGGAGCTAAGAGCAAAGAGCAGGCTAGCAAGGCTGTCTATCTTTAGCAGTGATTTGCACAAAACCACTCTTTTGCTGACCCATAACATTTAATTTCTCTATCCTCTGCTTCTTGCTAACACAAAGCACCATCTTATTCCATCCATTTGCCTTGGTTTCCAGCCTTCCTGAGATTTATCAGTACTTGTATGACATTCATGCCTTTGTTTCACCCTTCCTGTGTTGACACTTGTCATAACAGTTTTAGATCCTGAACATGATCATCTCAAAGTTTGCCTGACAGTTAGGTCTTCCTCACATTGTCATAGAGTATCAGGTCTCTACCACTTGAAATAGATTGGATTGGATTAGATTATTGGCACCGTCTCTTGTGCTGGTAGTCCATTATCTTCACAGTCCGTACAACTGGCCATCAGTGAACATGAAGTGGCCTTATCCTGCCCATTTACCTTTCTGGAAATCAGCCACTCTCTCTGCCTAGAACAGGGAATGGATTTTCCTCACCTTTCTTCAAAAGCTCTGAAGTTTTCTGTGATCTTTCCAATTGTATGGTATGATAAGCTTTTGCTGCCACTGAAGGGTAGAAGTCATTATGAATAGTGCCAACAAAACAGAAACATAACAATGAAAACGATATTTTAATTCAGAATAGGTATTTGAAAAGTTCACCTTTTCTAGCACAAACGGGGAAAAGAAAAAAAGGAAGGAAAAAAAAAAAAAAGCAGTCCTAAAACATCAAAACTGTGGCCAAAGAATTAGAAGAAACACTATTTTTCCAAAGCTGCAATGTTTTCCATTCATCTGGCTGGGCCAGCAGAGCACTGGAGACCTGGATGCACTGTACTCATGGCTGGTTCCCCTAAATGACCTGCAGGGAGATCTTCTTATCTCTATCCCTCTGTTTCTCCTTTCAATCTCTGTTTTGTCTGTTTGTATCACTAGCTCTCAAATCGCCACTGATATATGCACGTGCAGCACCCAGCACAACCTTGTTTCAGGCTCCAGCGGGACCTTTAGGCATTACCATCCTGTAAACAAATAACAATGATAGTGAGTGTAATTACAATCGTCAAACTATTCCAGCTCCACATCATTAGCCATGCCCTGAGCTAAATAACATTTTAATCAGTTTGATATGTCATCTGTGGCTTTCTTCACTGTCACTTGCAATCCAGCAAACTCCTTCCTTCACGTTTCTAGATTAGACAGAGGGTTCTCAACTGCAGACATCCAATTCCCTGTTCAGGAAGCAGCGAGACCTTTCCTCTTCTCACAGATTTAAGATGATAGCCAAGCATCATGAGACACAGTGCGTATGTCTCCTAGGCCCATCCCATGAGAGCAGGACATTTACCACACATGAGAAGAAGACTTAATGCAGTGGCAAAGCAAAATACTCAGTGTCAAAGCCATGTCGAGATGATCATTAAAGACAGATCAAAATTACCCAATACAGGAGGAAAATCTATCGTTTGTAGAAGATTATGTTCTCTGATTATTAGTTTCAAAATTAGTTTTTCCTTTGGATTTGCTCTGAACTTAAACTTAGTTTGGAATGCCTTTGGTTTTGAATATTTCTGAAATCGTATTACTTCTCCTAAGTAAGTTGCTAGTCTGTTCTATTTACGTGAAATTCGAATAATATTGCGAAGTATCTGCCATCAGTTTTACTGTGTGCCAGGCTGAGTTCCCTGATGAATTTCAAATTTCAGATATGAAACAGTAAAGGTTAAAAAAAAAAATGTTACAAAGGGTACTTCATGCAGTAGCATAAACTTCTGTTTTCTCAAAACTTGTATCAGTTCATCTCACCAGGACCAGCAGGGGAAGCACACTCTGCCTAGGCACTGGCAAAGGGACACAGTGAGAGTGTAGGGTCTCTTGCTGGGGCCATTCAAAATTTGACTGTACAAGCCCCTGAGCAATATGACAGGGCTTTAAAAATGGCCCTGCTTGAAGTACGCGGGTGATCTGGAGACCTCTAAGGTGCTTTCCAACAAAAGCTTTTCTATAATTGTATGAAATCACCTGCAATAGATTAACCCTGGTCATTATTCCTATCACAGGAAATAACTGTGACGCCTGGGTAACAGGTGAGCTTACTGCGACACCAGGGAGAGCCTTCCTGTACTTAAAGGCAACCTGTAGGAAAGCTGGGGAGGGAGTCTTTATCAGGGCCTGGAGTGACAGGACAAGGAGTAACCGCTTTAAACTGAAAAGTAGCACCCAGAAAGAACGGAGTCACGCAACAGGATTCATTTCCAAAGAGCAGGGCCTTGAGCGGGTATATCACAATGACAGAGTTCATTTCCTTCCCAGTAGCTGGCACGTGCCGTTTTTTGGGATTTCGGGGCTACAGTGAGCTGCTAAGAGGGATGTCTTAGCTCTTGCAGGGCAGTGCTTCCACTAAGGCCAGGACTTTTCTGCATCTTCTACTGCCCTGCAAGCGAGGATGCTTGGGGCACACAGGAAGCTGGGAGGGGACACAGCTGCAGGGATTCCATAAGACACAAGCAAATGCAGCCTTGGCTTGGTGACACTTTCTCTTGATTACTGCTCAACAAAAATTACCTCGAGCAAGTCTACTGTGAGGACTAAAGGAAAGAGACGTATGGATGCTGCTAAGCTCTTCTAGCTTGTACCAGGTAGGAAAGATACCTCTGTAGCAGGCGTGAAGAGGATAGCACTAATTAATTAGATGAGAAGCGGAGGAAAGGCACTTAGAGGTAGTGAAAAGCAGTTAATGTGATGTTCCCAGGAAGCTTCAGTCTGCTTAAGGAGTAGCAAGAACAAGCCTAAAGTCATAGCCAAATACAAGAAAGAGAGGAGGACACGCAGCATGAGAAGCTCCCGAGAGAAAGGAGCTCTGTTTTGGGTAAAAATCAGTCCCTTTTTCTATCATGGAGACATCCAAGGGCGTAGGACACGTGCACTTCAGGGAACCAAGAGATGCTGTGCATTTCTCTCGTCCCCCTGACACAGCCACTAGGTGACGATGCTTCCAATTCTCTCTAAAGAAACCTTGCTTTCTCAGGCCCAGGTGTCCAGCTGCACACCAAGGACGTCCCTGGCTCCCAGGCACAGTTCCCAGGCCCAAGGCCGAGCTCCCCTCCGAACCCCCATTCCAGCAGACCTTGCTCCTGGCATTGTGGAGCAGCCATTTCATGTCAGCCTTTTCTCCTGGCAGTCAGCTTAGCGCCGTAACCTCTGCCATCGGGGCGCCCGAGAGCCGTGTGAGGTCAGCAGAGAGTCACTGTCAGCCTTTGACCTCACAAAGGTGGGTGGCCATAAGTGCCCTGAGCGTCCAGCTCGCATTGAGTACTGCTGGTGGCACTCGAGGCGTGGAGGTCTGCATGGTGCAATGGGAGACGCCGATGTCCTGCTGCTGGAACAAGAGGCGCTGATGTGCTGCTGGTGCAGGAGGAGACGTGAAGGTGCTGCTGCTTAGAGGTGCTGAGGAGCGGGCAGCCTCAGCGGGCAGCTGAATCAGAGGGCAGGGAAGCCAAGCAGCTTCCTTCTCTGGGGAAGGGGGCACAGAGAAAGTGATTGGAAATGGGGTACAAGCCTTCAGCCTCTAAAAGCAATCCCTCAGATGTTTAGGCATAGTAAAGTTAGGTATATCTATTTGACTCTAGACCCCAACATGTTTGTTAGTGTTCTGGTTTGTCCACTGCTTTCTTGTGGGGGATTTGAGTTGGCCATTAGTGTTTAGGTGATGCTGACTTCATATCTATGGTGCACTTTATTCTTAAAATGGGAAGTTTCTACCAATTTCCCATCCAAACTTGCTCATAAGCCAACTGCAGTCATCATTTCAGATGTGTCTCCCAACTTACACATTTCCTATTTCTCCTTGATATTTACTCAAGAAATTCATTTACGTAGAGACAACATATTCTTCTCTCAACTGGCATCTGGCTGGGCAGAATGATGTCCTTTCATTCCCTTCCAGGCAATAGGCAACTTGTTCCTTCTGTCTTGTGAACTCTTCCTCCTAAGTTCAATGTGAATACAAGTGGCAGAACTGTGCCTCATGTCCCAAATGAGTGTCAGGGCTGCCTTGTCCAGTGTATTCATACTGGAGGGAAAAAAAAATGAATAGCCATACACACTATATAACCACTAAACTTTTTCAGTCCTCCTTGTGCTAACAGTGCATGAACGTGAGGTTTTGTTGTCATTTTTGTTTGTTTGTTTGTTTGCTTGCTTTAAACTCCTGACTGCCATATAGCAAACATGACAAAAAAACACCCTTTTTTGAGAATCTCTGAGAATGGCTCTGCTTTGTATTATCACCTGTCACTTCACCTGAACCATTTCAATCACAAGCGATAGCCTTCTGTCAGGCTTGGTAGTACTTCCCAACCTTATGTCCCCTGCAAATCTCAAAGCTCATGTGAGCTCATGTATCCGTAGATAATGTATCAGAAGCTCACAGAAGGTGAAATAGTTGTAATTCATCCCCTGTGTAGGGAAGAACTGGTCCTAGAAAGGAAAGCTATTAAATTATCTGGAAACAATTTAGCTCTGATAAATTATTTTGTAAATTACACATTACCCCCTCCTTCCCTGGTCTTAGCTGTTCTTGCTCCAAAACTTTGCATGGTGTTGATGTCAAACTAACAGGCCCACACTTGTCTGGATGACTCTTTACCCTCTTCTGGACAGAGGTGTATTTGTTACTCTCCCATTCTGGGGACTATCCCTGATTTGCACAATTGTTATGCATTTTTCCTACTTGACTTGTTGTTCTGTGTGCCAATGCTGTTAATAGGCTAGGTAGATATCAGCTTTTCATTTTTCACTTGAATCACTATAGATTGTTATTTCACCTCAGATGATGTTGCGCCTAGTGCCCTACCCTCCTTTTCAATGGGAGTCCTGTCACTGCCCTTAATATCACATTGTTGTTGCTGTTAGATGCAGGAAATAAGATTTGCAGCATTTGAGACATCAGTAACTTTTGATCTATTTTTGCCTCAAGTGTGCAACTGTCCTAATTTGTTCTCTTTGTTCCCCCTGGTTTCTGTGGCTTAAGTACCACTTACTATTATTGTTTAATTTCCTATGTGAAGGAGGTTTTTGGTCATTCTTACTTTATTTCTGCAGTTTTTAACCTCTGAAACATGCCTTTTCTCATCGCTTTTTTCCTGTTTGAATTTTGAATTTTAACTATGCCTTCTCTGCACTCAAGTCCCAGAGCTGCTTAGTCAGACTCAATTATTCATTTCCTTAGATTTCAAAGTTTGCATTTCTAAGCCTCAGAACCTTCATTCTAAACCTGGTTTTGTCTGTCGTGAAATGTAAAATGAGAAAAGTCAGCTCATGATCACACTTTATTCAAATTTTACTACATTTAAACCCATACAGGAGCCAAGTCTAAAATGGTCTTATATTTTTTCACTTTTGGGAAGAAATCCATCACATAGTATACCTCTATGAACATAAGTGGTAATTATCTTTCAATCTTTTGCTGGGAAGTTAAAGTCTCCCATAATTCCCATTATTGTTTACGTGTCTGATAACTGTACAGAGATAATTCACTATTAGACTGGAGCTAAGAGCAAAGAGCAGGCTAGCAAGGCTGTCTATCTTTAGCAGTGATTTGCACAAAACCACTCTTTTGCTGACCCATAACATTTAATTTCTCTATCCTCTGCTTCTTGCTAACACAAAGCACCATCTTATTCCATCCATTTGCCTTGGTTTCCAGCCTTCCTGAGATTTATCAGTACTTGTATGACATTCATGCCTTTGTTTCACCCTTCCTGTGTTGACACTTGTCATAACAGTTTTAGATCCTGAACATGATCATCTCAAAGTTTGCCTGACAGTTAGGTCTTCCTCACATTGTCATAGAGTATCAGGTCTCTACCACTTGAAATAGATTGGATTGGATTAGATTATTGGCACCGTCTCTTGTGCTGGTAGTCCATTATCTTCACAGTCCGTACAACTGGCCATCAGTGAACATGAAGTGGCCTTATCCTGCCCATTTACCTTTCTGGAAATCAGCCACTCTCTCTGCCTAGAACAGGGAATGGATTTTCCTCACCTTTCTTCAAAAGCTCTGAAGTTTTCTGTGATCTTTCCAATTGTATGGTATGATAAGCTTTTGCTGCCACTGAAGGGTAGAAGTCATTATGAATAGTGCCAACAAAACAGAAACATAACAATGAAAACGATATTTTAATTCAGAATAGGTATTTGAAAAGTTCACCTTTTCTAGCACAAATGGGGAAAAGAAAAAAAGGAAGGAAAAAAAAAAAAAAAGCAGTCCTAAAACATCAAAACTGTGGCCAAAGAATTAGAAGAAACACTATTTTTCCAAAGCTGCAATGTTTTCCATTCATCTGGCTGGGCCAGCAGAGCACTGGAGACCTGGATGCACTGTACTCATGGCTGGTTCCCCTAAATGACCTGCAGGGAGATCTTCTTATCTCTATCCCTCTGTTTCTCCTTTCAATCTCTGTTTTGTCTGTTTGTATCACTAGCTCTCAAATCGCCACTGATATATGCACGTGCAGCACCCAGCACAACCTTGTTTCAGGCTCCAGCGGGACCTTTAGGCATTACCATCCTGTAAACAAATAACAATGATAGTGAGTGTAATTACAATCGTCAAACTATTCCAGCTCCACATCATTAGCCATGCCCTGAGCTAAATAACATTTTAATCAGTTTGATATGTCATCTGTGGCTTTCTTCACTGTCACTTGCAATCCAGCAAACTCCTTCCTTCACGTTTCTAGATTAGACAGAGGGTTCTCAACTGCAGACATCCAATTCCCTGTTCAGGAAGCAGCGAGACCTTTCCTCTTCTCACAGATTTAAGATGATAGCCAAGCATCATGAGACACAGTGCGTATGTCTCCTAGGCCCATCCCATGAGAGCAGGACATTTACCACACATGAGAAGAAGACTTAATGCAGTGGCAAAGCAAAATACTCAGTGTCAAAGCCATGTCGAGATGATCATTAAAGACAGATCAAAATTACCCAATGCAGGAGGAAAATCTATCGTTTGTAGAAGATTATGTTCTCTGATTATTAGTTTCTAAATTAGTTTTTCCTTTGGATTTCCTCTGAACTTAAACTTAGTTTGGAATGCCTTTGGTTTTGAATATTTCTGAAATCGTATTACTTCTCCTAAGTAAGTTGCTAGTCTGTTCTATTTACGTGAAATTCGAATAATATTGCGAAGTATCTGCCATCAGTTTTACTGTGTGCCAGGCTGAGTTCCCTGATGAATTTCAAATTTCAGATATGAAACAGTAAAGGTTAAAAAAAAAAATGTTACAAAGGGTACTTCATGCGGTAGCATAAACTTCTGTTTTCTCAAAACTTGTATCAGTTCATCTCACCAGGACCAGCAGGGGAAGCACACTCTGCCTAGGCACTGGCAAAGGGACACAGTGAGAGTGTAGGGTCTCTTGCTGGGGCCATTCAAAATTTGACTGTACAAGCCCCTGAGCAATATGACAGGGCTTTAAAAATGGCCCTGCTTGAAGTACGCGGGTGATCTGGAGACCTCTAAGGTGCTTTCCAACAAAAGCTTTTCTATAATTGTATGAAATCACCTGCAATAGATTAACCCTGGTCATTATTCCTATCACAGGAAATAACTGTGACGCCTGGGTAACAGGTGAGCTTACTGCGACACCAGGGAGAGCCTTCCTGTACTTAAAGGCAACCTGTAGGAAAGCTGGGGAGGGAGTCTTTATCAGGGCCTGGAGTGACAGGACAAGGAGTAACCGCTTTAAACTGAAAAGTAGCACCCAGAAAGAACGGAGTCACGCAACAGGATTCATTTCCAAAGAGCAGGGCCTTGAGCGGGTATATCACAATGACAGAGTTCATTTCCTTCCCAGTAGCTGGCACGTGCCGTTTTTTGGGATTTCGGGGCTACAGTGAGCTGCTAAGAGGGATGTCTTAGCTCTTGCAGGGCAGTGCTTCCACTAAGGCCAGGACTTTTCTGCATCTTCTACTGCCCTGCAAGCGAGGATGCTTGGGGCACACAGGAAGCTGGGAGGGGACACAGCTGCAGGGATTCCATAAGACACAAGCAAATGCAGCCTTGGCTTGGTGACACTTTCTCTTGATTACTGCTCAACACAAATTACCTCGAGCAAGTCTACTGTGAGGACTAAAGGAAAGAGACGTATGGATGCTGCTAAGCTCTTCTAGCTTGTACCAGGTAGGAAAGATACCTCTGTAGCAGGCGTGAAGAGGATAGCACTAATTAATTAGATGAGAAGCGGAGGAAAGGCACTTAGAGGTAGTGAAAAGCAGTTAATGTGATGTTCCGGGGAAGCTTCAGTCTGCTTAAGGAGTGGCAAGAACAAGCCTAAAGTCATAGCCAAATACAAGAAAGAGAGGAGGACACGCAGCATGAGAAGCTCCCGAGAGAAAGGAGCTCTGTTTTGGGTAAAAATCAGTCCCTTTTTCTATCATGGAGACATCCAAGGGCGTAGGACACGTGCACTTCAGGGAACCAAGAGATGCTGTGCATTTCTCTCGTCCCCCTGACACAGCCACTAGGTGACGATGCTTCCAATTCTCTCTAAAGAAACCTTGCTTTCTCAGGCCCAGGTGTCCAGCTGCACACCAAGGACGTCCCTGGCTCCCAGGCACAGTTCCCAGGCCCAAGGCCGAGCTCCCCTCCGAACCCCTATTCCAGCAGACCTTGCTCCTGGCATTGTGGAGCAGCCATTTCATGTCAGCCTTTTCTCCTGGCAGTCAGCTTAGCGCCGTAACCTCTGCCATCGGGGCGCCCGAGAGCCGTGTGAGGTCAGCAGAGAGTCACTGTCAGCCTTTGACCTCACAAAGGTGGGTGGCCATAAGTGCCCGGAGCGTCCAGCTCGCATTGAGTACTGCTGGTGGCACTCGAGGCGTGGAGGTCTGCATGGTGCAATGGGAGACGCCGATGTCCTGCTGCTGGAACAAGAGGCGCTGATGTGCTGCTGGTGCAGGAGGAGACGTGAAGGTGCTGCTGCTTAGAGGTGCTGAGGAGCGGGCAGCCTCAGCGGGCAGCTGAATCAGAGGGCAGGGAAGCCAAGCAGCTTCCTTCTCTGGGGAAGGGGGCACAGAGAAAGTGATTGGAAATGGGGTACAAGCCTTCAGCCTCTAAAAGCAATCCCTCAGATGTTTAGGCATAGTAAAGTTAGGTATATCTATTTGACTCTAGACCCCAACATGTTTGTTAGTGTTCTGGTTTGTCCACTGCTTTCTTGTGGGGGATTTGAGTTGGCCATTAGTGTTTAGGTGATGCTGACTTCATATCTATGGTGCACTTTATTCTTAAAATGGGAAGTTTCTACCAATTTCCCATCCAAACTTGCTCATAAGCCAACTGCAGTCATCATTTCAGATGTGTCTCCCAACTTACACATTTCCTATTTCTCCTTGATATTTACTCAAGAAATTCATTTACGTAGAGACAACATATTCTTCTCTCAACTGGCATCTGGCTGGGCAGAATGATGTCCTTTCATTCCCTTCCAGGCAATAGGCAACTTGTTCCTTCTGTCTTGTGAACTCTTCCTCCTAAGTTCAATGTGAATACAAGTGGCAGAACTGTGCCTCATGTCCCAAATGAGTGTCAGGGCTGCCTTGTCCAGTGTATTCATACTGGAGGGAAAAAAAAATGAATAGCCATACACACTATATAACCACTAAACTTTTTCAGTCCTCCTTGTGCTAACAGTGCATGAACGTGAGGTTTTGTTGTCATTTTTGTTTGTTTGTTTGTTTGCTTGCTTTAAACTCCTGACTGCCATATAGCAAACATGACAAAAAAACACCCTTTTTTGAGAATCTCTGAGAATGGCTCTGCTTTGTATTATCACCTGTCACTTCACCTGAACCATTTCAATCACAAGCGATAGCCTTCTGTCAGGCTTGGTAGTACTTCCCAACCTTATGTCCCCTGCAAATCTCAAAGCTCATGTGAGCTCATGTATCCGTAGATAATGTATCAGAAGCTCACAGAAGGTGAAATAGTTGTAATTCATCCCCTGTGTAGGGAAGAACTGGTCCTAGAAAGGAAAGCTATTAAATTATCTGGAAACAATTTAGCTCTGATAAATTATTTTGTAAATTACACATTACCCCCTCCTTCCCTGGTCTTAGCTGTTCTTGCTCCAAAACTTTGCATGGTGTTGATGTCAAACTAACAGGCCCACACTTGTCTGGATGACTCTTTACCCTCTTCTGGACAGAGGTGTATTTGTTACTCTCCCATTCTGGGGACTATCCCTGATTTGCACAATTGTTATGCATTTTTCCTACTTGACTTGTTGTTCTGTGTGCCAATGCTGTTAATAGGCTAGGTAGATATCAGCTTTTCATTTTTCACTTGAATCACTATAGATTGTTATTTCACCTCAGATGATGTTGCGCCTAGTGCCCTACCCTCCTTTTCAATGGGAGTCCTGTCACTGCCCTTAATATCACATTGTTGTTGCTGTTAGATGCAGGAAATAAGATTTGCAGCATTTGAGACATCAGTAACTTTTGATCTATTTTTGCCTCAAGTGTGCAACTGTCCTAATTTGTTCTCTTTGTTCCCCCTGGTTTCTGTGGCTTAAGTACCACTTACTATTATTGTTTAATTTCCTATGTGAAGGAGGTTTTTGGTCATTCTTACTTTATTTCTGCAGTTTTTAACCTCTGAAACATGCCTTTTCTCATCGCTTTTTTCCTGTTTGAATTTTGAATTTTAACTATGCCTTCTCTGCACTCAAGTCCCAGAGCTGCTTAGTCAGACTCAATTATTCATTTCCTTAGATTTCAAAGTTTGCATTTCTAAGCCTCAAAACCTTCATTCTAAACCTGGTTTTGTCTGTCGTGAAATGTAAAATGAGAAAAGTCAGCTCATGATCACACTTTATTCAAATTTTACTACATTTAAACCCATACAGGAGCCAAGTCTAAAATGGTCTTATATTTTTTCACTTTTGGGAAGAAATCCATCACATAGTATACCTCTATGAACATAAGTGGTAATTATCTTTCAATCTTTTGCTGGGAAGTTAAAGTCTCCCATAATTCCCATTATTGTTTACGTGTCTGATAACTGTACAGAGATAATTCACTATTAGACTGGAGCTAAGAGCAAAGAGCAGGCTAGCAAGGCTGTCTATCTTTAGCAGTGATTTGCACAAAACCACTCTTTTGCTGACCCATAACATTTAATTTCTCTATCCTCTGCTTCTTGCTAACACAAAGCACCATCTTATTCCATCCATTTGCCTTGGTTTCCAGCCTTCCTGAGATTTATCAGTACTTGTATGACATTCATGCCTTTGTTTCACCCTTCCTGTGTTGACACTTGTCATAACAGTTTTAGATCCTGAACATGATCATCTCAAAGTTTGCCTGACAGTTAGGTCTTCCTCACATTGTCATAGAGTATCAGGTCTCTACCACTTGAAATAGATTGGATTGGATTAGATTATTGGCACCGTCTCTTGTGCTGGTAGTCCATTATCTTCACAGTCCGTACAACTGGCCATCAGTGAACATGAAGTGGCCTTATCCTGCCCATTTACCTTTCTGGAAATCAGCCACTCTCTCTGCCTAGAACAGGGAATGGATTTTCCTCACCTTTCTTCAAAAGCTCTGAAGTTTTCTGTGATCTTTCCAATTGTATGGTATGATAAGCTTTTGCTGCCACTGAAGGGTAGAAGTCATTATGAATAGTGCCAACAAAACAGAAACATAACAATGAAAACGATATTTTAATTCAGAATAGGTATTTGAAAAGTTCACCTTTTCTAGCACAAACGGGGAAAAGAAAAAAAGGAAGGAAAAAAAAAAAAAAGCAGTCCTAAAACATCAAAACTGTGGCCAAAGAATTAGAAGAAACACTATTTTTCCAAAGCTGCAATGTTTTCCATTCATCTGGCTGGGCCAGCAGAGCACTGGAGACCTGGATGCACTGTACTCATGGCTGGTTCCCCTAAATGACCTGCAGGGAGATCTTCTTATCTCTATCCCTCTGTTTCTCCTTTCAATCTCTGTTTTGTCTGTTTGTATCACTAGCTCTCAAATCGCCACTGATATATGCACGTGCAGCACCCAGCACAACCTTGTTTCAGGCTCCAGCGGGACCTTTAGGCATTACCATCCTGTAAACAAATAACAATGATAGTGAGTGTAATTACAATCGTCAAACTATTCCAGCTCCACATCATTAGCCATGCCCTGAGCTAAATAACATTTTAATCAGTTTGATATGTCATCTGTGGCTTTCTTCACTGTCACTTGCAATCCAGCAAACTCCTTCCTTCACGTTTCTAGATTAGACAGAGGGTTCTCAACTGCAGACATCCAATTCCCTGTTCAGGAAGCAGCGAGACCTTTCCTCTTCTCACAGATTTAAGATGATAGCCAAGCATCATGAGACACAGTGCGTATGTCTCCTAGGCCCATCCCATGAGAGCAGGACATTTACCACACATGAGAAGAAGACTTAATGCAGTGGCAAAGCAAAATACTCAGTGTCAAAGCCATGTCGAGATGATCATTAAAGACAGATCAAAATTACCCAATACAGGAGGAAAATCTATCGTTTGTAGAAGATTATGTTCTCTGATTATTAGTTTCAAAATTAGTTTTTCCTTTGGATTTGCTCTGAACTTAAACTTAGTTTGGAATGCCTTTGGTTTTGAATATTTCTGAAATCGTATTACTTCTCCTAAGTAAGTTGCTAGTCTGTTCTATTTACGTGAAATTCGAATAATATTGCGAAGTATCTGCCATCAGTTTTACTGTGTGCCAGGCTGAGTTCCCTGATGAATTTCAAATTTCAGATATGAAACAGTAAAGGTTAAAAAAAAAAATGTTACAAAGGGTACTTCATGCAGTAGCATAAACTTCTGTTTTCTCAAAACTTGTATCAGTTCATCTCACCAGGACCAGCAGGGGAAGCACACTCTGCCTAGGCACTGGCAAAGGGACACAGTGAGAGTGTAGGGTCTCTTGCTGGGGCCATTCAAAATTTGACTGTACAAGCCCCTGAGCAATATGACAGGGCTTTAAAAATGGCCCTGCTTGAAGTACGCGGGTGATCTGGAGACCTCTAAGGTGCTTTCCAACAAAAGCTTTTCTATAATTGTATGAAATCACCTGCAATAGATTAACCCTGGTCATTATTCCTATCACAGGAAATAACTGTGACGCCTGGGTAACAGGTGAGCTTACTGCGACACCAGGGAGAGCCTTCCTGTACTTAAAGGCAACCTGTAGGAAAGCTGGGGAGGGAGTCTTTATCAGGGCCTGGAGTGACAGGACAAGGAGTAACCGCTTTAAACTGAAAAGTAGCACCCAGAAAGAACGGAGTCACGCAACAGGATTCATTTCCAAAGAGCAGGGCCTTGAGCGGGTATATCACAATGACAGAGTTCATTTCCTTCCCAGTAGCTGGCACGTGCCGTTTTTTGGGATTTCGGGGCTACAGTGAGCTGCTAAGAGGGATGTCTTAGCTCTTGCAGGGCAGTGCTTCCACTAAGGCCAGGACTTTTCTGCATCTTCTACTGCCCTGCAAGCGAGGATGCTTGGGGCACACAGGAAGCTGGGAGGGGACACAGCTGCAGGGATTCCATAAGACACAAGCAAATGCAGCCTTGGCTTGGTGACACTTTCTCTTGATTACTGCTCAACAAAAATTACCTCGAGCAAGTCTACTGTGAGGACTAAAGGAAAGAGACGTATGGATGCTGCTAAGCTCTTCTAGCTTGTACCAGGTAGGAAAGATACCTCTGTAGCAGGCGTGAAGAGGATAGCACTAATTAATTAGATGAGAAGCGGAGGAAAGGCACTTAGAGGTAGTGAAAAGCAGTTAATGTGATGTTCCGGGGAAGCTTCAGTCTGCTTAAGGAGTGGCAAGAACAAGCCTAAAGTCATAGCCAAATACAAGAAAGAGAGGAGGACACGCAGCATGAGAAGCTCCCGAGAGAAAGGAGCTCTGTTTTGGGTAAAAATCAGTCCCTTTTTCTATCATGGAGACATCCAAGGGCGTAGGACACGTGCACATTTCTCTCGTCCCCCTGACACAGCCACTAGGTGACGATGCTTCCAATTCTCTCTAAAGAAACCTTGCTTTCTCAGGCCCAGGTGTCCAGCTGCACACCAAGGACGTCCCTGGCTCCCAGGCACAGTTCCCAGGCCCAAGGCCGAGCTCCCCTCCGAACCCCCATTCCAGCAGACCTTGCTCCTGGCATTGTGGAGCAGCCATTTCATGTCAGCCTTTTCTCCTGGCAGTCAGCTTAGCGCCGTAACCTCTGCCATCGGGGCGCCCGAGAGCCGTGTGAGGTCAGCAGAGAGTCACTGTCAGCCTTTGACCTCACAAAGGTGGGTGGCCATAAGTGCCCTGAGCGTCCAGCTCGCATTGAGTACTGCTGGTGGCACTCGAGGCGTGGAGGTCTGCATGGTGCAATGGGAGACGCCGATGTCCTGCTGCTGGAACAAGAGACGGTGATGTGCTGCTGGTGCAGGAGGAGACGTGAAGGTGCTGCTGCTTACAGGTGCTGAGGAGCGGGCAGCCTCCGTGCCGGTGGCTGAGCATGCTCCTCTTAATTACGGCTCTACCCTTCCTATCTTTTTACTAAGGTGGGTAGAGAGAAATGCCCATATCTGTTTATTTCCTGGTAAGAAATGTAAGAGCCTTGTATCTGCATATTCAGCAGATTCATCCCAGCACCCTTGGTACTGGTGATCTGTGTTGATCTGTAATAAAGAGCAATTGGTAGCACACCAAGTCTCCGTGACCTTGCATCTAACAGAATCGTCCAAATCCCTGTTGTGATCTCTCTACAGCTGTGGGCTGGCTAAGCTGTCTGTTGGATGGTGAAAATGGGAAATGATTGGGATGGGAAATGATGAGTGGGCCGAGAAATCATTGCTGGGATGGGAAGACTTCCTTGGGTTGGAAAGCCATTGGGCTAGGAAATCAAAGAGATGGGAAATCTTCCCTGGGTTTGAAATCATTGGGAAGCAAAAGCGTCGGGATGGGAAATCACTCCGGGGATGGGGAAGTATTGGGATGGGAAGTCTTTAATGGGGTGGGTAACATTCACTGGGGAAGGAAGTACTTGGAAAAGTAATCAGAGAGATGGGAATTCTTTGGGATGAGATCTCTTTGGATTAAGAAACGCTTCGTGTCGATGGGAAATATCTCGTATGGGAATCTGTTATCATGTGAAATTGTAAGGATGGGAAATGACCGTTAGGATGAAAAGCTGGTACTGGGACGGGAAATGCTTGGGACGGGGAAGTGTTGGTGTGAAACCGTCCTGGGCATGGCAAATGATGCGTGGGAGGGAAAGCCTGATGGGGATGGAAAAGTCTTGCGACGGGAAGCCTGCTTGGGTCCAAAACCTGCAGTCCTCACCAAGATGGCGGCGAGGGGCTGGTCAGCCGTTGGGACGGAACGGCCGTTGCCCGCGTTCCCCAACCGACCGCCCCACTCTCCAGCCACCATGGCAGGTACAGCAGCCGGCTCCCGCTCCTCCCGGGGCTGCGGCCCTGCTGGCGAGCCCAGCGCCCCAGATCTCACCCCAGCGCCCTTTTTCCCACAGAGGGTTTCCCCAGACGGCTTCCGCGGCTTCCGCAGACGCAAAACTCCCCCTTCGTCGTCCCAGCCGTGCCGCCAACGGTGGCTGCCTGGCTGCTGCCCTCCCTCCCCGGAGCGATGGCGCTGCCCTTGCAGCCCCCGCAGGTACCCACCCTCCCCTACGCGCTGCCCCAGGCCACCGTCTGGCACGTGGTGCCGGGGGTCCAGGGGCAGGTGCTGCAGCTCCCCGCCGGGGTGCAGCTGGCACCTGGGGGGCACCTCCCACCCGAGGGGCATCACCTGCAGCTTGGGCAGCTCCCCGCCGTGGGGCAGCTCCCTGCTGTGGGGCAGCTCCCCCACACCGCTCCTCCCTGGGCCCCCGTCTACCAGTGGGGACAGCCCGTGGGGACGGGGACGGTGCTGCCCCAGGATCCCCTCTGGCTGGGGCCCGGGGCCGTGCTCCATGGGGAGCTCCTGCACCCCGCAGGCACCTGCCTGCTGCAGGCCCCTGCCCACCCCGGCCCCCCACCCCTCCTCGTCCCGGGGCCTCCGCTGCGGGGGCAGGCGCTCCCCGCGCCCCGCACCCTGACCAGCAGCCGGGGGCAGCTGCCGGAGCCCTGCGACCACGCCGTGGGGCTCAGCGAGGACCAGGGGCCCCCGCTGCCCGGCCCCACTCCCCCCGAGCCTGCCCAGGCTCCAACGACCGCCAGCACCCAGACGGTGACGCCCGACGGTGAGTTTGGGGCTGGCGCAGCCGGCCGCTGGGCGCCCCACACCCAGGAGCCATGGGAAAGCTGGCATCGCCCATCCTGGGGGATTTGCTTGCTTTTTCCTCAGCGGCGACAGTTGCAGAGGTGCCTGAGGAGCCCCTGGAGCTGCTTGAGCTGGGCCCCGATGCCTTCGCCGAGGCCTTTCCCCACCTGGCAGGGGACAGCCAGCAGCTGCAGCACCTGCAGGACCAGCTCCCGGCCGACCTGGACATCTCCAGCTTGGAGGAGCTGCTCAGCTGGCTCGATGCCGTGGAGCCCCAGGACGCCTTCCCCGGTGTCCCCAGCAGTCCTGTGCTCAGCCGCTTCCTGTCTGAGCTGCCCGACCTCTGCGAGGACATGGAGGAGCCGAGCACACAGGGACTGGCAGCCACCAGAGCGCTGGGTGAGGTACCCTCAACCCCTGGGGTGCACCCCGAGAAGGTGCAGGGTGGGCGGGCGGTGCAGCCCCCTGCTGTGCCGGCAGCGAGCTCCCCCCTCAAGCCTGCAGCCAGTCCCCAGCTCAGTGCCCTCAGGAGACCCCTGCCCAACCCTCCCTTCACTCTCCCCAAAAGGCCCCCCCACCCTGAATTCCTCACTGCCCTTAGCAGACCCCTGCCCAACCCTCCCTCGCGTCCCCTCAAGAGACCCCCCGACCCTGAATTCCTTAATTCCCTTAGGAGACCCCTGCCCAAGCCTCGCCTGAGTCCCCTCAAGAGCCCCCCCGGCCCTGAATTTATTAGAGCCCTTAGGAGGCCCCTGCCCAATCCCCCTCTGAGTCCCCTCAAGAGCCCCCCGCCTGCCCCTGCGCCCACCGGCACCAAGTGGGGGGCCAAGCGCCCCGCGCCCACCAGCACCCCCAGCACAGCGCAGAGCTCCCAGCACAGGAGGCCGGCGACGGAGAAAACCCCCGGCAAGGAGAAGACGACGCTGCTGGGCCAGGGTGGCCAAGGCCCCAAGACGCTGTGCCAGGGGAAGACGGGTGGCCACAGCGCGGTGGCTGGCAGCAGCGGCCAAGCGGGCGGCGGCAGGCAGCAGCCGGCGAGCGACAGCACCAGGGCGCCCAGCAAGAGGGCCCGAAGCCCGGGGGCTGCTGGGGGGCAAGGAGCAGCGGCACCGCCTCCCCGGAGAGCGCTGCTGCTGCTGGAGCCCCCCCCCATTAAGCCCCGTGCCCGTGCCCGTGCCGTGCGGGCCCAGGACAGGCTCCGTCCCCAAGCCATCGGGGACAAGACGCTGCAGCGCCAGCACCCAGGGACAAAGACCCCCAGCGAGACTTTGCAGCCGCTGGGGGCCAGGGCGAAGGCGCTGGGGCCAGTGCGCCAGCCGCCCTGTGTGCAGCTGCAGCCCACCTCCAGCGGCCCCAGCAGCATGCCCAGGGCCCCGCCGACGGTGCCAGGCTCCAGCGCTGTGCCCGCTGCCCCCCGGCCCCCAGCTGGCGACAAGGCCCAGGCGGTGCCGGCACCACCAGGCAGCACGGCGCGAGCATGGAGAGCTCCCGTGCAGCAGGCGCCCAGAGCGCCGTGCCTGCCAGCCGCGGGGGGCCAAGCGCAGCGGGAGCCTCTGCCCACGCAGCCGCGCACGCTGCAGCGTCCGGCGCAGCCCCGCGTGGACTACGTGCCCTGCGTGGGGCCCTGGGCGGGCGGCGACGCGGCGCCCACGCCGCTGGAGGAGCAGGAGGCGTCGGTGCCCATCACGCCGCAGCAGCGTCCCGAGCGGGAGCGCCTGAAGAAGCTGGCCCAGGAGGAGCGGCAGCGGGCGGCCCACCAGATGAAGATCGGCCCCGTGCAATTCTTCGTGCAGCGGCAGAAGGACCACGCCATAGCCAAGTATTACGGCTACCCGTGACCCTGCGCTCCTCGACGGCCCCCGCAGCACCCGGGCCCGCTCAGCATGCAGGCACAGAGACCTCTGCAGGCGCCTGCTCCAGCTTCAGCCACGCTCCTCAGCCCTTGCCCCTCTCGCTTGCCCTCTCCCTTCTCCAGTGCTGGAGCTAGGCAGTGTTTGCCACTGTCAGGGATGGGCAACTGGGGCAATGGGAAATGCGCGCGTCACGAATGAACGTTGCAATGGGAAGCTGTTGGGATGTTGGCAATAGCTGGGGTGGGAAAGGTTGGGCGTGGGAACTGCTTGTTGGGACACCAAATGGCTGAGATCCCAAACTTCTTTCTTCTTTCGGGTCATTTCTCTTATTTAGTGCCTTCCTTATTAAATTCCTCTAGTGTAGGTGTTCACTCAGCAAGGCCTCTGCCTGCAGCTGTTCTGGCACTGAGATGCTGAGGGGATTTCATGCAGCCCGCTCCCGCTGCCCATGCTCAGTCCGTGCATGGATGTGGGCATGGCCAGCACGGACGGGAGAAAATGGGTGGACGGCTGGGTGGATGGGAGGGTGATGGGAGTTGGGAATTCAGCCTTGGGATCAGACACGGGAGGTTGTTGGGATAGGAAATGATCAGTGGGATGGGAAGTCACGATGGGGATAGGAATTCATTAGAATAGGACAAATTGGTTTCATTTTTATTTATTATTTTATTAATTTTATTTATTTATTTTATTTATTATATTTATTAATTTTATTTATTAAATTTACTTTATTGACTGTGTTGTACAGGATGGCATTTTTTTAGGTTCTCTTCCTTTTCTACCCTATTAAACTCTCTTTATCACAACGCACTGCTTTGTACTTCATTTTTCCTTCCGAGTCGTTCTGGATTCACTCAGGATGGGGGGGACATTTGTGAATGCCTGTGTGCTTCAGATCCAAGGTCACCTTTGCCCTCAACTCAAGATACATATTTGCATCTGTTGTCATGATACAAAATTAACAACAACAAAATAAAAGTTAACTACTTCCGAGCACCAGCTGTACGTTTGCTGGGTCTGCTCTATGCATTTTGAAGACCATTCAATACTATTCAGCACCTTCAGGAGGAAATGTGTGGTTCTAGGGAAATGCATCTTGATCTGATGCAAACCTGCGACGCACCCTGCAGCCCCTGCAACCCCTGTGATTTTACCTGCAGCCCCTGCAACCCCTGTGATTTTACCTGCAGCCCTTCCAACCCCTGTGAGGTTACCTGCAGCCCCTCCAACCCCTGTGAGGTTACCTGCAGCCCCTCCAACCCCTGTGAGGTTACCTGCAGCCACTCCAACCCTGGGACAGGCCCTACAGCTGGCTCCGGGGACTACCCCGTTGCCGTATCAGTCGCCAATACACACAAGATGAAGGAATGGATGCAGAAGTCATCTCGTTTAGGCAGGGAAGAAAGTCCTCCTAAGACGGGGAAGGAGCAATAGGCAGGCGAGACAGGCGACCCCAATGTAGGGCCATCGAAGGGAAGAGGAGGCTGTTATAAAATAGAAAAGAGAGAAAAGCAGCAGTAAGCAGGTGATCCCCATCCCTGGGCGAGCTGCGAGACATGGGACAAGATTTCAGCTGTCATGCAGGCGAGCACATTGTCACCTGGCTGCTGCGATGCTGGGATAACAGCTCCGGGAGCCTGGAATCGGAGGGCAGGGAAGCCAAGCAGCTGGGATCCTTCTCTGGGGAAGGGGGCACTGAGAAAGCGATCGGAAACGGGGCACAAGCCTCTGGAGGCGGCGCCTGTCAGGCGTGAAGGAAAGGGATCCCTTCCAGGAAGATGCTGTGGGGTTGCTGAGGGTCGAAGAACAGCAGGTGTTGGCTGCTCCCACCGTGCTGCAGCAGCGGCAAGGGAGAGACGTGGTGGTTTTCCTCAGCTGGGCAGCTGAGCTCCACCTCAACCGCTCTCTCCCTGCCCCTCCTCAAACGGAAAGGGGAGAAAATAGGATGGAAAGGGCTCAAGGGCTGAGAGAAGGACAGGGAGATCACTCCACAATGATCGTCACGGGCAAAAGAGGCTCAGCAGAGCCTGTTCCAGTCCAGCCCGGGCCTGCTCCTGCGGGGGCTCTCCCCAGGCCGCGGCCTCCTCCAGGCCACATCCACCTGCTCCACCGGGGGCTCCTCCACGGGCTGCAGCGTGGAGATCTGCTCCGTGTGGGACCCGTGGGCTGCAGGGGGACAGCCTGCTCCACCAGGGGCCTCTCCCCAGGCCGCAGGGGAACTGCTGCTGTGAGCCTGGAGCACCTCCTGCCTCCTGCTGCACTCACCTTGGGGGCTGCAGAGAGGTTTCTCACTCCTCCCTGACCCAGACGCTGCTGTGCAGCAGGTTTCTTTCCCTTTCTTATGTGGGCTCTCACGCAGGCGTAAACATCATCCTTTTTGTCTCAGTTCTGGGCAGCAGCGGGTCCCTCTGGAGCCTCCTGGAACCGGCCCTTATCTAACATGGGGCAGCTGCTGCATTCTCCTCACAGAGGACACCCCTGCAGCCCCCCGCTACCAGAACCTGTCCTCGTAAACCCAACACAAGACACCGACCGAGCCTCCCTGATTCCCAGCAGGTGGGTCAGGCTGGGAACCCAGGCCAGTGCCTGGCAGACCGTCCTGGGCCTTGAAAAGCAAGCTTTATGGGCACGTAGCACCCAGAAAGAACGGAGTCACACAACAGGATTCATTTCCAAAACCGTCTCATAGACACCTGGGCCAAAGTGCAGGGCCTTGAGCGGGTATATCACAATGACAGAGTTCATTTCCTTCCCAGTAGCTGGCACGTGCCGTTTTTTGGGATTTCGGGGCTACAGTGAGCTGCTAAGAGGGATGTCTTAGCTCTTGCAGGGCAGTGCTTCCACTAAGGCCAGGACTTTTCTGCATCTTCTACTGCCCTGCAAGCGAGGATGCTTGGGGCACACAGGAAGCTGGGAGCGGACACAGCTGCAGGGATTCCATAAGGCACAAGCAAATGCAGCCTTGGCTTGGTGACACTTTCTCTTGATTACTGCTCAACACAAATTACCTCGAGCAAGTCTACTGTGAGGACTAAAGGAAAGAGACGTATGGATGCTGCTAAGCTCTTCTAGCTTGTACCAGGTAGGAAAGATACCTCTGTAGCAGGCGTGAAGAGGATAGCACTAATTAATTAGATGAGAAGCGGAGGAAAGGCACTTAGAGGTAGTGAAAAGCAGTTAATGTGATGTTCCGGGGAAGCTTCAGTCTGCTTAAGGAGTAGCAAGAACAAGCCTAAAGTCATAGCCAAATACAAGAAAGAGAGGAGGACACGCAGCATGAGAAGCTCCCGAGAGAAAGGAGCTCTGTTTTGGGTAAAAATCAGTCCCTTTTTCTATCATGGAGACATCCAAGGGCGTAGGACACGTGCACTTCAGGGAACCAAGAGATGCTGTGCATTTCTCTCGTCCCCCTGACACAGCCACTAGGTGACGATGCTTCCAATTCTCTCTAAAGAAACCTTGCTTTCTCAGGCCCAGGTGTCCAGCTGCACACCAAGGACGTCCCTGGCTCCCAGGCACAGTTCCCAGGCCCAAGGCCGAGCTCCCCTCCGAACCCCCATTCCAGCAGACCTTGCTCCTGGCGTTGTGGAGCAGCCATTTCATGTCAGCCTTTTCTCCTGGCAGTCAGCTTAGCGCCGTAACCTCTGCCATCGGGGCGCCCGAGAGCCGTGTGAGGTCAGCAGAGAGTCACTGTCAGCCTTTGACCTCACAAAGGTGGGTGGCCATAAGTGCCCTGAGCGTCCAGCTCGCATTGAGTACTGCTGGTGGCACTCGAGGCGTGGAGGTCTGCATGGTGCAATGGGAGACGCCGATGTCCTGCTGCTGGAACAAGAGACGCTGATGTGCTGCTGGTGCAGGAGGAGACGTGAAGGTGCTGCTGCTTAGAGGTGCTGAGGAGCGGGCAGCCTCCGTGCCGGTGGCTGAGCATGCTGCTCTTAATTAGTGCTCTACCCTTCCTATCTTTTTACTAAGGTGGGTAGAGAGAAATGCCCATATCTGTTTATTTCCTGGTAAGAAATGTAAGAGCCTTGTATCTGCATATTCACCAGATTCATCCCAGCGCCCTTGGTACTGGCGATCTGTGTTGATCTGTAATAAAGAGCAATCGGTAGCACACCAAGTCTGCGTGACCTTGCATCTAACAGAATCGTCCAAATCCCTGTTGTGATCTCTCTACAGCTGTGGGCTGGCTAAGCTGTCTGTTGGATGGTGAAAATGGGAAATGATTGGGATGGGAAATGATGAGTGGGCCGAGAAATCATTGCTGGGATGGGAAGACTTCCTTGGGGTGGAAAGCCATTGGGGTGGGAACTCAAAGAGATGGGAAATCTTCCCTGGGTTTGAAATCCTTGGGAAGCAAAAGCGTTGGGATGGGAAATCACTCCGGGGATGGGGAAGTATTGGGATGGGAAGTCTTTAATGGGGTGGGTAACATTCACTGGGGAAGGAAGTACTTGGAAAAGTAATCAGAGAGATGGGAATTCTTTGGGATGAGATCTCTTTGGATTAAGAAACGCTTCGTGTCGATGGGAAATATCTCGTATGGGAATCTGTTATCATGTGAAATTGTAAGGATGGGAAATGACCGTTAGGATGAAAAGCTGGTACTGGGACGGGAAATGCTTGGGACGGGGAAGTGTTGGTGTGAAACCGTCCTGGGCATGGCAAATGATGCGTGGGAGGGAAAGCCTGATGGGGATGGAAAAGTCTTGCGATGGGAAGCCTGCTTGGGTCCAAAACCTGCAGTCCTCACCAAGATGGCGGCGAGGGGCTGGTCAGCCGTTGGGACGGAACGGCCGTTGCCCGCGTTCCCCAACCGACCGCCCCACTCTCCAGCCACCATGGCAGGTACAGCAGCCGGCTCCCGCTCCTCCCGGGGCTGCGGCCCTGCTGGCGAGCCCAGCGCCCCAGATCTCACCCCAGCGCCCTTTTTCCCACAGAGGGTTTCCCCAGACGGCTTCCGCGGCTTCCGCAGACGCAAAACTCCCCCTTCGTCGTCCCAGCCGTGCCGCCAACGGTGGCTGCCTGGCTGCTGCCCTCCCTCCCCGGAGCGATGGCGCTGCCCTTGCAGCCCCCCCAGGTACCCACCCTCCCCTACGCGCTGCCCCAGGCCACCGTCTGGCACGTGGTGCCGGGGGTCCAGGGGCAGGTGCTGCAGCTCCCCGCCGGGGTGCAGCTGGCACCTGGGGGGCACCTCCCAACCGAGGGGCACCACCTGCAGCTGGGGCAGCTCCCCGCCGTGGGGCAGCTCCCTGCTGTGGGGCAGCTCCCCCACACCGCTCCTCCCTGGGCCCCCGTCTACCAGTGGGGACAGCCCGTGGGGACGGGGACGGTGCTGCCCCAGGATCCCCTCTGGCTGGGGCCCGGGGCCGTGCTCCATGGGGAGCTCCTGCACCCCGCAGGCACCTGCCTGCTGCAGGCCCCTGCCCACCCCGGCCCCCCACCCCTCCTCGTCCCGGGGCCTCCGCTGCGGGGGCAGGCGCTCCCCGCGCCCCGCACCCTGACCAGCAGCCGGGGGCAGCTGCCGGAGCCCTGCGACCACGCCGTGGGGCTCAGCGAGGACCAGGGGCCCCCGCTGCCCGGCCCCACTCCCCCCGAGCCTGCCCAGGCTCCAACGACCGCCAGCACCCAGACGGTGACGCCCGACGGTGAGTTTGGGGCTGGCACAGCCGGCCGCTGGGCGCCCCACACCCAGGAGCCATGGGAAAGCTGGCATCGCCCATCCTGGGGGATTTGCTTGCTTTTTCCTCAGCGGCGACAGTTGCAGAGGTGCCTGAGGAGCCCCTGGAGCTGCTTGAGCTGGGCCCCGATGCCTTCGCCGAGGCCTTTCCCCACCTGGCAGGGGACAGCCAGCAGCTGCAGCACCTGCAGGACCAGCTCCCGGCCGACCTGGACATCTCCGGCTTGGAGGAGCTGCTCAGCTGGCTCGATGCCGTGGAGCCCCAGGACGCCTTCCCCGGTGTCCCCAGCAGTCCTGTGCTCAGCCGCTTCCTGTCTGAGCTGCCCGACCTCTGCGAGGACATGGAGGAGCCGAGCACACAGGGACTGGCAGCCACCAGAGCGCTGGGTGAGGTACCCTCAACCCCTGGGGTGCACCCCGAGAAGGTGCAGGGTGGGCGGGCGGTGCAGCCCCCTGCTGTGCCGGCAGCGAGCTCCCCCCTCAAGCCTGCAGCCAGTCCCCAGCTCAGTGCCCTCAGGAGACCCCTGCCCAACCCTCCCTTCACTCTCCCCAAAAGGCCCCCCCACCCTGAATTCCCCACTGCCCTTAGCAGACCCCTGCCCAACCCTCCCTCGCGTCCCCTCAAGAGACCCCCCGACCCTGAATTCCTTAATTCCCTTAGGAGACCCCTGCCCAAGCCTCGCCTGAGTCCCCTCAAGAGCCCCCCCGACCCTGAATTTATTAGTGCCCTTAGGAGACCCCTGCCCAATCCCCCTCTGGGTCCCCTCAAGAGCCCCCCCGGCCCTGAATTTATTAGTGCCCTTAGGAGGCCCCTGCCCAATCCCCCTCTGAGTCCCCTCAAGAGCCCCCCGCCTGCCCCTGCGCCCACCGGCACCAAGTCGGGGGCCAAGCGCCCCGCGCCCACCAGCACCCCCAGCACAGCGCAGAGCTCCCAGCACAGGAGGCCGGCGACGGAGAAAACCCCCGGCAAGGAGAAGACGACGCTGCTGGGCCAGGGTGGCCAAGGCCCCAAGACGCTGTGCCAGGGGAAGACGGGTGGCCACAGCGCGGTGGCTGGCAGCAGCGGCCAAGCGGGCGGAGGCAGGCAGCAGCCGGCGAGCGACAGCACCAGGGCGCCCAGCAAGAGGGCCCGAAGCCCGGGGGCTGCTGGGGGGCAAGGAGCAGCGGCACCGCCTCCCCGGAGAGCGCTGCTGCTGCTGGAGCCCCCCCCCATTAAGCCCCGTGCCCGTGCCCGTGCCGTGCGGGCCCAGGACAGGCTCCGTCCCCAAGCCATCGGGGACACGACGCTGCAGCGCCAGCACCCGGGGACAAAGACCCCCAGCGAGACTTTGCAGCCGCTGGGGGCCAGGGCGAAGGCGCTGGGGCCAGTGCGCCAGCCGCCCTGTGTGCAGCCGCAGCCCACCTCCAGCGGCCCCAGCAGCATGCCCAGGGCCCCGCCGACGGTGCCAGGCTCCAGCGCTGTGCCCGCTGCCACCCGGCCCCCAGCTGGCGACAAGGCCCAGGCGGTGCCGGCACCACCAGGCAGCACGGCGCGAGCGTGGAGAGCTCCCCTGCAGCAGGCGCCCAGAGCGCCGTGCCTGCCAGCCGCGGGGGGCCAAGCGCAGCGGGAGCCTCTGCCCACGCAGCCGCGCACGCTGCAGCGTCCGGCGCAGCCCCGCGTGGACTACGTGCCCTGCGTGGGGCCCTGGGCGGGCGGCGACGCGGCGCCCACGCCGCTGGAGGAGCAGGAGGCGTCGGTGCCCATCACGCCGCAGCAGCGTCCCGAGCGGGAGCACCTGAAGAAGCTGGCCCAGGAGGAGCGGCAGCGGGCGGCCCACCAGATGAAGATCGGCCCCGTGCAATTCTTCGTGCAGCGGCAGAAGGACCACGCCATAGCCAAGTATTACGGCTACCCGTGACCCTGCGCTCCTCGACGGCCCCCGCAGCACCCGGGCCCGCTCAGCATGCAGGCACAGAGACCTCTGCAGGCGCCTGCTCCAGCTTCAGCCACGCTCCTCAGCCCTTGCCCCTCTCGCTTGCCCTCTCCCTTCTCCAGTGCTGGAGCTAGGCAGTGTTTGCCACTGTCAGGGATGGGCAACTGGGGCAATGGGAAATGCGCGCGTCACGAATGAACGTTGCAATGGGAAGCTGTTGGGATGTTGGCAATAGCTGGGGTGGGAAAGGTTGGGCGTGGGAACTGCTTGTTGGGACACCAAATGGCTGAGATCCCAAACTTCTTTCTTCTTTCGGGTCATTTCTCTTATTTAGTGCCTTCCTTATTAAATTCCTCTAGTGTAGGTGTTCACTCAGCAAGGCCTCTGCCTGCAGCTGTTCTGGCACTGGGATGCCGAGGGGATTTCATGCAGCCCGCTCCCGCTGCCCATGCTCAGTCCGTGCATGGATGTGGGCATGGCCAGCACGGACGGGAGAAAATGGGTGGACGGCTGGGTGGATGGGAGGGTGATGGGAGTTGGGAATTCAGCCTTGGGATCAGACACGGGAGGTTGTTGGGATAGGAAATGATCAGTGGGATGGGAAGTCACGATGGGGATAGGAATTCATTAGAATAGGACAAATTGGTTTCATTTTTATTTATTATTTTATTAATTTTATTTATTTATTTTATTTATTATATTTATTAATTTTATTTATTAAATTTACTTTATTGACTGTGTTGTACAGGATGGCATTTTTTTAGGTTCTCTTCCTTTTCTACCCTATTAAACTCTCTTTATCACAACGCACTGCTTTGTACTTCATTTTTCCTTCCGAGTCGTTCTGGATTCACTCAGGATGGGGGGGACATTTGTGAATGCCTGTGTGCTTCAGATCCAAGGTCACCTTTGCCCTCAACTCAAGATACATATTTGCATCTGTTGTCATGATACAAAATTAACAACAACAAAATAAAAGTTAACTACTTCCGAGCACCAGCTGTACGTTTGCTGGGTCTGCTCTATGCATTTTGAAGACCATTCAATACTATTCAGCACCTTCAGGAGGAAATGTGTGGTTCTAGGGAAATGCATCTTGATCTGATGCAAACCTGCGACGCACCCTGCAGCCCCTGCAACCCCTGTGATTTTACCTGCAGCCCCTGCAACCCCTGTGATTTTACCTGCAGCCCCTCCAAGCCCCGTGATTTTACCTGCAGCCACTCCAACCCTGGGACAGGCCCTACAGCTGGCTCCGGGGACTACCCCGTTGCCGTATCAGTCGCCAATACACACAAGATGAAGGAATGGATGCAGAAGTCATCTCGTTTAGGCAGGGAAGAAAGTCCTCCGAAGAAGGGGAAGGAGCAAGAGGAAGGCGAGGCAGGCGACCCCAATGTAGGGCCATCGAAGGGAAGAGGAGGCTGTTATAAAATAGAAAAGAGAGAAAAGCAGCAGTAAGCAGGTGATCCCCATCCCTGGGCGAGCTGCGAGACATGGGACAAGATTTCAGCTGTCATGCAGGCGAGCACATTGTCACCTGGCTGCTGCGATGCTGGGATAACAGCTCCGGGAGCCTGGAATCGGAGGGCAGGGAAGCCAAGCAGCTGGGATCCTTCTCTGGGGAAGGGGGCACTGAGAAAGCGATCGGAAACGGGGCACAAGCCTCTGGAGGCGGCGCCTATCAGGCGTGAAGGAAAGGGATCCCTTCCAGGAAGATGCTGTGGGGTTGCTGAGGGTCGAAGAACAGCAGGTGTTGGCTGCTCCCACCGTGCTGCAGCAGCGGCAAGGGAGAGACGTGGTGGTTTTCCTCAGCTGGGCAGCTGAGCTCCACCTCAACCGCTCTCTCCCTGCCCCTCCTCAAACGGAAAGGGGAGAAAATAGGATGGAAAGGGCTCAAGGGCTGAGAGAAGGACAGGGAGATCACTCCACAATGATCGTCACGGGCAAAAGAGGCTCAGCAGAGCCTGTTCCAGTCCAGCCCGGGCCTGCTCCTGCGGGGGCTCTCCACAGGCCGCGGCCTCCTCCAGGCCACATCCACCTGCTCCAGCGGGGGCTCCTCCACGGGCTGCAGTGTGGAGATCTGCTCCGTGTGGGACCCGTGGGCTGCAGGGGGACAGCCTGCTCCACCAGGGGCCTCTCCCCAGGCCGCAGGGGAACTGCTGCTGTGAGCCTGGAGCACCTCCTGCCTCCTGCTGCACTCACCTTGGGGGCTGCAGAGAGGTTTCTCACTCCTCCCTGACCCAGACGCTGCTGTGCAGCAGGTTTCTTTCCCTTTCTTAGGTGGGCTCTCACACAGGCGCAAAACATCATCCTTTTTGTCTCAGTTCTGGGCAGCAGCGGGTCCCTCTGGAGCCTCCTGGAACCGGCCCTTATCTAACATGGGGCAGCTGCTGCATTCTCCTCACAGAGGACACCCCTGCAGCCCCCCGCTACCAGAATCTGTCCTCGTAAACGCAACACAAGACACCGACCGAGCCTCCCTGATTCCCAGCAGGTGGGTCAGGCTGGGAACCCAGGCCAGTGCCTGGCAGACCGTCCTGGGCCTTGAAAAGCAAGCTTTATGGGCACGTAGCACCCAGAAAGAACGGAGTCACACAACAGGATTCATTTCCAAAACCGTCTCACAGACACCTAGGCCAAAGTGCAGGGCCTTGAGCAGGTATATCACAATGACAGAGTTCATTTCCTTCCCAGTAGCTGGCATGTGCCGTTTTTTGGGATTTCGGGGCTACAGTGAGCTGCTAAGAGGGATGTCTTAGCTCTTGCAGGGCCGTGCTTCCACTAAGGCCAGGACTTTTCTGCATCTTCTACTGCCCTGCAAGCGAGGATGCTTGGGGCACACAGGAAGCTGGGAGCGGACACAGCTGCAGGGATTCCATAAGACACAAGCAAATGCAGCCTTGGCTTGGTGACACTTTCTCTTGATTACTGCTCAACACAAATTACCTCGAGCAAGTCTACTGTGAGGACTAAAGGAAAGAGACGTATGGATGCTGCTAAGCTCTTCTAGCTTGTACCAGGTAGGAAAGATACCTCTGTAGCAGGCGTGAAGAGGATAGCACTAATTAATTAGATGAGAAGTGGAGGAAAGGCACTTAGAGGTAGTGAAAAGCAGTTAATGTGATGTTCCGGGGAAGCTTCAGTCTGCTTAAGGAGTAGCAAGAACAAGCCTAAAGTCATAGCCAAATACAAGAAAGAGAGGAGGACACGCAGCATGAGAAGCTCCCGAGAGAAAGGAGCTCTGTTTTGGGTAAAAATCAGTCCCTTTTTCTATCATGGAGACATCCAAGGGCGTAGGACACGTGCACATTTCTCTCGTCCCCCTGACACAGCCACTAGGTGACGATGCTTCCAATCCTCTCTAAAGAAACCTTGCTTTCTCAGGCCCAGGCGTCCAGCTGCACACCAAGGACGTCCCTGGCTCCCAGGCACAGTTCCCAGGCCCAAGGCCGAGCTCCCCTCCGAACCCCCATTCCAGCAGACCTTGCTCCTGGCATTGTGGAGCAGCCATTTCATGTCAGCCTTTTCTCCTGGCAGTCAGCTTAGCGCCGTAACCTCTGCCATCGGGGCGCCCGAGAGCCGTGTGAGGTCAGCAGAGAGTCACTGTCAGCCTTTGACCTCACAAAGGTGGGTGGCCATAAGTGCCCTGAGCGTCCAGCTCGCATTGAGTACTGCTGGTGGCACTCGAGGCGTGGAGGTCTGCATGGTGCAATGGGAGACGCCGATGTCCTGTTGCTGGAACAAGAGACGCTGATGTGCTGCTGGTGCAGGAGGAGACCTGAAGGTGCTGCTGCTTACAGGTGCTGAGGAGCGGGCAGCCTCCGTGCCGGTGGCTGAGCATGCTCCTCTTAATTACGGCTCTACCCTTCCTATCTTTTTACTAAGGTGGGTAGAGAGAAATGCCCATATCTGTTTATTTCCTGGTAAGAAATGTAAGAGCCTTGTATCTGCATATTCAGCAGATTCATCCCAGCACCCTTGGTACTGGTGATCTGTGTTGATCTGTAATAAAGAGCAATTGGTAGCACACCAAGTCTCCGTGACCTTGCATCTAACAGAATCGTCCAAATCCCTGTTGTGATCTCTCTACAGCTGTGGGCTGGCTAAGCTGTCTGTTGGATGGTGAAAATGGGAAATGATTGGGATGGGAAATGATGAGTGGGCCGAGAAATCATTGCTGGGATGGGAAGACTTCCTTGGGTTGGAAAGCCATTGGGCTAGGAAATCAAAGAGATGGGAAATCTTCCCTGGGTTTGAAATCCTTGGGAAGCAAAAGCGTCGGGATGGGAAATCACTCCGGGGATGGGGAAGTATTGGGATGGGAAGTCTTTAATGGGGTGGGTAACATTCACTGGGGAAGGAAGTACTTGGAAAAGTAATCAGAGAGATGGGAATTCTTTGGGATGAGATCTCTTTGGATTAAGAAACGCTTCGTGTCGATGGGAAATATCTCGTATGGGAATCTGTTATCATGTGAAATTGTAAGGATGGGAAATGACCGTTAGGATGAAAAGCTGGTACTGGGACGGGAAATGCTTGGGACGGGGAAGTGTTGGTGTGAAACCGTCCTGGGCATGGCAAATGATGCGTGGGAGGGAAAGCCTGATGGGGATGGAAAAGTCTTGCGACGGGAAGCCTGCTTGGGTCCAAAACCTGCAGTCCTCACCAAGATGGCGGCGAGGGGCTGGTCAGCCGTTGGGACGGAACGGCCGTTGCCCACGTTCCCCAACCGACCGCCCCACTCTCCAGCCACCATGGCAGGTACAGCAGCCGGCTCCCGCTCCTCCCGGGGCTGCGGCCCTGCTGGCGAGCCCAGCGCCCCAGATCTCACCCCAGCGCCCTTTTTCCCACAGAGGGTTTCCCCAGACGGCTTCCGCGGCTTCCGCAGACGCAAAACTCCCCCTTCGTCGTCCCAGCCGTGCCGCCAACGGTGGCTGCCTGGCTGCTGCCCTCCCTCCCCGGAGCGATGGCGCTGCCCTTGCAGCCCCCGCAGGTACCCACCCTCCCCTACGCGCTGCCCCAGGCCACCGTCTGGCACGTGGTGCCGGGGGTCCAGGGGCAGGTGCTGCAGCTCCCCGCCGGGGTGCAGCTGGCACCTGGGGGGCACCTCCCACCCGAGGGGCATCACCTGCAGCTTGGGCAGCTCCCCGCCGTGGGGCAGCTCCCTGCTGTGGGGCAGCTCCCCCACACCGCTCCTCCCTGGGCCCCCGTCTACCAGTGGGGACAGCCCGTGGGGACGGGGACGGTGCTGCCCCAGGATCCCCTCTGGCTGGGGCCCGGGGCCGTGCTCCATGGGGAGCTCCTGCACCCCGCAGGCACCTGCCTGCTGCAGGCCCCTGCCCACCCCGGCCCCCCACCCCTCCTCGTCCCGGGGCCTCCGCTGCGGGGGCAGGCGCTCCCCGCGCCCCGCACCCTGACCAGCAGCCGGGGGCAGCTGCCGGAGCCCTGTGACCACGCCGTGGGGCTCAGCGAGGACCAGGGGCCCCCGCTGCCCGGCCCCACTCCCCCCGAGCCTGCCCAGGCTCCAACGACCGCCAGCACCCAGACGGTGACGCCCGACGGTGAGTTTGGGGCTGGCGCAGCCGGCCGCTGGGCGCCCCACACCCAGGAGCCATGGGAAAGCTGGCATCGCCCATCCTGGGGGATTTGCTTGCTTTTTCCTCAGTGGCGACAGTTGCAGAGGTGCCTGAGGAGCCCCTGGAGCTGCTTGAGCTGGGCCCCGATGCCTTCGCCGAGGCCTTTCCCCACCTGGCAGGGGACAGCCAGCAGCTGCAGCACCTGCAGGACCAGCTCCCGGCCGGCCTGGACATCTCCAGCTTGGAGGAGCTGCTCAGCTGGCTCGATGCCGTGGAGCCCCAGGACGCCTTCCCCGGTGTCCCCAGCAGTCCTGTGCTCAGCCGCTTCCTGTCTGAGCTGCCCGACCTCTGCGAGGACATGGAGGAGCCGAGCACACAGGGACTGGCAGCCACCAGAGCGCTGGGTGAGGTACCCTCAACCCCTGGGGTGCACCCCGAGAAGGTGCAGGGTGGGCGGGCGGTGCAGCCCCCTGCTGTGCCGGCAGCGAGCTCCCCCCTCAAGCCTGCAGCCAGTCCCCAGCTCAGTGCCCTCAGGAGACCCCTGCCCAACCCTCCCTTCACTCTCCCCAAAAGGCCCCCCCACCCTGAATTCCTCACTGCCCTTAGCAGACCCCTGCCCAACCCTCCCTCGCGTCCCCTCAAGAGACCCCCCGACCCTGAATTCCTTAATTCCCTTAGGAGACCCCTGCCCAAGCCTCGCCTGAGTCCCCTCAAGAGCCCCCCCGGCCCTGAATTTATTAGAGCCCTTAGGAGGCCCCTGCCCAATCCCCCTCTGAGTCCCCTCAAGAGCCCCCCGCCTGCCCCTGCGCCCACCGGCACCAAGTGGGGGGCCAAGCGCCCCGCGCCCACCAGCACCCCCAGCACAGCGCAGAGCTCCCAGCACAGGAGGCCGGCGACGGAGAAAACCCCCGGCAAGGAGAAGACGACGCTGCTGGGCCAGGGTGGCCAAGGCCCCAAGACGCTGTGCCAGGGGAAGACGGGTGGCCACAGCGCGGTGGCTGGCAGCAGCGGCCAAGCGGGCGGCAGAAGGCAGCAGCCGGCGAGCGACAGCACCAGGGCGCCCAGCAAGAGGGCCCGAAGCCCGGGGGCTGCTGGGGGGCAAGGAGCAGCGGCACCGCCTCCCCGGAGAGCGCTGCTGCTGCTGGAGCCCCCCCCCATTAAGCCCCGTGCCCGTGCCCGTGCCGTGCGGGCCCAGGACAGGCTCCGTCCCCAAGCCATCGGGGACACGACGCTGCAGCGCCAGCACCCAGGGACAAAGACCCCCAGCGAGACTTTGCAGCCGCTGGGGGCCAGGGCGAAGGCGCTGGGGCCAGTGCGCCAGCCGCCCTGTGTGCAGCTGCAGCCCACCTCCAGCGGCCCCAGCAGCATGCCCAGGGCCCCGCCGACGGTGCCAGGCTCCAGCGCTGTGCCCGCTGCCCCCCGGCCCCCAGCTGGCGACAAGGCCCAGGCGGTGCCGGCACCACCAGGCAGCACGGCGCGAGCATGGAGAGCTCCCGTGCAGCAGGCGCCCAGAGCGCCGTGCCTGCCAGCCGCGGGGGGCCAAGCGCAGCGGGAGCCTCTGCCCACGCAGCCGCGCACGCTGCAGCGTCCGGCGCAGCCCCGCGTGGACTACGTGCCCTGCGTGGGGCCCTGGGCGGGCGGCGACGCGGCGCCCACGCCGCTGGAGGAGCAGGAGGCGTCGGTGCCCATCACGCCGCAGCAGCGTCCCGAGCGGGAGCGCCTGAAGAAGCTGGCCCAGGAGGAGCGGCAGCGGGCGGCCCACCAGATGAAGATCGGCCCCGTGCAATTCTTCGTGCAGCGGCAGAAGGACCACGCCATAGCCAAGTATTACGGCTACCCGTGACCCTGCGCTCCTCGACGGCCCCCGCAGCACCCGGGCCCGCTCAGCATGCAGGCACAGAGACCTCTGCAGGCGCCTGCTCCAGCTTCAGCCACGCTCCTCAGCCCTTGCCCCTCTCGCTTGCCCTCTCCCTTCTCCAGTGCTGGAGCTAGGCAGTGTTTGCCACTGTCAGGGATGGGCAACTGGGGCAATGGGAAATGCGCGCGTCACGAATGAACGTTGCAGTGGGAAGCTGTTGGGATGTTGGCAATAGCTGGGGTGGGAAAGGTTGGGCATGGGAACTGCTTGTTGGGACACCAAATGGCTGAGATCCCAAACTTATTTCTTCGTTCGGGTCATTTCTCTTATTTAGTGCCTTCCTTATTAAATTCCTCTAGTGTAGGTGTTCACTCAGCAAGGCCTCTGCCTGCAGCTGTTCTTGCACTGGGATGCCGAGGGGATTTTATGCAGCCCGCTCCCGCTGCCCATGCTCAGTCCGTGCATGGATGTGGGCATGGCCAGCACGGACGGGAGAAAATGGGTGGACGGCTGGGTGGATGGGAGGGTGATGGGAGTTGGGAATTCAGCCTTGGGATCAGACACGGGAGGTTGTTGGGATAGGAAATGATCAGTGGGATGGGAAGTCACGATGGGGATAGGAATTCATTAGAATGGGAAAAACTGGTTTCATTTTTATTTCATTAAATTTACTTTATTGACTGTGTTGTACAGGATGGCATTTTTTTAGGTTCTCTTCCTTTTCTACCCTATTAAACTCTCTTTATCACAACGCACTGCTTTGTACTTCATTTTTCCTTCCGAGTCGTTCTGGATTCACTCAGGGTGGGGGGGACATTAGTGAACGCCTGTGTGCTTCAGATCCAAGGTCACCTTTGCCCTCAACTCAAGATACATATTTGCATCTGTTGTCATGATACAAAATTAACAACAACAAAATAAAAGTTAACTACTTCCAAGCACCAGCTGTACGTTTGCTGGGTCTGCTCTATGCATTTGAAGACCATTCAATACTATTCAGCACCTTCAGGAGGAAATGTGTGGTTCTAGGGAAATGCGTCTTGATCTGATGCAAACCTGCG
The DNA here is from genome assembly GCF_964211835.1 of Anser anser. Taxonomy (NCBI): domain Eukaryota; kingdom Metazoa; phylum Chordata; class Aves; order Anseriformes; family Anatidae; genus Anser; species Anser anser. The sequence goes on along the minus strand of NW_028154218.1, from coordinate 849,054 downwards.
ACACACCCTGCAGCCCCTCCAACAACTGTGATTTTACCTGCAGCCCCTGCAACCCCTGTGATTTTACCTGCAGCCCCTCCAACCCCTGTGATTTTACCTGCAGCCCCTCCAACCCTTGTGATTTTTCCTGCAGCCACTCCAACCCTGGGACAGGCCCTACAGCTGGCTCCGGGGACTACCCCGTTGCCGTATCAGTCGCCAATACACACAAGATGAAGGAATGGATGCAGAAGTCATCTTGTTTAGGCAGGGAAGAAAGTCCTCCGAAGAAGGGGAAGGAGCAATAGGAAGGCGAGGCAGGCGACCCCAATGTCGGGCCATCCCAGGGAAGAGGAGGCTGTTATAAAATAGAAAAGAGAGAAAAGCAGCAGTAAGCAGGTGATCCCCATCCCTGGGCGAGCTGCGAGACATGGGACAAGATTTCAGCTGTCATGCAGGCGAGCACATTGTCACCTGGCTGCTGCGATGCTGGGATAACAGCTCCGGGAGCCTGGAATCGGAGGGCAGGGAAGCCAAGCAGCTGGGATCCTTCTCTGGGGAAGGGGGCACTGAGAAAGCGATCGGAAACGGGGCACAAGCCTCTGGAGGCGGCGCCTGTCAGGCGTGAAGGAAAGGGATCCCTTCCAGGAAGATGCTGTGGGGTTGCTGAGGGTCGAAGAACAGCAGGTGTTGGCTGCTCCCACCGTGCTGCAGCAGCGGCAAGGGAGAGACGTGGTGGTTTTCCTCAGCTGGGCAGCTGAGCTCCACCTCAACCGCTCTCTCCCTGCCCCTCCTCAAACGGAAAGGGGAGAAAATAGGATGGAAAGGGCTCAAGGGCTGAGAGAAGGACAGGGAGATCACTCCACAATGATCGTCACGGGCAAAAGAGGCTCAGCAGAGCCTGTTCCAGTCCAGCCCGGGCCTGCTCCTGCGGGGGCTCTCCACAGGCCGCGGCCTCCTCCAGGCCACATCCACCTGCTCCAGCGGGGGCTCCTCCACGGGCTGCAGCGTGGAGATCTGCTCCGTGTGGGACCCGTGGGCTGCAGGGGGACAGCCTGCTCCACCAGGGGCCTCTCCCCAGGCCGCAGGGGAACTGCTGCTGTGAGCCTGGAGCACCTCCTGCCTCCTGCTGCACTCACCTTGGGGGCTGCAGAGAGGTTTCTCACTCCTCCCTGACCCAGACGCTGCTGTGCAGCAGGTTTCTTTCCCTTTCTTAGGTGGGCTCTCACGCAGGCGCAAACATCATCCTTTTTGTCTCAGTTCTGGGCAGCAGCGGGTCCCTCTGGAGCCTCCTGGAACCGGCCCTTAACTAACATGGGGCAGCTGCTGCATTCTCCTCACAGAGGACACCCCTGCAGCCCCCCGCTACCAGAACCTGTCCTCGTAAACCCAACACAAGACACCGACCGAGCCTCCCTGATTCCCAGCAGGTGGGTCAGGCTGGGAACCCAGGCCAGTGCCCGGCAGACCCTCCTGGGCCTTGAAAAGCAAGCTTTATGGGGACGTAGCACCCAGAAAGAACGGAGTCACACAACAGGATTCATTTCCAAAACCGCCTCGTAGACACCTGGGCCAAAGAGCAGGGCCTTGAGCGGGTATATCACAATGACAGAGTTCATTTCCTTCCCAGTAGCTGGCATGTGCCGTTTTTTGGGATTTCGGGGCTACAGCGTGCTGCTAAGAGGGATGTCTTAGCTCTTGCAGGGCCGTGCTTCCACTAAGGCCAGGACTTTTCTGCATCTTCTACTGCCCTGCAAGCGAGGATGCTTGGGGCACACAGGAAGCTGGGAGCGGACACAGCTGCAGGGATTCCATAAGACACAAGCAAATGCAGCCATGGCTTGGTGACACTTCCTGTTGATTACTGCTCAACACAAATTACCTCGAGCAAGTAACTGTGACGACTAAAGGAAAGAGACGTATGGATGCTGCTAAGCTCTTCTAGATTGTACCAGGTAGGAAAGATACCTCTGTAGCAGGCGTGAAGAGGATAGCACTAATTAATTAGATGAGAAGCGGAGGAAAGGCACTTAGAGGTAGTGAAAATCAGTTAACGTGATGTTCCCAGGAAGCTTCAGTCTGCTTAAGGAGTAGCAAGAACAAGCCTAAAGTCATAGCCAAATACAAGAAAGAGAGGAGGACACGCAGCATGAGAAGCTCCCGAGAGAAAGGAGCTCTGTTTTGGGTAAAAATCAGTCCCTTTTTCTATCATGGAGACATCCAAGGGCGTAGGACACGTGCACTTCAGGGAACCAAGAGATGCTGTGCATTTCTCTCGTCCCCCTGACACAGCCACTAGGTGACGATGCTTCCAATTCTCTCTAAAGAAACCTTGCTTTCTCAGGCCCAGGTGTCCAGCTGCACACCAAGGACGTCCCTGGCTCCCAGGCACAGTTCCCAGGCCCAAGGCCGAGCTCCCCTCCGAACCCCCATTCCAGCAGACCTTGCTCCTGGCATTGTGGAGCAGCCATTTCATGTCAGCCTTTTCTCCTGGCAGTCAGCTTAGCGCCGTAACCTCTGCCATCGGGGCGCCCGAGAGCCGTGTGAGGTCAGCAGAGAGTCACTGTCAGCCTTTGACCTCACAAAGGTGGGTGGCCATAAGTGCCCTGAGCGTCCAGCTCGCATTGAGTACTGCTGGTGGCACTCGAGGCGTGGAGGTCTGCATGGTGCAATGGGAGACGCCGATGTCCTGCTGCTGGAACAAGAGACGCTGATGTGCTGCTGGTGCAGGAGGAGACCTGAAGGTGCTGCTGCTTACAGGTGCTGAGGAGCGGGCAGCCTCAGCGGGCAGCTGAATCAGAGGGCAGTGAAGCCAAGCAGCTTCCTTCTCTGGGGAATGGGGCACAGAGAAAGTGATTGGAAATGGGGTACAAGCCCTCAGCCTCTAAAAGCAATCCCTCAGATGCTGAGGTATAATAAAGTTAGGTATATCTGTTTGACTCTAGACCCCAACATGTTTGTTAGTGTTCTGGTTTGTCCACTGCTTTCTTGTGGGGGATTTGAGTTGGCCATTACTGCTTAGGTGAATGCTGACTTCATATCAATGGTGCACTTCATTCTTAAAATGGGAAGTTTCTACCAATTTCCTGTCCAAACTTGCTCATAAGCCAACTGCAGTCATCATTTCAGATGTGTCTCCCAACTTACACATTTCCTATTTCTCCTTGATATTTACTCAAGAAATTCATTTACGTAGAGACAACATATTCTTCTCTCAACTGGCCTCTGGCTGGGCAGAATGATGTCCTTTAATTCCCTTCCAGACAATAGGCAACTTGTTCCTTCTGTCTTGTGAACTCTTCCTCCTAAGTTCAATGTGAATACAAGTGGCAGAACTGTGCCTCATGTCTCAAATGAGTGTCAGGGCTGCCTTGTCCAGTGTATTCACACTGGAGGGGAAAAAAAATGAATAGCCATACACACTATATAACCACTTAACTTTTTCAGTCCTCCTTGTGCTAACAGTGCATGAACGTGAGGTTTTGTTGTCATTTTGTTTGTTTGTTTGTTTGTTTTAAACTCCTGACTACCATATAGCAAACATGACAAAAAATCACCCTTTTTTGAGAATCTCTGAGAATGGCTCTGCTTTGTATTATCACCTGTCACTTCACCTGAACCATTTCAATCACAAGCGATAGCCTTCTGTCAGGCTTGGTAGTACTTTCCAACCTTATGTCACCTGCAAATCTCAAAGCTCCTGTGTAATTTTTAATCTTCAGCCACCATGTCCATACCGAACATATCTAACTTTGAAGTCAGCTCTGCCCTGAATAGGAGGTTGGGTTTTCAGAGGTCCCTTCCAGCCTACATTTCTCCATGAGTCTTTGCCTCCTTAGCAGCTGCAGTTTCAGAACTGTCTCTGAGAATTACCATAGGTAACCACGCCTTTGCTGGTAATTCCCTCTTCAGTGTGAACAATTGCAAATTCCCTTTATTCACTTGCAGCCCCAAAGCCCAAATCCGTAGATAATGTATCAGAAGCCCACAGAAAGTGAAATAGATGGAGTTCATCCCCTGTGTAGGGAAGAACTGGTCCTACAAAGGAAAGCTACTAAATTGTCTGGAAACAATTTAGCTCTGATAAATTATCTTGTCAATTACACATTACCCCCTACTTCCCTGGTCTTATCTGTTCTTGCTACAAAACTTTGCACGGTGTTGATGTCAAACTAACAGGCCCACACTTGTCTGGATGACTCTTTACCCTCTTCTGGACAGAAGTATATTTGTTACTCTCCCATTCTGGGGACTATCCCCGATTTGCACAATTGTTATGCATTTTTCCTACTTGACTTGTTGTTCTGCGTGCCAATGCTGTTAACAGGCTAGGTAGATATCAGCTTTTCATTTTTCACTTGAATCACTATAGATTTTTGTTTCACCCCAGATGATGTTGCGCCTAGTGCCCTACCCTCCTTTTCAATGGGAGTCCTGTCACTGCCCTTAACATCACATTGTTGTTGCTGTTAGATGCAGGAAATCAGATTTGCAGCATTTGAGACATCAGTAACTTTTGATCTATTTTTGCCTCAAGTGTGCAACTGTCCTAATTTGTTCTCTTTCTTCCCCCTGGTTTCTGTGGCTTAAGTACCACTTACTATTATTGTTTAATTTCCTATGTGAAGGAGGTTTTTGGTCATTCTTACTTTATTTCTGCAGTTTTTAACCTCTGAAACATACCTTTTCTCATCGCTTTTTTCCTCTTTGAATTTTGAATTTTAACTATGCCTTCTCTGCACTCAAGTCCCAGAGCTGCTTAGTCAGACTCAATTATTCATTTCCTTAGATTTCAAGGTTTGCATTTCTAAGCCTCAGAACCTTCATTCTAAACCTGGTTTTGTCTGTCTTGAAATGTAAAATGAGAAAAGTCAGCTCATGATCACACTTTATTCAAATTTTACTACATTTAAACCCATACAGGAGCCAAGTCTAAAACGGTCTTGTATTTTTTCACTTTTGGGAAGAAAGCCATCACATAGTATACCTGGATGAACATAAGTGGTAATTATCTTTCAATCTTTTGCTGGGAAGTTAAAGTCTCCCATAATTCCCATTATTGTTTACGTGTCTGATAACTGTACAGAGATAATTCACTATTAGACTGGAGCTAAGAGCAAAGAGCGGGCTAGCAAGGCTGTCTATCTTTAGCAGTGATTTGCACAAAACCACTCTTTTGCTGACCCATAACATTTAATTTCTCCATCCTCTGCTTCTTGCTAACACAAAGCACCATCTTATTCCATCCATTTGCCTTGGTTTCCAGCCTTCCTGAGATTTATCGGTCCTTGTATGACATTCATGCCTTTGTTTCACCCTTCCTGTGTTGACACTTGTCATAACAGTTTTAGATCCTGAACATGATCATCTCAAAGTTTGCCTGACAGTTAGGTCTTCCTCACATTGTCATAGAGTATCAGGTCTCCACCACTTGAAATAGATTGGATTGGATTAGATTATTGGCACCGTCTCTTGTGCTGGTAGTCCATTATCTTCACAGTCCATACAACTGGCCATCAGTGAACATGAAGTGGCCTTATCCTGCCCATTTACCTTTCTGGAAATCAGCCACTCTCTCTGCCTAGAGCAGGGAATGGATTTTCCTCACCTTTCTTCAAAAGCTCTGAAGTTTTCTGTGATCTTTCCAATTTTATGGTATGATAAGCTTTTGCTTCCACCGAAGGGTAGAAGTCATTATGAATAGTGCCAACAAAACAGAAACATAACAATGAAAACGATATTTTAATTCAGAATAGGTATTTGAAAAGTTCACCTTTTCTAGCACAAATGGGGAAAAGAAAAAAAGGAAGGAAAAAAAAAAAAAAAAAGCAGTCCTAAAACATCAAAACTGTGGCCAAAGAATTAGAAGAAACACTATTTTTCCAAAGCTGCAATGTTTTCCATTCATCTGGCTGGGCCAGCAGAGCACTGGAGACCTGGATGCACTGCACTCATGGCTGGTTACCCTAAATGACCTGCAGGGAGATCTTCTTATCTCTATCCCTCTGTTTCTCCTTTCAATCTCTGTTTTGTCTGTTTGTATCACTAGCTCTCAAATCGCCACTGATATATGCACGTGCAGCACCCAGCACAACCTTGTTTCAGGCTCCAGCGGGACCTTTAGGCATTACCATCCTGTAAACAAATAACAATGATAGTGAGTGTAATTACAATCGTCAAACTATTCCAGCTCCACATCATTAGCCATGCCCTGAGCTAAATAACATTTTAATCAGTTTGATATGTCATCTGTGGCTTTCTTCACTGTCACTTGCAATCCAGCAAACTCCTTCCTTCACGTTTCTAGATTAGACAGAGGGTTCTCAACTGCAGACATCCAATTCCCTGTTCAGGAAGCAGCGAGACCTTTCCTCTTCTCACAGATTTAAGATGATAGCCAAGCATCATGAGACACAGTGCGTATGTCTCCTAGGCCCATCCCATGAGAGCAGGACATTTACCACACATGAGAAGAAGACTTAATGCAGTGGCAAAGCAAAATACTCAGTGTCAAAGCCATGTCGAGATGATCATTAAAGACAGATCAAAATTACCCAATGCAGGAGGAAAATCTATCGTTTGTAGAAGATTATGTTCTCTGATTATTAGTTTCAAAATTAGTTTTTCCTTTGGATTTCCTCTGAACTTAAACTTAGTTTGGAATGCCTTTGGTTTTGAATATTTCTAAAATTGTATTACTTCTCCTAAGTAAGTTGCTAGTCTGTTCTATTTACGTGAAATTCAAACAATATTGTGAAGTATCTGCCATCAGTTTTACTGTGTGCCAGGCTGAGTTCCCTGATGAATTTCAAATTTCAGATATGAAACGGTAAAGGTTAAAAAAAAAAAAAATGTTACAAAGGGTACTTCATGCGGTAGCATAAACTTCTGTTTTCTCAAAACTTGTATCAGTTCATCTCACCAGGACCAGCAGGGGAAGCACACTCTGCCTAGGCACTGGCAAAGGCACACAGTGAGACTGTAGGGTCTCTTGCCGGGGTCATTCAAAATTTGACTGTACAAGCCCCTGAGCAATATGACAGGGCTTTAAAAATGGCCCTGCTTGAAGTACGCGGGTGATCTGGAGACCTCTAAGGTGCTTTCCAACAAAAGCTTTTCTATAATTGTATGAAATCACCTGCAGTAGATTAACCCTTGTCGTTATTCCCATCACAGGAAATAACTGTGACACCTGGGTAACAGGTGAGCTTACTGCGACACCAGGGAGAGCCTTCCTGTACTGAAAGGCAACCTGTAGGAAAGCTGGGGAGGGAGTCTTTATCAGGTTCTGGAGCGACAGGACAAGGAGTAACCGCTTTAAACTGAAAAGTTAGATTTAGAATATATATTAGGAACAAATTCTCTACTGATAGTACCTCACATCCTGTGCATCTGCCAGCTTCTGCATTTTATGGTTGCCTCCCCTACTTAAGAGAGGATATTGGAGTGCTGTGTGAAACACTCAGATCTTACAGGAACAAAACAATACCTTACCTTTTGCGTTCAAATATGTGCCCAGTACGTTCAGCTAAAACAACTTCTAACCTACAGCGTTTGGTCGAAAGTTCCAATTTCTGTCTCAGTTTCATGTACACCAAATTTTCAAGCAGGATTTCTGGGCCAGTGTCGTCTGTCTGTGATAGACTGCTTTGCTAGATCATCATTCACTGCTCCCTCTGCCAGGCACAGGCCTTTCTCTCTTAATCCCTTGTAAGAAAACTTGCAGAGGTATATGGGGTAGCAGTCAGCAGTGTAAAAGAATAAGAGACATACTGCCTTCGCACATATATATACAACACAATATCAAAGATCTCATCAAGGTCCACCAAGGAAAGGAAGCAATGCAGGAGAAAGAAGACAGGACAACAGGGGGAATGGGGAGCATAAGGGAGGAGGCAGCCAGTGGCCTTAAAAACAAAGCATAAAAAATAACTTCCAGTAGTGGGACATAGTGAATTGGAGCTCTAAGGTCTGCATCTAGAGATGTCTTTTATCTTTATCATGCAGTTGTGGAGATGGGTCCTCTGGTTTTGGTCATGTTTTTTCACATTCTGCAATTATCTCCCAAGAAGAACCCCCTGTTGGGCAGAAAGGTAGAGGTGCGCTCCAGAAACACAGTGATGGCAAGGAGTCCTCCACTTCATTCTTCCATTTTTTTCCAGCTGGAAGCATTCATAGTTGTCAACTGAATTGGTTTTGAGGAGTAGGAAAGACAGCATTGCTGGATTTCTGCTTTCTCCTAGATCCTATCATACCACATCATGACAGTTGTCTTTGTTTTATGTCCTTTTATGCCTGGATGTTTCTCATTTTTATGAGTGTGGGGTTTTCTATTTTTCTTTCTTTCTCTTCTTTCTTTCTTTTTCTTTCTTTCTTTCTTTCTTTCTTTCTTTCTTTCTTTCTTTCTTTCTTTCTTTCTTTCTTTCTTTCTTTTTCTTTCTGTCTGTCTTTCTCTCTTCTCTCTTTCTGTCCAGCACTGATTTTATTGCTACTTGTGCATATCCAGACTGTACAGTTTTCTCCATTCCCTCTGTTTCTTCCCTGTGTCTTGCCCCTCTTCCCTGCAACTGAACAGCATTGCCTTGATCAATGAAGTGGCAACATGCGGCTTACACAGTAAACTGCTGAAATTACAGCTATAGCCATGGAGCACAGCTGCAGATCAACAGAAGACCACCAATAACTCACATTTCTAAACTGCTTGTCACAATTCTTCAGTATGCAGGCTGTGATGCTGCCAAGAGCGATCTCCCCTCTTAAGCACCCATCCATTTCTTCTCTTCCCAGACCCTCAAGGTATCCTGGTCAAACCACCCCCCTTGCCCCATCTGTCTGTCCCACATTCCTTTTCCCTCATCTTTTTTTTTTTTTTTCAGCATAGTGTCTCCATAGAAGCTGCTGCTCCCCAACTCCGAGTTGACTAGGGCTGAACTATTGAAAAAGAAAAGAAAAGCTATAAATTATAGTGAGAGATGGTGAATACCTAATGATCTCTTAAAAGCAGGAATTTAAGGGAATAAGTAATTGATAAATGGAGTTAAGATCAGTAGGAAAAAATCCACTGTTGCAATCAGTAGAGTTAAGAAGTTTTTCAAGTACATTAGAAACAAAACTTAGAGTAATGACACAGATCCAATACGGGATGGGTATTGCTTCAGTGAGAAATGATGAAAAAAAAAAACCAACATCACGTACATGTGTATGTGTTGTTGTGTATTTGGAAAAAAAACAGGTTAATGAAAACTGCATGCTCAATTAGATGATTTTTTTTGTTGTCATTGGTAGGGAATTGTGTGCTTTATAACACAATATGTGTTATATGTTTTTTATATATGTTTTAATAAATAGACTTTATTAGATAACTCATTTTGAATGTATAGCCTAGATGTTAGAAGAATTAACAACATGCAATATTATTGTAAAAATTAACAACATGTGGTATCTAAATAATATTTAGAGATGTAAAGGTGTTTGGCATTTCAAAGTCTACTTCTCCAATGAAAAATGTGTTAGAGCTTCTGTTGGATGTAATGTAACCTGCTCACTTCCTGCCCACCTCAGCAGGGCAGGGGATAAAATCGGGGAAAAAAAAGGAACGAGAAAGCTCATGGGCTTTGATAAAGACAGGGATATTGCTTATCAATGATTGTTGTGGAAAAATCTCTCTTAACTTGAGGAAATTAATTTCATGCCCATTAATTTGTATAAATTTAATTACTAGTTCAGGTGTTGGGAAGCAAAAGGACAAACATCAAACCACATAGGGGTAACAAACACTTCTCCTCCTCTACTGGGCTCAACTTCACTCCAAGCACCTGTCTTCCACCTGCTGATCTCGCTCAGTCCATTCACTGGGGAAATGGGCAGCACAGGAGGAGGCTGTAGTTAATATGCAGCAGTTCTTCTCTGCCTATCCTTTCTTCTCGTTTCTACTTTGCTCCAGTGTGGGTCCTCCACAGGGTGCAGACCCTGTCAGGAATATTCATCTGTTCTGGCATGGATCCTCCACAGGTTTCAAAGAATATCTGCTCCACCATGGAGCATCTACTTCTCCTCCTCCTATGACTTTGATGTTCCCTCTGTTGTTCCTCATTCTTTTTGTTCTCTCCAGCTCTCTCCATCCAATATTTTCTGTGCATTCTTAGAGGCAACACACCTTGGCTTGTTGTCTGAGTTTGGCCTATGGTGCATCTGTTGCTGTGTCCAGCACAGTGCAGCCCCTGACCTTGCTACCAAAACCTTGCCACAAATCTCAATACACCTGTTAAAAGAGACCCTCCTGTTTGTTGCCCTTCTTTGGACACTCTCGAACAGTTTTATATCTTTTTCTCATACTGTGGTGCCCAAAACTGCACACAGTACTCACAGTACGTGGAATAGCAACAGAGACTGCCTCTAATTTTCTCTTCCCTGCAGAAGCTCTGTTGCTACCACTGTCCGGAAATCATCACTATCACAGACAGGAGTAGCATTCCCTCCTCCCACAGTTGGTTCTTTTTCCCCCAGACTTAGACACCATCCACAAAAGCAAAAACAAAACAAAACAAACAAACAAACAAACAAAAAAGAGTCAAAAGCCCTCAGGAAGGCAGTGGTGCAGACTGTGGAGAGCCTGGGTTCAAATCCTTCTTCTGCGAGGCTCTGAACCTATACCCCACCACAAGCTGTCCGCTAACGTATGGCAGGGCAAGGAGGAAGAAAGAACATTTCTCCTGCACTTTCCATTTATTGTTGGCTGACAATTCTGTAGAGTTATAAAGCCTCAATCAGTGCGATACAGGGTTCTTCTCACATTGTCTCACTGTGCCCTAAGGGGAACAGCTCTAATTTAATAGATGCTTCACCAGAAAATCATGAGTCATCTGCAGTTTTGAAGTTTTCTGGGATCAAGTCCCTTCAGACAGTTGAGGAATTTGCTCTATCACCTATGAAAACTGGTGCTCTAATAAGCTAGTGAGTGAACAAGAGAGAAATCCTCTGCTAGATGACTTGACAAATTTGGTCTGAAAACAGTGTTGAGGCAGAACAATGCACGATTTTTGCCTTGGATGCACAGAGAGATTGGGGGTAGTAGAATTCTTTTATTCTTCATTGATATAAACATTTTCAAAACAGGTGTTTGCTCAACCTTGCTTCCACTGAGTGCATGGGAGGGAGATAACTGAAAGTGGGGAGTGTTGCTTGAAACCTGCAAGTGGCTGAGGTCCAGTGGGGTTGGAGGCTTTCTTACTCCTTTTGGAAATGCAAAGCAACCTTGCGCCTACCCTGCACTTGCAGAAGGATCACGACAGCCCAAAGCACAGAGGCTTTGTAATTACTGCATAGGGATTGGGAGCAGGGGGCTGCAGGCGTGGCCTCTGTGAGAACAGTGCGGAAGCTGCCCGTGTCAGATCAGAGCCAGCTCCAGCCAACTCCAGAAGGGCCACGACGCTTGCCAGAGCTGAGCCTATAAGCGATGCTGTTTGCACCTCCGGGAGAGCAGATTTAAGAAGGGGGAAATACTGCTGTGCAACAGAAGCTGGAAGAGCAAGGAGAGAGAACCAGCCCTGCAGCCCCCAAGGTGAGTGCAGCAGGAGGCAGGAGGTGCTCCAGGCTCACAGCAGCAGTTCCCCTGCGGCCTGGGGAGAGGCCCCTGGTGGAGCAGGCTGTCCCCCTGCAGCCCACGGGTCCCACACGGAGCAGATCTCCACGCTGCAGCCCGTGGAGGAGCCCCCGGTGGAGCAGGTGGATGTGGCCTGGAGGAGGCCGCGGCCTGTGGAGAGCCCCCGCAGGAGCAGGCCCCAGGCCAGAGCTGCAGCCATGGAGAGGAGCCCACGCAGGAGCAGGGGGCCTGGGGGGAGCTGCCACCCGTGGGGGACCCAGGTTGGAGCAGTTTGCTCCTGACGGACGGACCCTGTGGTACAGACCCATATCGGAACAGTTCCTCAAGAATGGTGGCCTGTAAGCAGCCCCCGCAGGCTCATTTCGGGAAGGACGGCATCCCGTGGGAGGGACCCCGCGTGGAACAGAGGCAGAGAGGGACCGTGGAGGAGCAGCAGGTGATGAAGTGTTAGGGGCTGACCACAGCCCACATTCCCCATTCCCCTGCAACACTCGGCAGGAGGAGGTAGAGCAGGGTGGATAGGAGGTAAAAGGGGTTTTAAGTTTGCTTTTAATTTTTCACTATTGTATTCTGCTAGTGATAGGCAACAAATTATATTAATCTCCCTGTGCTGCATGTGTTTTGTCCAGGACGATAATTGTTGAGTGATCTCCCTGTCCTTATCACAATTCCTTGAGCCCTTTTCATCATATTTTTTCCCCCTTTTCCTTTGAGGAGGGGGAGTGAGAGAGTTGCTATGGTGGAGTTCAGCTGCCCAGCAGCTTAAAACTACCAAGCAACAGTCCTACTATCCACCGACCAGCGTCCTTATTCAAGCCTGTTGCAGCTATGTATGCTGCTCTGCTCTGTCTGGGATGTGGACCTACCCGTGGTATCTGGGGCCAGCTCATATGGACTAGAGCCTTACAATCTGCAGGAATTCCCCTTCAGTGGGAACTTGCATCACATAAAGACGGTTCTCCATGGTGGAAGACAAAGCCTATAGGAATTATTAGAAGTCGACATCCTCCATCGCTCTGACCCCCGAGATTTGGACATAATTTCCAAAATGAGCAAAAGGGATCTGTGTCTGCCCTGATACGAAGGAAGTCACTGCCCCTGGAAATCTAGTCACTATGCTTTGGTGACTTCATCAGCGTTTTTATTCTGCTTTGTATGCATCAAATGGAAAAGAGCTACCCCAGGAACACTGTGCTTTGGTGGCAGAGATCTGGTTGCAGGAGGTCAGCTCCCAGCCTCAGATCACTCTCTGTTCCTTGGGTTTGCTTTAATGCCTCCTTTGAGACACTGCCTCAGCGCAGTGAGTTTGTGAATGTGACATATCATTCAATATTATCCACCATGAGCCACTCTGTTCCTATAGCAACTGCCTCCTTAGCCCAGTTCCTGGGTCTCTTCAGGTCTGTTTGATATTCACCTTGACACCTTTGGTGGAGGCCTTGAAGGAACACACAAAGTGTGAAAACACCTTGTACTTATTAGGCCAAGGTAATTCCTCCCCACATGGATGGGCACATATCATCTCCAAGAAAGGGGCTCCCACCTCCACGACTCCCGTCCATCCTCCACCTCTCTATGTCCTTGCATAAATAACGACCTGCACAGCTTAACCTGGACAGGAGCCTGAAGTCCAGAACGGGAAACGCTCTGATCTGGGCTCCTTCCAAAAGGGCCACGCAGATATAACTAGAAGAATGCGTAAAACGTTGACCCTAGCTGACGTAATTTCTTTTGGTTGATCTGATGCAAACCTGTGATGCACCCTGCAGCCCCTGCAACACTTGTGATTTTACCTGCAGCCCCTGCAACTGCTGTAATTTTAACTGCAGCCCCTCCAACAACTGTGATTTTACCTGCAGCCCCTGCAACCCCTGTGATTTTACCTGAAGCCCCTGCAACCCCTGTGATTTTACCTGCAGCCCCTCCAACAACTGTGATTTTACTTGCAGCCCCTCCAACCCTTGTGATGTTCCCTGCAGCCACTCCAACCCTGGGACAGGCCCTACAGCTGGCTCCGGGGACTACCCCGTTGCCGTATCAGTCGCCAATACACACAAGATGAAGGAATGGATGCAGAAGTCATCTTGTTTAGGCAGGGAAGAAAGTCCTCCTAAGACGGGGAAGGAGCAATAGGCAGGCGAGGCAGGTGACCCCAATGTAGGGCCATCGAAGAGAAGGGGAGGCTGTTATAAAATAGAAAAGAGAGAAAAGCATCAGTAGGCAGGTGATCCCCATCCCTGGGCGAGCTGCGAGACATGGGACAAGATTTCAGCTGTCATGCAGGCGAGCACATTGTCACCTGGCTGCTGCGATGCTGGGATAACAGCTCCGGGAGCCTGGAATCGGAGGGCAGGGAAGCCAAGCAGCTGGGATCCTTCTCTGGGGAAGGGGGCACTGAGAAAGCGATCGGAAACGGGGCACAAGCCTCTGGAGGCGGCGCCTGTCAGGCGTGAAGGAAAGGGATCCCTTCCAGGAAGATGCTGTGGGGTTGCTGAGGGTCGAAGAACAGCAGGTGTGGTGTTTTTCCTCAGCTGGGCAGCTGAGCTCCACCTCAACCGCTCTCTCCCTGCCCCTCCTCAAACGGAAAGGGGAGAAAATAGGATGGAAGGGGCTCAAGGGCTGAGAGAAGGACAGGGAGATCACTCCACAATGATCGTCACGGGCAAAAGAGGCTCAGCAGAGCCTGTTCCAGTCCAGCCCGGGCCTGCTCCTGCGGGGGCTCTCCACAGGCCGCGGCCTCCTCCAGGCCACATCCACCTGCTCCAGCGGGGGCTCCTCCACGGGCTGCAGCGTGGAGATCTGCTCCGTGTGGGACCCGTGGGCTGCAGGGGGACAGCCTGCTCCACCAGGGGCCTCTCCCCAGGCCGCAGGGGAACTGCTGCTGTGAGCCTGGAGCACCTCCTGCCTCCTGCTGCACTCACCTTGGGGGCTGCAGAGAGGTTTCTCACTCCTCCCTGACCCAGACGCTGCTGTGCAGCAGGTTTCTTTCCCTTTCTTAGGTGGGCTCTCACGCAGGTGCAAACATCATCCTTTTTGTCTCAGTTCTGGGCAGCAGCGGGTCCCTCTGGAGCCTCCTGGAACCGGCCCTTATCTAACATGGGGCAGCTGCTGCATTCTCCTCACAGAGGACACCCCTGCAGCCCCCCGCTACCAGAACCTGTCCTCGTAAACCCAACACAAGACACCGACCGAGCCTCCCTGATTCCCAGCAGGTGGGTCAGGCTGGGAACCCAGGCCAGTGCCCGGCAGACCCTCCTGGGCCTTGAAAAGCAAGCTTTATGGGGACGTAGCACCCAGAAAGAACGGAGTCACGCAACAGGATTCATTTCCAAAACCACCTCATAGACACCTGGGCCAAAGAGCAGGGCCTTGAGCGGGTATATCACAATGACAGAGTTCATTTCCTTCCCAGTAGCTGGCACGTGCCGTTTTTTGGGATTTCGGGGCTACAGTGAGCTGCTAAGAGGGATGTCTTAGCTCTTGCAGGGCAGTGCTTCCACTAAGGCCAGGATTTTTCTGCATCTTCTACTGCCCTGCAAGCGAGGATGCTTGGGGCACACAGGAAGCTGGGAGCGGACACAGCTGCAGGGATTCCATAAGGCACAAGCAAATGCAGCCTTGGCTTGGTGACACTTTCTCTTGATTACTGCTCAACACAAATTACCTCGAGCAAGTCTACTGTGAGGACTAAAGGAAAGAGATGTATGGATGCTGCTAAGCTCTTCTAGCTTGTACCAGGTAGGAAAGATACCTCTGTAGCAGGCGTGAAGAGGATAGCACTAATTAATTAGATGAGAAGCGGAGGAAAGGCACTTAGAGGTAGTGAAAAGCAGTTAATGTGATGTTCCGGGGAAGCTTCAGTCTGCTTAAGGAGTAGCAAGAACAAGCCTAAAGTCATAGCCAAATACAAGAAAGAGAGGAGGACACGCAGCATGAGAAGCTCCCGAGAGAAAGGAGCTCTGTTTTGGGTAAAAATCAGTCCCTTTTTCTATCATGGAGACATCCAAGGGCGTAGGACACGTGCACTTCAGGGAACCAAGAGATGCTGTGCATTTCTCTCGTCCCCCTGACACAGCCACTAGGTGACGATGCTTCCAATTCTCTCTAAAGAAACCTTGCTTTCTCAGGCCCAGGCGTCCAGCTGCACACCAAGGACGTCCCTGGCTCCCAGGCACAGTTCCCAGGCCCAAGGCCGAGCTCCCCTCCGAACCCCCATTCCAGCAGACCTTGCTCCTGGCATTGTGGAGCAGCCATTTCATGTCAGCCTTTTCTCCTGGCAGTCAGCTTAGCGCCGTAACCTCTGCCATCGGGGCGCCCGAGAGCCGTGTGAGGTCAGCAGAGAGTCACTGTCAGCCTTTGACCTCACAAAGGTGGGTGGCCATAAGTGCCCTGAGCGTCCAGCTCGCATTGAGTACTGCTGGTGGCACTCGAGGCGTGGAGGTCTGCATGGTGCAATGGGAGACGCCGATGTCCTGCTGCTGGAACAAGAGACGCTGATGTGCTGCTGGTGCAGGAGGAGACCTGAAGGTGCTGCTGCTTACAGGTGCTGAGGAGCGGGCAGCCTCAGCGGGCAGCTGAATCAGAGGGCAGTGAAGCCAAGCAGCTTCCTTCTCTGGGGAATGGGGCACAGAGAAAGTGATTGGAAATGGGGTACAAGCCCTCAGCCTCTAAAAGCAATCCCTCAGATGCTGAGGTATAATAAAGTTAGGTATATCTGTTTGACTCTAGACCCCAACATGTTTGTTAGTGTTCTGGTTTGTCCACTGCTTTCTTGTGGGGGATTTGAGTTGGCCATTACTGCTTAGGTGAATGCTGACTTCATATCAATGGTGCACTTCATTCTTAAAATGGGAAGTTTCTACCAATTTCCTGTCCAAACTTGCTCATAAGCCAACTGCAGTCATCATTTCAGATGTGTCTCCCAACTTACACATTTCCTATTTCTCCTTGATATTTACTCAAGAAATTCATTTACGTAGAGACAACATATTCTTCTCTCAACTGGCCTCTGGCTGGGCAGAATGATGTCCTTTAATTCCCTTCCAGACAATAGGCAACTTGTTCCTTCTGTCTTGTGAACTCTTCCTCCTAAGTTCAATGTGAATACAAGTGGCAGAACTGTGCCTCATGTCTCAAATGAGTGTCAGGGCTGCCTTGTCCAGTGTATTCACACTGGAGGGGAAAAAAAATGAATAGCCATACACACTATATAACCACTTAACTTTTTCAGTCCTCCTTGTGCTAACAGTGCATGAACGTGAGGTTTTGTTGTCATTTTGTTTGTTTGTTTGTTTGTTTTAAACTCCTGACTACCATATAGCAAACATGACAAAAAATCACCCTTTTTTGAGAATCTCTGAGAATGGCTCTGCTTTGTATTATCACCTGTCACTTCACCTGAACCATTTCAATCACAAGCGATAGCCTTCTGTCAGGCTTGGTAGTACTTTCCAACCTTATGTCACCTGCAAATCTCAAAGCTCCTGTGTAATTTTTAATCTTCAGCCACCATGTCCATACCGAACATATCTAACTTTGAAGTCAGCTCTGCCCTGAATAGGAGGTTGGGTTTTCAGAGGTCCCTTCCAGCCTACATTTCTCCATGAGTCTTTGCCTCCTTAGCAGCTGCAGTTTCAGAACTGTCTCTGAGAATTACCATAGGTAACCACGCCTTTGCTGGTAATTCCCTCTTCAGTGTGAACAATTGCAAATTCCCTTTATTCACTTGCAGCCCCAAAGCCCAAATCCGTAGATAATGTATCAGAAGCCCACAGAAAGTGAAATAGATGGAGTTCATCCCCTGTGTAGGGAAGAACTGGTCCTACAAAGGAAAGCTACTAAATTGTCTGGAAACAATTTAGCTCTGATAAATTATCTTGTCAATTACACATTACCCCCTACTTCCCTGGTCTTATCTGTTCTTGCTACAAAACTTTGCACGGTGTTGATGTCAAACTAACAGGCCCACACTTGTCTGGATGACTCTTTACCCTCTTCTGGACAGAAGTATATTTGTTACTCTCCCATTCTGGGGACTATCCCCGATTTGCACAATTGTTATGCATTTTTCCTACTTGACTTGTTGTTCTGCGTGCCAATGCTGTTAACAGGCTAGGTAGATATCAGCTTTTCATTTTTCACTTGAATCACTATAGATTTTTGTTTCACCCCAGATGATGTTGCGCCTAGTGCCCTACCCTCCTTTTCAATGGGAGTCCTGTCACTGCCCTTAACATCACATTGTTGTTGCTGTTAGATGCAGGAAATCAGATTTGCAGCATTTGAGACATCAGTAACTTTTGACCTATTTTTGCCTCGAGTGTGCAACTGTCCTAATTTGTTCTCTTTCTTCCCCCTGGTTTCTGTGGCTTAAGTACCACTTACTATTATTGTTTAATTTCCTATGTGAAGGAGGTTTTTGGTCATTCTTACTTTATTTCTGCAGTTTTTAACCTCTGAAACATACCTTTTCTCATCGCTTTTTTCCTCTTTGAATTTTGAATTTTAACTATGCCTTCTCTGCACTCAAGTCCCAGAGCTGCTTAGTCAGACTCAATTATTCATTTCCTTAGATTTCAAGGTTTGCATTTCTAAGCCTCAGAACCTTCATTCTAAACCTGGTTTTGTCTGTCTTGAAATGTAAAATGAGAAAAGTCAGCTCATGATCACACTTTATTCAAATTTTACTACATTTAAACCCATACAGGAGCCAAGTCTAAAACGGTCTTGTATTTTTTCACTTTTGGGAAGAAAGCCATCACATAGTATACCTGGATGAACATAAGTGGTAATTATCTTTCAATCTTTTGCTGGGAAGTTAAAGTCTCCCATAATTCCCATTATTGTTTACGTGTCTGATAACTGTACAGAGATAATTCACTATTAGACTGGAGCTAAGAGCAAAGAGCGGGCTAGCAAGGCTGTCTATCTTTAGCAGTGATTTGCACAAAACCACTCTTTTGCTGACCCATAACATTTAATTTCTCCATCCTCTGCTTCTTGCTAACACAAAGCACCATCTTATTCCATCCATTTGCCTTGGTTTCCAGCCTTCCTGAGATTTATCGGTCCTTGTATGACATTCATGCCTTTGTTTCACCCTTCCTGTGTTGACACTTGTCATAACAGTTTTAGATCCTGAACATGATCATCTCAAAGTTTGCCTGACAGTTAGGTCTTCCTCACATTGTCATAGAGTATCAGGTCTCCACCACTTGAAATAGATTGGATTGGATTAGATTATTGGCACCGTCTCTTGTGCTGGTAGTCCATTATCTTCACAGTCCATACAACTGGCCATCAGTGAACATGAAGTGGCCTTATCCTGCCCATTTACCTTTCTGGAAATCAGCCACTCTCTCTGCCTAGAGCAGGGAATGGATTTTCCTCACCTTTCTTCAAAAGCTCTGAAGTTTTCTGTGATCTTTCCAATTTTATGGTATGATAAGCTTTTGCTTCCACCGAAGGGTAGAAGTCATTATGAATAGTGCCAACAAAACAGAAACATAACAATGAAAACGATATTTTAATTCAGAATAGGTATTTGAAAAGTTCACCTTTTCTAGCACAAATGGGGAAAAGAAAAAAAGGAAGGAAAAAAAAAAAAAAAAAAGCAGTCCTAAAACATCAAAACTGTGGCCAAAGAATTAGAAGAAACACTATTTTTCCAAAGCTGCAATGTTTTCCATTCATCTGGCTGGGCCAGCAGAGCACTGGAGACCTGGATGCACTGCACTCATGGCTGGTTACCCTAAATGACCTGCAGGGAGATCTTCTTATCTCTATCCCTCTGTTTCTCCTTTCAATCTCTGTTTTGTCTGTTTGTATCACTAGCTCTCAAATCGCCACTGATATATGCACGTGCAGCACCCAGCACAACCTTGTTTCAGGCTCCAGCGGGACCTTTAGGCATTACCATCCTGTAAACAAATAACAATGATAGTGAGTGTAATTACAATCGTCAAACTATTCCAGCTCCACATCATTAGCCATGCCCTGAGCTAAATAACATTTTAATCAGTTTGATATGTCATCTGTGGCTTTCTTCACTGTCACTTGCAATCCAGCAAACTCCTTCCTTCACGTTTCTAGATTAGACAGAGGGTTCTCAACTGCAGACATCCAATTCCCTGTTCAAGAAGCAGCGAGACCTTTCCTCTTCTCACAGATTTAAGATGATAGCCAAGCATCATGAGACACAGTGCGTATGTCTCCTAGGCCCATCCCATGAGAGCAGGACATTTACCACACATGAGAAGAAGACTTAATGCAGTGGCAAAGCAAAATACTCAGTGTCAAAGCCATGTCGAGATGATCATTAAAGACAGATCAAAATTACCCAATGCAGGAGGAAAATCTATCGTTTGTAGAAGATTATGTTCTCTGATTATTAGTTTCAAAATTAGTTTTTCCTTTGGATTTCCTCTGAACTTAAACTTAGTTTGGAATGCCTTTGGTTTTGAATATTTCTAAAATTGTATTACTTCTCCTAAGTAAGTTGCTAGTCTGTTCTATTTACGTGAAATTCAAATAATATTGTGAAGTATCTGCCATCAGTTTTACTGTGTGCCAGGCTGAGTTCCCTGATGAATTTCAAATTTCAGATATGAAACGGTAAAGGTTAAAAAAAAAAAAAATGTTACAAAGGGTACTTCATGCGGTAGCATAAACTTCTGTTTTCTCAAAACTTGTATCAGTTCATCTCACCAGGACCAGCAGGGGAAGCACACTCTGCCTAGGCACTGGCAAAGGCACACAGTGAGACTGTAGGGTCTCTTGCCGGGGTCATTCAAAATTTGACTGTACAAGCCCCTGAGCAATATGACAGGGCTTTAAAAATGGCCCTGCTTGAAGTACGCGGGTGATCTGGAGACCTCTAAGGTGCTTTCCAACAAAAGCTTTTCTATAATTGTATGAAATCACCTGCAGTAGATTAACCCTTGTCGTTATTCCCATCACAGGAAATAACTGTGACACCTGGGTAACAGGTGAGCTTACTGCGACACCAGGGAGAGCCTTCCTGTACTGAAAGGCAACCTGTAGGAAAGCTGGGGAGGGAGTCTTTATCAGGTTCTGGAGCGACAGGACAAGGAGTAACCGCTTTAAACTGAAAAGTTAGATTTAGAATATATATTAGGAACAAATTCTCTACTGATAGTACCTCACATCCTGTGCATCTGCCAGCTTCTGCATTTTATGGTTGCCTCCCCTACTTAAGAGAGGATATTGGAGTGCTGTGTGAAACACTCAGATCTTACAGGAACAAAACAATACCTTACCTTTTGCGTTCAAATATGTGCCCAGTACGTTCAGCTAAAACAACTTCTAACCTACAGCGTTTGGTCGAAAGTTCCAATTTCTGTCTCAGTTTCATGTACACCAAATTTTCAAGCAGGATTTCTGGGCCAGTGTCGTCTGTCTGTGATAGACTGCTTTGCTAGATCATCATTCACTGCTCCCTCTGCCAGGCACAGGCCTTTCTCTCTTAATCCCTTGTAAGAAAACTTGCAGAGGTATATGGGGTAGCAGTCAGCAGTGTAAAAGAATAAGAGACATACTGCCTTCGCACATATATATACAACACAATATCAAAGATCTCATCAAGGTCCACCAAGGAAAGGAAGCAATGCAGGAGAAAGAAGACAGGACAACAGGGGGAATGGGGAGCATAAGGGAGGAGGCAGCCAGTGGCCTTAAAAACAAAGCATAAAAAATAACTTCCAGTAGTGGGACATAGTGAATTGGAGCTCTAAGGTCTGCATCTAGAGATGTCTTTTATCTTTATCATGCAGTTGTGGAGATGGGTCCTCTGGTTTTGGTCATGTTTTTTCACATTCTGCAATTATCTCCCAAGAAGAACCCCCTGTTGGGCAGAAAGGTAGAGGTGCGCTCCAGAAACACAGTGATGGCAAGGAGTCCTCCACTTCATTCTTCCATTTTTTTCCAGCTGGAAGCATTCATAGTTGTCAACTGAATTGGTTTTGAGGAGTAGGAAAGACAGCATTGCTGGATTTCTGCTTTCTCCTAGATCCTATCATACCACATCATGACAGTTGTCTTTGTTTTATGTCCTTTTATGCCTGGATGTTTCTCATTTTTATGAGTGTGGGGTTTTCTATTTTTCTTTCTTTCTCTTCTTTCTTTCTTTTTCTTTCTTTCTTTCTTTCTTTCTTTCTTTCTTTCTTTCTTTCTTTCTTTCTTTCTTTCTTTCTTTCTTTTTCTTTCTGTCTGTCTGTCTTTCTCTCTTCTCTCTTTCTGTCCAGCACTGATTTTATTGCTACTTGTGCATATCCAGACTGTACAGTTTTCTCCATTCCCTCTGTTTCTTCCCTGTGTCTTGCCCCTCTTCCCTGCAACTGAACAGCATTGCCTTGATCAATGAAGTGGCAACATGCGGCTTACACAGTAAACTGCTGAAATTACAGCTATAGCCATGGAGCACAGCTGCAGATCAACAGAAGACCACCAATAACTCACATTTCTAAACTGCTTGTCACAATTCTTCAGTATGCAGGCTGTGATGCTGCCAAGAGCGATCTCCCCTCTTAAGCACCCATCCATTTCTTCTCTTCCCAGACCCTCAAGGTATCCTGGTCAAACCACCCCCCTTGCCCCATCTGTCTGTCCCACATTCCTTTTCCCTCATCTTTTTTTTTTTTTTTTCAGCATAGTGTCTCCATAGAAGCTGCTGCTCCCCAACTCCGAGTTGACTAGGGCTGAACTATTGAAAAAGAAAAGAAAAGCTATAAATTATAGTGAGAGATGGTGAATACCTAATGATCTCTTAAAAGCAGGAATTTAAGGGAATAAGTAATTGATAAATGGAGTTAAGATCAGTAGGAAAAAATCCACTGTTGCAATCAGTAGAGTTAAGAAGTTTTTCAAGTACATTAGAAACAAAACTTAGAGTAATGACACAGATCCAATACGGGATGGGTATTGCTTCAGTGAGAAATGATGAAAAAAAAAAACCAACATCACGTACATGTGTATGTGTTGTTGTGTATTTGGAAAAAAAACAGGTTAATGAAAACTGCATGCTCAATTAGATGATTTTTTTTGTTGTCATTGGTAGGGAATTGTGTGCTTTATAACACAATATGTGTTATATGTTTTTTATATATGTTTTAATAAATAGACTTTATTAGATAACTCATTTTGAATGTATAGCCTAGATGTTAGAAGAATTAACAACATGCAATATTATTGTAAAAATTAACAACATGTGGTATCTAAATAATATTTAGAGATGTAAAGGTGTTTGGCATTTCAAAGTCTACTTCTCCAATGAAAAATGTGTTAGAGCTTCTGTTGGATGTAATGTAACCTGCTCACTTCCTGCCCACCTCAGCAGGGCAGGGGATAAAATCGGGGAAAAAAAAGGAACGAGAAAGCTCATGGGCTTTGATAAAGACAGGGATATTGCTTATCAATGATTGTTGTGGAAAAATCTCTCTTAACTTGAGGAAATTAATTTAATGCCAATTAATTTGTATAAATTTAATTACTAGTTCAGGTGTTGGGAAGCAAAAGGACAAACATCAAACCACATAGGGGTAACAAACACTTCTCCTCCTCTACTGGGCTCAACTTCACTCCAAGCACCTGTCTTCCACCTGCTGATCTCGCTCAGTCCATTCACTGGGGAAATGGGCAGCACAGGAGGAGGCTGTAGTTAATATGCAGCAGTTCTTCTCTGCCTATCCTTTCTTCTCGTTTCTACTTTGCTCCAGTGTGGGTCCTCCACAGGGTGCAGACCCTGTCAGGAATATTCATCTGTTCTGGCATGGATCCTCCACAGGTTTCAAAGAATATCTGCTCCACCATGGAGCATCTACTTCTCCTCCTCCTATGACTTTGATGTTCCCTCTGTTGTTCCTCATTCTTTTTGTTCTCTCCAGCTCTCTCCATCCAATATTTTCTGTGCATTCTTAGAGGCAACACACCTTGGCTTGTTGTCTGAGTTTGGCCTATGGTGCATCTGTTGCTGTGTCCAGCACAGTGCAGCCCCTGACCTTGCTACCAAAACCTTGCCACAAATCTCAATACACCTGTTAAAAGAGACCCTCCTGTTTGTTGCCCTTCTTTGGACACTCTCGAACAGTTTTATATCTTTTTCTCATACTGTGGTGCCCAAAACTGCACACAGTACTCACAGTACGTGGAATAGCAACAGAGACTGCCTCTAATTTTCTCTTCCCTGCAGAAGCTCTGTTGCTACCACTGTCCGGAAATCATCACTATCACAGACAGGAGTAGCATTCCCTCCTCCCACAGTTGGTTCTTTTTCCCCCAGACTTAGACACCATCCACAAAAGCAAAAACAAAACAAAACAAACAAACAAACAAACAAAAAAGAGTCAAAAGCCCTCAGGAAGGCAGTGGTGCAGACTGTGGAGAGCCTGGGTTCAAATCCTTCTTCTGCGAGGCTCTGAACCTATACCCCACCACAAGCTGTCCGCTAACGTATGGCAGGGCAAGGAGGAAGAAAGAACATTTCTCCTGCACTTTCCATTTATTGTTGGCTGACAATTCTGTAGAGTTATAAAGCCTCAATCAGTGCGATACAGGGTTCTTCTCACATTGTCTCACTGTGCCCTAAGGGGAACAGCTCTAATTTAATAGATGCTTCACCAGAAAATCATGAGTCATCTGCAGTTTTGAAGTTTTCTGGGATCAAGTCCCTTCAGACAGTTGAGGAATTTGCTCTATCACCTATGAAAACTGGTGCTCTAATAAGCTAGTGAGTGAACAAGAGAGAAATCCTCTGCTAGATGACTTGACAAATTTGGTCTGAAAACAGTGTTGAGGCAGAACAATGCACGATTTTTGCCTTGGATGCACAGAGAGATTGGGGGTAGTAGAATTCTTTTATTCTTCATTGATATAAACATTTTCAAAACAGGTGTTTGCTCAACCTTGCTTCCACTGAGTGCATGGGAGGGAGATAACTGAAAGTGGGGAGTGTTGCTTGAAACCTGCAAGTGGCTGAGGTCCAGTGGGGTTGGAGGCTTTCTTACTCCTTTTGGAAATGCAAAGCAACCTTGCGCCTACCCTGCACTTGCAGAAGGATCACGACAGCCCAAAGCACAGAGGCTTTGTAATTACTGCATAGGGATTGGGAGCAGGGGGCTGCAGGCGTGGCCTCTGTGAGAACAGTGCGGAAGCTGCCCGTGTCAGATCAGAGCCAGCTCCAGCCAACTCCAGAAGGGCCACGACGCTTGCCAGAGCTGAGCCTATAAGCGATGCTGTTTGCACCTCCGGGAGAGCAGATTTAAGAAGGGGGAAATACTGCTGTGCAACAGAAGCTGGAAGAGCAAGGAGAGAGAACCAGCCCTGCAGCCCCCAAGGTGAGTGCAGCAGGAGGCAGGAGGTGCTCCAGGCTCACAGCAGCAGTTCCCCTGCGGCCTGGGGAGAGGCCCCTGGTGGAGCAGGCTGTCCCCCTGCAGCCCACGGGTCCCACACGGAGCAGATCTCCACGCTGCAGCCCGTGGAGGAGCCCCCGGTGGAGCAGGTGGATGTGGCCTGGAGGAGGCCGCGGCCTGTGGAGAGCCCCCGCAGGAGCAGGCCCCAGGCCAGAGCTGCAGCCATGGAGAGGAGCCCACGCAGGAGCAGGGGGCCTGGGGGGAGCTGCCACCCGTGGGGGACCCAGGTTGGAGCAGTTTGCTCCTGACGGACGGACCCTGTGGTACAGACCCATATCGGAACAGTTCCTCAAGAATGGTGGCCTGTAAGCAGCCCCCGCAGGCTCATTTCGGGAAGGACGGCATCCCGTGGGAGGGACCCCGCGTGGAACAGAGGCAGAGAGGGACCGTGGAGGAGCAGCAGGTGATGAAGTGTTAGGGGCTGACCACAGCCCACATTCCCCATTCCCCTGCAACACTCGGCAGGAGGAGGTAGAGCAGGGTGGATAGGAGGTAAAAGGGGTTTTAAGTTTGCTTTTAATTTTTCACTATTGTAGTCTGCTAGTGATAGGCAACAAATTATATTAATCTCCCTGTGCTGCATGTGTTTTGTCCAGGACGATAATTGTTGAGTGATCTCCCTGTCCTTATCACAATTCCTTGAGCCCTTTTCATCATATTTTTTCCCCCTTTTCCTTTGAGGAGGGGGAGTGAGAGAGTTGCTATGGTGGAGTTCAGCTGCCCAGCAGCTTAAAACTACCAAGCAACAGTCCTACTATCCACCGACCAGCGTCCTTATTCAAGCCTGTTGCAGCTATGTATGCTGCTCTGCTCTGTCTGGGATGTGGACCTACCCGTGGTATCTGGGGCCAGCTCATATGGACTAGAGCCTTACAATCTGCAGGAATTCCCCTTCAGTGGGAACTTGCATCACATAAAGACGGTTCTCCATGGTGGAAGACAAAGCCTATAGGAATTATTAGAAGTCGACATCCTCCATCGCTCTGACCCCCGAGATTTGGACATAATTTCCAAAATGAGCAAAAGGGATCTGTGTCTGCCCTGATACGAAGGAAGTCACTGCCCCTGGAAATCTAGTCACTATGCTTTGGTGACTTCATCAGCGTTTTTATTCTGCTTTGTATGCATCAAATGGAAAAGAGCTACCCCAGGAACACTGTGCTTTGGTGGCAGAGATCTGGTTGCAGGAGGTCAGCTCCCAGCCTCAGCTCACTCTCTGTTCCTTGGGTTTGCTTTAATGCCTCCTTTGAGACACTGCCTCAGCGCAGTGAGTTTGTGAATGTGACATATCATTCAATATTATCCACCATGAGCCACTCTGTTCCTATAGCAACTGCCTCCTTAGCCCAGTTCCTGGGTCTCTTCAGGTCTGTTTGATATTCACCTTGACACCTTTGGTGGAGGCCTTGAAGGAACACACAAAGTGTGAAAACACCTTGTACTTATTAGGCCAAGGTAATTCCTCCCCACATGGATGGGCACATATCATCTCCAAGAAAGGGGCTCCCACCTCCACGACTCCCGTCCATCCTCCACCTCTCTATGTCCTTGCATAAATAACGACCTGCACAGCTTAACCTGGACAGGAGCCTGAAGTCCAGAACGGGAAACGCTCTGATCTGGGCTCCTTCCAAAAGGGCCACGCAGATATAACTAGAAGAATGCGTAAAACGTTGACCCTAGCTGACGTAATTTCTTTTGGTTGATCTGATGCAAACCTGTGATGCACCCTGCAGCCCCTGCAACACTTGTGATTTTACCTGCAGCCCCTGCAACTGCTGTAATTTTAACTGCAGCCCCTCCAACAACTGTGATTTTACCTGCAGCCCCTGCAACCCCTGTGATTTTACCTGAAGCCCCTGCAACCCCTGTGATTTTACCTGCAGCCCCTCCAACAACTGTGATTTTACTTGCAGCCCCTCCAACCCTTGTGATGTTCCCTGCAGCCACTCCAACCCTGGGACAGGCCCTACAGCTGGCTCCGGGGACTACCCCGTTGCCGTATCAGTCGCCAATACACACAAGATGAAGGAATGGATGCAGAAGTCATCTTGTTTAGGCAGGGAAGAAAGTCCTCCTAAGACGGGGAAGGAGCAATAGGCAGGCGAGGCAGGTGACCCCAATGTAGGGCCATCGAAGAGAAGGGGAGGCTGTTATAAAATAGAAAAGAGAGAAAAGCATCAGTAGGCAGGTGATCCCCATCCCTGGGCGAGCTGCGAGACATGGGACAAGATTTCAGCTGTCATGCAGGCGAGCACATTGTCACCTGGCTGCTGCGATGCTGGGATAACAGCTCCGGGAGCCTGGAATCGGAGGGCAGGGAAGCCAAGCAGCTGGGATCCTTCTCTGGGGAAGGGGGCACTGAGAAAGCGATCGGAAACGGGGCACAAGCCTCTGGAGGCGGCGCCTGTCAGGCGTGAAGGAAAGGGATCCCTTCCAGGAAGATGCTGTGGGGTTGCTGAGGGTCGAAGAACAGCAGGTGTGGTGTTTTTCCTCAGCTGGGCAGCTGAGCTCCACCTCAACCGCTCTCTCCCTGCCCCTCCTCAAACGGAAAGGGGAGAAAATAGGATGGAAGGGGCTCAAGGGCTGAGAGAAGGACAGGGAGATCACTCCACAATGATCGTCACGGGCAAAAGAGGCTCAGCAGAGCCTGTTCCAGTCCAGCCCGGGCCTGCTCCTGCGGGGGCTCTCCACAGGCCGCGGCCTCCTCCAGGCCACATCCACCTGCTCCAGCGGGGGCTCCTCCACGGGCTGCAGCGTGGAGATCTGCTCCGTGTGGGACCCGTGGGCTGCAGGGGGACAGCCTGCTCCACCAGGGGCCTCTCCCCAGGCCGCAGGGGAACTGCTGCTGTGAGCCTGGAGCACCTCCTGCCTCCTGCTGCACTCACCTTGGGGGCTGCAGAGAGGTTTCTCACTCCTCCCTGACCCAGACGCTGCTGTGCAGCAGGTTTCTTTCCCTTTCTTAGGTGGGCTCTCACGCAGGTGCAAACATCATCCTTTTTGTCTCAGTTCTGGGCAGCAGCGGGTCCCTCTGGAGCCTCCTGGAACCGGCCCTTATCTAACATGGGGCAGCTGCTGCATTCTCCTCACAGAGGACACCCCTGCAGCCCCCCGCTACCAGAACCTGTCCTCGTAAACCCAACACAAGACACCGACCGAGCCTCCCTGATTCCCAGCAGGTGGGTCAGGCTGGGAACCCAGGCCAGTGCCCGGCAGACCCTCCTGGGCCTTGAAAAGCAAGCTTTATGGGGACGTAGCACCCAGAAAGAACGGAGTCACGCAACAGGATTCATTTCCAAAACCACCTCATAGACACCTGGGCCAAAGAGCAGGGCCTTGAGCGGGTATATCACAATGACAGAGTTCATTTCCTTCCCAGTAGCTGGCACGTGCCGTTTTTTGGGATTTCGGGGCTACAGTGAGCTGCTAAGAGGGATGTCTTAGCTCTTGCAGGGCAGTGCTTCCACTAAGGCCAGGACTTTTCTGCATCTTCTACTGCCCTGCAAGCGAGGATGCTTGGGGCACACAGGAAGCTGGGAGCGGACACAGCTGCAGGGATTCCATAAGGCACAAGCAAATGCAGCCTTGGCTTGGTGACACTTTCTCTTGATTACTGCTCAACACAAATTACCTCGAGCAAGTCTACTGTGAGGACTAAAGGAAAGAGATGTATGGATGCTGCTAAGCTCTTCTAGCTTGTACCAGGTAGGAAAGATACCTCTGTAGCAGGCGTGAAGAGGATAGCACTAATTAATTAGATGAGAAGCGGAGGAAAGGCACTTAGAGGTAGTGAAAAGCAGTTAATGTGATGTTCCGGGGAAGCTTCAGTCTGCTTAAGGAGTAGCAAGAACAAGCCTAAAGTCATAGCCAAATACAAGAAAGAGAGGAGGACACGCAGCATGAGAAGCTCCCGAGAGAAAGGAGCTCTGTTTTGGGTAAAAATCAGTCCCTTTTTCTATCATGGAGACATCCAAGGGCGTAGGACACGTGCACTTCAGGGAACCAAGAGATGCTGTGCATTTCTCTCGTCCCCCTGACACAGCCACTAGGTGACGATGCTTCCAATTCTCTCTAAAGAAACCTTGCTTTCTCAGGCCCAGGCGTCCAGCTGCACACCAAGGACGTCCCTGGCTCCCAGGCACAGTTCCCAGGCCCAAGGCCGAGCTCCCCTCCGAACCCCCATTCCAGCAGACCTTGCTCCTGGCATTGTGGAGCAGCCATTTCATGTCAGCCTTTTCTCCTGGCAGTCAGCTTAGCGCCGTAACCTCTGCCATCGGGGCGCCCGAGAGCCGTGTGAGGTCAGCAGAGAGTCACTGTCAGCCTTTGACCTCACAAAGGTGGGTGGCCATAAGTGCCCTGAGCGTCCAGCTCGCATTGAGTACTGCTGGTGGCACTCGAGGCGTGGAGGTCTGCATGGTGCAATGGGAGACGCCGATGTCCTGCTGCTGGAACAAGAGGCGCTGATGTGCTGCTGGTGCAGGAGGAGACCTGAAGGTGCTGCTGCTTAGAGGTGCTGAGGAGCGGGCAGCCTCAGCGGGCAGCTGAATCAGAGGGCAGGGAAGCTAAGCAGCTTCCTTCTCTGGGGAAGGGGGCACAGAGAAAGTGACTGGAAATGGGGTACAAGCCCTCAGCCTCTAAAAGCAATCCCTCAGATGTTTAGGTATAGTAATGTTAGGTATATCTGTTTGACTCTAGACCCCAACATGTTTGTTAGTGTCTGGTTTGTCAACTGCTTTCTTGTGGGGGATTTGAGTTGGCCATTACTGTTTAGGTGAATGCTGACTTCGTATCTATGGTGCACTTTATTCTTAAAATGGGAAGTTTCTACCAATTTCCCGTCCAAACTTGCTCATAAGCCAACTGCAGTCATCATTTCAGATGTGTCTCCCAACTTACACATTTCCTATTTCTCCTTGATATTTACTCAAGAAATTCATTTACGTAGAGACAACATATTCTTCTCTCAACTGGCATCTGGCTGGGCAGAATGATGTCCTTTCATTCCCTTCCAGGCAATAGGCAACTTGTTCCTTCTGTCATGTGAACTCTTCCTCCTAAGTTCAATGTGAATACAAGTGGCAGAACTGTGCCTCATGTCTCAAATGAGTGTCAGGGCTGCCTTGTCCAGTGTATTCATACTGGAGGGAAAAAAAAATGAATAGCCATACACACTATATAACCACTAAACTTTTTCAGTCCTCCTTGTGCTAACAGTGCATGAACGTGAGGTTTTGTTGTCATTTTTGTTTGTTTGTTTGTTTGCTTGCTTTAAACTCCTGACTGCCATATAGCAAACATGACAAAAAAACACCCTTTTTTGAGAATCTCTGAGAATGGCTCTGCTTTGTATTATCACCTGTCACTTCACCTGAACCATTTCAATCACAAGCGATAGCCTTCTGTCAGGTTTGGTAGTACTTCCCAACCTTATGTCCCCTGCAAATCTCAAAGCTCATGTGAGCTCATGTATCCGTAGATAATGTATCAGAAGCTCACAGAAGGTGAAATAGATGTAATTCATCCCCTGTGTAGGGAAGAACTGGTCCTAGAAAGGAAAGCTATTAAATTATCTGGAAACAATTTAGCTCTGATAAATTATTTTGTAAATTACACATTACCCCCTCCTTCCCTGGTCTTAGCTGTTCTTGCTCCAAAACTTTGCATGGTGTTGATGTCAAACTAACAGGCCCACACTTGTCTGGATGACTCTTTACCCTCTTCTGGACAGAGGTGTATTTGTTACTCTCCCATTCTGGGGACTATCCCTGATTTGCACAATTGTTATGCATTTTTCCTACTTGACTTGTTGTTCTGTGTGCCAATGCTGTTAATAGGCTAGGTAGATATCAGCTTTTCATTTTTCACTTGAATCACTATAGATTGTTATTTCACCTCAGATGATGTTGCGCCTAGTGCCCTACCCTCCTTTTCAATGGGAGTCCTGTCACTGCCCTTAATATCACATTGTTGTTGCTGTTAGATGCAGGAAATAAGATTTGCAGCATTTGAGACATCAGTAACTTTTGATCTATCTTTGCCTCAAGCATGCAACTGTCCTAATTTGTTCTCTTTGTTCCCCCTGGTTTCTGTGGCTTAAGTACCACTTACTATTATTGTTTAATTTCCTATGTGAAGGAGGTTTTTGGTCATTCTTACTTTATTTCTGCAGTTTTTAACCTCTGAAACATGCCTTTTCTCATCGCTTTTTTCCTCTTTGAATTTTGAATTTTAACTATGCCTTCTCTGCACTCAAGTCCCAGAGCTGCTTAGTCAGACTCAATTATTCATTTCCTTAGATTTCAAAGTTTGCATTTCTAAGCCTCAAAACCTTCATTCTAAACCTGGTTTTGTCTGTCGTGAAATGTAAAATGAGAAAAGTCAGCTCATGATCACACTTTATTCAAATTTTACTACATTTAAACCCATACAGGAGCCAAGTCTAAAATGGTCTTATATTTTTTCACTTTTGGGAAGAAATCCATCACATAGTATACCTCTATGAACATAAGTGGTAATTATCTTTCAATCTTTTGCTGGGAAGTTAAAGTCTCCCATAATTCCCATTATTGTTTATGTGTCTGATAACTGTACAGAGATAATTCACTATTAGACTGGAGCTAAGAGCAAAGAGCAGGCTAGCAAGGCTGTCTATCTTTAGCAGTGATTTGCACAAAACCACTCTTTTGCTGACCCATAACATTTAATTTCTCCATCCTCTGCTTCTTGCTAACACAAAGCACCATCTTATTCCATTCATTTGCCTTGGTTTCCAGCCTTCCTGAGATTTATCGGTCCTTGTATGACATTCATGCCTTTGTTTCACCCTTCCTGTGTTGACACTTGTCATAACAGTTTTAGATCCTGAACATGATCATCTCAAAGTTTGCCTGACAGTTAGGTCTTCCTCACATTGTCATAGAGTATCAGGTCTCTACCACTTGAAATAGATTGGATTGGATTAGATTATTGGCACCGTCTCTTGTGCTGGTAGTCCATTATCTTCACAGTCCGTACAACTGGCCATCAGTGAACATGAAGTGGCCTTATCCTGCCCATTTACCTTTCTGGAAATCAGCCACTCTCTCTGCCTAGAACAGGGAATGGATTTTCCTCACCTATCTTCAAAAGCTCTGAAGTTTTCTGTGATCTTTCCAATTGTATGGTATGATAAGCTTTTGCTGCCACTGAAGGGTAGAAGTCATTATGAATAGTGCCAACAAAACAGAAACATAACAATGAAAACGATATTTTAATTCAGAATAGGTATTTGAAAAGTTCACCTTTTCTAGCACAAATGGGGAAAAGAAAAAAAGGAAAAAAAAAAAAAAAAAAAAGCAGTCCTAAAACATCAAAACTGTGGCCAAAGAATTAGAAGAAACACTATTTTTCCAAAGCTGCAATGTTTTCCATTCATCTGGCTGGGCCAGCAGAGCACTGGAGACCTGGATGCACTGCACTCATGGCTGGTTACCCTAAATGACCTGCAGGGAGATCTTCTTATCTCTATCCCTCTGTTTCTCCTTTCAATCTCTGTTTTGTCTGTTTGTATCACTAGCTCTCAAATCGCCACTGATATATGCACGTGCAGCACCCAGCACAACCTTGTTTCAGGCTCCAGCGGGACCTTTAGGCATTACCATCCTGTAAACAAATAACAATGATAGTGAGTGTAATTACAATCGTC
Source organism: Anser anser (assembly GCF_964211835.1). Lineage (NCBI taxonomy): Eukaryota > Metazoa > Chordata > Aves > Anseriformes > Anatidae > Anser > Anser anser. The sequence goes on along the minus strand of NW_028154218.1, from coordinate 816,365 downwards.
AAACTATTCCAGCTCCACATCATTAGCCATGCCCTGAGCTAAATAACATTTTAATCAGTTTGATATGTCATCTGTGGCTTTCTTCACTGTCACTTGCAATCCAGCAAACTCCTTCCTTCACGTTTCTAGATTAGACAGAGGGTTCTCAACTGCAGACATCCAATTCCCTGTTCAAGAAGCAGCGAGACCTTTCCTCTTCTCACAGATTTAAGATGATAGCCAAGCATCATGAGACACAGTGCGTATGTCTCCTAGGCCCATCCCATGAGAGCAGGACATTTACCACACATGAGAAGAAGACTTAATGCAGTGGCAAAGCAAAATACTCAGTGTCAAAGCCATGTCGAGATGATCATTAAAGACAGATCAAAATTACCCAATGCAGGAGGAAAATCTATCGTTTGTAGAAGATTATGTTCTCTGATTATTAGTTTCAAAATTAGTTTTTCCTTTGGATTTCCTCTGAACTTAAACTTAGTTTGGAATGCCTTTGGTTTTGAATATTTCTAAAATTGTATTACTTCTCCTAAGTAAGTTGCTAGTCTGTTCTATTTACGTGAAATTCAAATAATATTGTGAAGTATCTGCCATCAGTTTTACTGTGTGCCAGGCTGAGTTCCCTGATGAATTTCAAATTTCAGATATGAAACGGTAAAGGTTAAAAAAAAAAAAATGTTACAAAGGGTACTTCATGCGGTAGCATAAACTTCTGTTTTCTCAAAACTTGTATCAGTTCATCTCACCAGGACCAGCAGGGGAAGCACACTCTGCCTAGGCACTGGCAAAGGCACACAGTGAGACTGTAGGGTCTCTTGCCGGGGTCATTCAAAATTTGACTGTACAAGCCCCTGAGCAATATGACAGGGCTTTAAAAATGGCCCTGCTTGAAGTACGCGGGTGATCTGGAGACCTCTAAGGTGCTTTCCAACAAAAGCTTTTCTATAATTGTATGAAATCACCTGCAGTAGATTAACCCTTGTCGTTATTCCCATCACAGGAAATAACTGTGACACCTGGGTAACAGGTGAGCTTACTGCGACACCAGGGAGAGCCTTCCTGTACTGAAAGGCAACCTGTAGGAAAGCTGGGGAGGGAGTCTTTATCAGGTTCTGGAGCGACAGGACAAGGAGTAACCGCTTTAAACTGAAAAGTTAGATTTAGAATATATATTAGGAACAAATTCTCTACTGATAGTACCTCACATCCTGTGCATCTGCCAGCTTCTGCATTTTATGGTTGCCTCCCCTACTTAAGAGAGGATATTGGAGTGCTGTGTGAAACACTCAGATCTTACAGGAACAAAACAATACCTTACCTTTTGCGTTCAAATACGTGCCCAGTACGTTCAGCTAAAACAACTTCTAACCTACAGCGTTTGGTCGAAAGTTCCAATTTCTGTCTCAGTTTCATGTACACCAAATTTTCAAGCAGGATTTCTGGGCCAGTGTCGTCTGTCTGTGATAGACTGCTTTGCTAGATCATCATTCACTGCTCCCTCTGCCAGGCACAGGCCTTTCTCTCTTAATCCCTTGTAAGAAAACTTGCAGAGGTATATGGGGTAGCAGTCAGCAGTGTAAAAGAATAAGAGACATACTGCCTTCGCACATATATATACAACACAATATCAAAGATCTCATCAAGGTCCACCAAGGAAAGGAAGCAATGCAGGAGAAAGAAGACAGGACAACAGGGGGAATGGGGAGCATAAGGGAGGAGGCAGCCAGTGGCCTTAAAAACAAAGCATAAAAAATAACTTCCAGTAGTGGGACATAGTGAATTGGAGCTCTAAGGTCTGCATCTAGAGATGTCTTTTATCTTTATCATGCAGTTGTGGAGATGGGTCCTCTGGTTTTGGTCATGTTTTTTCACATTCTGCAATTATCTCCCAAGAAGAACCCCCTGTTGGGCAGAAAGGTAGAGGTGCGCTCCAGAAACACAGTGATGGCAAGGAGTCCTCCACTTCATTCTTCCATTTTTTTCCAGCTGGAAGCATTCATAGTTGTCAACTGAATTGGTTTTGAGGAGTAGGAAAGACAGCATTGCTGGATTTCTGCTTTCTCCTAGATCCTATCATACCACATCATGACAGTTGTCTTTGTTTTATGTCCTTTTATGCCTGGATGTTTCTCATTTTTATGAGTGTGGGGTTTTCTATTTTTCTTTCTTTCTCTTCTTTCTTTCTTTTTCTTTCTTTCTTTCCTTCTTTCTTTCTTTCTTTCTTTCTTTCTTTCTTTCTTTCTTTCTTTCTTTCTTTTTCTTTCTGTCTGTCTGTCTTTCTCTCTTCTCTCTTTCTGTCCAGCACTGATTTTATTGCTACTTGTGCATATCCAGACTGTACAGTTTTCTCCATTCCCTCTGTTTCTTCCCTGTGTCTTGCCCCTCTTCCCTGCAACTGAACAGCATTGCCTTGATCAATGAAGTGGCAACATGCGGCTTACACAGTAAACTGCTGAAATTACAGCTATAGCCATGGAGCACAGCTGCAGATCAACAGAAGACCACCAATAACTCACATTTCTAAACTGCTTGTCACAATTCTTCAGTATGCAGGCTGTGATGCTGCCAAGAGCGATCTCCCCTCTTAAGCACCCATCCATTTCTTCTCTTCCCAGACCCTCAAGGTATCCTGGTCAAACCACCCCCCTTGCCCCATCTGTCTGTCCCACATTCCTTTTCCCTCATCTTTTTTTTTTTTTTTTCAGCATAGTGTCTCCATAGAAGCTGCTGCTCCCCAACTCCGAGTTGACTAGGGCTGAACTATTGAAAAAGAAAAGAAAAGCTATAAATTATAGTGAGAGATGGTGAATACCTAATGATCTCTTAAAAGCAGGAATTTAAGGGAATAAGTAATTGATAAATGGAGTTAAGATCAGTAGGAAAAAATCCACTGTTGCAATCAGTAGAGTTAAGAAGTTTTTCAAGTACATTAGAAACAAAACTTAGAGTAATGACACAGATCCAATACGGGATGGGTATTGCTTCAGTGAGAAATGATGAAAAAAAAAAACCAACATCACGTACATGTGTATGTGTTGTTGTGTATTTGGAAAAAAAACAGGTTAATGAAAACTGCATGCTCAATTAGATGATTTTTTTTGTTGTCATTGGTAGGGAATTGTGTGCTTTATAACACAATATGTGTTATATGTTTTTTATATATGTTTTAATAAATAGACTTTATTAGATAACTCATTTTGAATGTATAGCCTAGATGTTAGAAGAATTAACAACATGCAATATTATTGTAAAAATTAACAACATGTGGTATCTAAATAATATTTAGAGATGTAAAGGTGTTTGGCATTTCAAAGTCTACTTCTCCAATGAAAAATGTGTTAGAGCTTCTGTTGGATGTAATGTAACCTGCTCACTTCCTGCCCACCTCAGCAGGGCAGGGGATAAAATCGGGGAAAAAAAAGGAACGAGAAAGCTCATGGGCTTTGATAAAGACAGGGATATTGCTTATCAATGATTGTTGTGGAAAAATCTCTCTTAACTTGAGGAAATTAATTTCATGCCCATTAATTTGTATAAATTTAATTACTAGTTCAGGTGTTGGGAAGCAAAAGGACAAACATCAAACCACATAGGGGTAACAAACACTTCTCCTCCTCTACTGGGCTCAACTTCACTCCAAGCACCTGTCTTCCACCTGCTGATCTCGCTCAGTCCATTCACTGGGGAAATGGGCAGCACAGGAGGAGGCTGTAGTTAATATGCAGCAGTTCTTCTCTGCCTATCCTTTCTTCTCGTTTCTACTTTGCTCCAGTGTGGGTCCTCCACAGGGTGCAGACCCTGTCAGGAATATTCATCTGTTCTGGCATGGATCCTCCACAGGTTTCAAAGAATATCTGCTCCACCATGGAGCATCTACTTCTCCTCCTCCTATGACTTTGATGTTCCCTCTGTTGTTCCTCATTCTTTTTGTTCTCTCCAGCTCTCTCCATCCAATATTTTCTGTGCATTCTTAGAGGCAACACACCTTGGCTTGTTGTCTGAGTTTGGCCTATGGTGCATCTGTTGCTGTGTCCAGCACAGTGCAGCCCCTGACCTTGCTACCAAAACCTTGCCACAAATCTCAATACACCTGTTAAAAGAGACCCTCCTGTTTGTTGCCCTTCTTTGGACACTCTCGAACAGTTTTATATCTTTTTCTCATACTGTGGTGCCCAAAACTGCACACAGTACTCACAGTACGTGGAATAGCAACAGAGACTGCCTCTAATTTTCTCTTCCCTGCAGAAGCTCTGTTGCTACCACTGTCCGGAAATCATCACTATCACAGACAGGAGTAGCATTCCCTCCTCCCACAGTTGGTTCTTTTTCCCCCAGACTTAGACACCATCCACAAAAGCAAAAACAAAACAAAACAAACAAACAAACAAACAAAAAAGAGTCAAAAGCCCTCAGGAAGGCAGTGGTGCAGACTGTGGAGAGCCTGGGTTCAAATCCTTCTTCTGCGAGGCTCTGAACCTATACCCCACCACAAGCTGTCCGCTAACGTATGGCAGGGCAAGGAGGAAGAAAGAACATTTCTCCTGCACTTTCCATTTATTGTTGGCTGACAATTCTGTAGAGTTATAAAGCCTCAATCAGTGCGATACAGGGTTCTTCTCACATTGTCTCACTGTGCCCTAAGGGGAACAGCTCTAATTTAATAGATGCTTCACCAGAAAATCATGAGTCATCTGCAGTTTTGAAGTTTTCTGGGATCAAGTCCCTTCAGACAGTTGAGGAATTTGCTCTATCACCTATGAAAACTGGTGCTCTAATAAGCTAGTGAGTGAACAAGAGAGAAATCCTCTGCTAGATGACTTGACAAATTTGGTCTGAAAACAGTGTTGAGGCAGAACAATGCACGATTTTTGCCTTGGATGCACAGAGAGATTGGGGGTAGTAGAATTCTTTTATTCTTCATTGATATAAACATTTTCAAAACAGGTGTTTGCTCAACCTTGCTTCCACTGAGTGCATGGGAGGGAGATAACTGAAAGTGGGGAGTGTTGCTTGAAACCTGCAAGTGGCTGAGGTCCAGTGGGGTTGGAGGCTTTCTTACTCCTTTTGGAAATGCAAAGCAACCTTGCGCCTACCCTGCACTTGCAGAAGGATCACGACAGCCCAAAGCACAGAGGCTTTGTAATTACTGCATAGGGATTGGGAGCAGGGGGCTGCAGGCGTGGCCTCTGTGAGAACAGTGCGGAAGCTGCCCGTGTCAGATCAGAGCCAGCTCCAGCCAACTCCAGAAGGGCCACGACGCTTGCCAGAGCTGAGCCTATAAGCGATGCTGTTTGCACCTCCGGGAGAGCAGATTTAAGAAGGGGGAAATACTGCTGTGCAACAGAAGCTGGAAGAGCAAGGAGAGAGAACCAGCCCTGCAGCCCCCAAGGTGAGTGCAGCAGGAGGCAGGAGGTGCTCCAGGCTCACAGCAGCAGTTCCCCTGCGGCCTGGGGAGAGGCCCCTGGTGGAGCAGGCTGTCCCCCTGCAGCCCACGGGTCCCACACGGAGCAGATCTCCACGCTGCAGCCCGTGGAGGAGCCCCCGGTGGAGCAGGTGGATGTGGCCTGGAGGAGGCCGCGGCCTGTGGAGAGCCCCCGCAGGAGCAGGCCCCAGGCCAGAGCTGCAGCCATGGAGAGGAGCCCACGCAGGAGCAGGGGGCCTGGGGGGAGCTGCCACCCGTGGGGGACCCAGGTTGGAGCAGTTTGCTCCTGACGGACGGACCCTGTGGTACAGACCCATATCGGAACAGTTCCTCAAGAATGGTGGCCTGTAAGCAGCCCCCGCAGGCTCATTTCGGGAAGGACGGCATCCCGTGGGAGGGACCCCGCTTGGAACAGGGGCAGAGAGGGACCGTGGAGGAGCAGCAGGTGATGAAGTGTTAGGGGCTGACCACAGCCCACATTCCCCATTCCCCTGCAACACTCGGCAGGAGGAGGTAGAGCAGGGTGGATAGGAGGTAAAAGGGGTTTTAAGTTTGCTTTTAATTTTTCACTATTGTAGTCTGCTAGTGATAGGCAACAAATTATATTAATCTCCCTGTGCTGCATGTGTTTTGTCCAGGACGATAATTGTTGAGTGATCTCCCTGTCCTTATCACAATTCCTTGAGCCCTTTTCATCATATTTTTTCCCCCTTTTCCTTTGAGGAGGGGGAGTGAGAGTTGCTATGGTGGAGTTCAGCTGCCCAGCAGCTTAAAACTACCAAGCAACAGTCCTACTATCCACCGACCAGCGTCCTTATTCAAGCCTGTTGCAGCTATGTATGCTGCTCTGCTCTGTCTGGGATGTGGACCTACCCGTGGTATCTGGGGCCAGCTCATATGGACTAGAGCCTTACAATCTGCAGGAATTCCCCTTCAGTGGGAACTTGCATCACATAAAGACGGTTCTCCATGGTGGAAGACAAAGCCTATAGGAATTATTAGAAGTCGACATCCTCCATCGCTCTGACCCCCGAGATTTGGACATAATTTCCAAAATGAGCAAAAGGGATCTGTGTCTGCCCTGATACGAAGGAAGTCACTGCCCCTGGAAATCTAGTCACTATGCTTTGGTGACTTCATCAGCGTTTTTATTCTGCTTTGTATGCATCAAATGGAAAAGAGCTACCCCAGGAACACTGTGCTTTGGTGGCAGAGATCTGGTTGCAGGAGGTCAGCTCCCAGCCTCAGCTCACTCTCTGTTCCTTGGGTTTGCTTTAATGCCTCCTTTGAGACACTGCCTCAGCGCAGTGAGTTTGTGAATGTGACATATCATTCAATATTATCCACCATGAGCCACTCTGTTCCTATAGCAACTGCCTCCTTAGCCCAGTTCCTGGGTCTCTTCAGGTCTGTTTGATATTCACCTTGACACCTTTGGTGGAGGCCTTGAAGGAACACACAAAGTGTGAAAACACCTTGTACTTATTAGGCCAAGGTAATTCCTCCCCACATGGATGGGCACATATCATCTCCAAGAAAGGGGCTCCCACCTCCACGACTCCCGTCCATCCTCCACCTCTCTATGTCCTTGCATAAATAACGACCTGCACAGCTTAACCTGGACAGGAGCCTGAAGTCCAGAACGGGAAACGCTCTGATCTGGGCTCCTTCCAAAAGGGCCACGCAGATATAACTAGAAGAATGCGTAAAACGTTGACCCTAGCTGACGTAATTTCTTTTGGTTGATCTGATGCAAACCTGTGATGCACCCTGCAGCCCCTGCAACACTTGTGATTTTACCTGCAGCCCCTGCAACTGCTGTAATTTTAACTGCAGCCCCTCCAACAACTGTGATTTTACCTGCAGCCCCTGCAACCCCTGTGATTTTACCTGAAGCCCCTGCAACCCCTGTGATTTTACCTGCAGCCCCTCCAACAACTGTGATTTTACTTGCAGCCCCTCCAACCCTTGTGATGTTCCCTGCAGCCACTCCAACCCTGGGACAGGCCCTACAGCTGGCTCCGGGGACTACCCCGTTGCCGTATCAGTCGCCAATACACACAAGATGAAGGAATGGATGCAGAAGTCATCTCGTTTAGGCAGGGAAGAAAGTCCTCCTAAGACGGGGAAGGAGCAATAGGCAGGCGAGGCAGGTGACCCCAATGTAGGGCCATCGAAGAGAAGGGGAGGCTGTTATAAAATAGAAAAGAGAGAAAAGCATCAGTAGGCAGGTGATCCCCATCCCTGGGCGAGCTGCGAGACATGGGACAAGATTTCAGCTGTCATGCAGGCGAGCACATTGTCACCTGGCTGCTGTGATGCTGGGATAACAGCTCCGGGAGCCTGGAATCGGAGGGCAGGGAAGCCAAGCAGCTGGGATCCTTCTCTGGGGAAGGGGGCACTGAGAAAGCGATCGGAAACGGGGCACAAGCCTCTGGAGGCGGCGCCTGTCAGGCGTGAAGGAAAGGGATCCCTTCCAGGAAGATGCTGTGGGGTTGCTGAGGGTCGAAGAACAGCAGGTGTGGTGTTTTTCCTCAGCTGGGCAGCTGAGCTCCACCTCAACCGCTCTCTCCCTGCCCCTCCTCAAACGGAAAGGGGAGAAAATAGGATGGAAGGGGCTCAAGGGCTGAGAGAAGGACAGGGAGATCACTCCACAATGATCGTCACGGGCAAAAGAGGCACAGCAGAGCCTGTTCCAGTCCAGCCCGGGCCTGCTCCTGCGGGGGCTCTCCACAGGCCACGGCCTCCTCCAGGCCACATCCACCTGCTCCAGCGGGGGCTCCTCCACGGGCTGCAGCGTGGAGATCTGCTCCGTGTGGGACCCGTGGGCTGCAGGGGGACAGCCTGCTCCACCAGGGGCCTCTCCCCAGGCCGCAGGGGAACTGCTGCTGTGAGCCTGGAGCACCTCCTGCCTCCTGCTGCACTCACCTTGGGGGCTGCAGAGAGGTTTCTCACTCCTCCCTGACCCAGACGCTGCTGTGCAGCAGGTTTCTTTCCCTTTCTTAGGTGGGCTCTCACGCAGGCGCAAACATCATCCTTTTTGTCTCAGTTCTGGGCAGCAGCGGGTCCCTCTGGAGCCTCCTGGAACCGGCCCTTATCTAACATGGGGCAGCTGCTGCATTCTCCTCACAGAGGACACCCCTGCAGCCCCCCGCTACCAGAACCTGTCCTCGTAAACCCAACACAAGACACCGACCGAGCCTCCCTGATTCCCAGCAGGTGGGTCAGGCTGGGAACCCAGGCCAGTGCCCGGCAGACCCTCCTGGGCCTTGAAAAGCAAGCTTTATGGGGACGTAGCACCCAGAAAGAACGGAGTCACGCAACAGGATTCATTTCCAAAACCACCTCATAGACACCTGGGCCAAAGAGCAGGGCCTTGAGCGGGTATATCACAATGACAGAGTTCATTTCCTTCCCAGTAGCTGGCACGTGCCGTTTTTTGGGATTTCGGGGCTACAGTGAGCTGCTAAGAGGGATGTCTTAGCTCTTGCAGGGCAGTGCTTCCACTAAGGCCAGGATTTTTCTGCATCTTCTACTGCCCTGCAAGCGAGGATGCTTGGGGCACACAGGAAGCTGGGAGCGGACACAGCTGCAGGGATTCCATAAGGCACAAGCAAATGCAGCCTTGGCTTGGTGACACTTTCTCTTGATTACTGCTCAACACAAATTACCTCGAGCAAGTCTACTGTGAGGACTAAAGGAAAGAGACGTATGGATGCTGCTAAGCTCTTCTAGCTTGTACCAGGTAGGAAAGATACCTCTGTAGCAGGCGTGAAGAGGATAGCACTAATTAATTAGATGAGAAGCGGAGGAAAGGCACTTAGAGGTAGTGAAAAGCAGTTAATGTGATGTTCCGGGGAAGCTTCAGTCTGCTTAAGGAGTAGCAAGAACAAGCCTAAAGTCATAGCCAAATACAAGAAAGAGAGGAGGACACGCAGCATGAGAAGCTCCCGAGAGAAAGGAGCTCTGTTTTGGGTAAAAATCAGTCCCTTTTTCTATCATGGAGACATCCAAGGGCGTAGGACACGTGCACTTCAGGGGACCAAGAGATGCTGTGCATTTCTCTCGTCCCCCTGACACAGCCACTAGGTGACGATGCTTCCAATTCTCTCTAAAGAAACCTTGCTTTCTCAGGCCCAGGCGTCCAGCTGCACACCAAGGACGTCCCTGGCTCCCAGGCACAGTTCCCAGGCCCAAGGCCGAGCTCCCCTCCGAACCCCCATTCCAGCAGACCTTGCTCCTGGCATTGTGGAGCAGCCATTTCATGTCAGCCTTTTCTCCTGGCAGTCAGCTTAGCGCCGTAACCTCTGCCATCGGGGCGCCCGAGAGCCGTGTGAGGTCAGCAGAGAGTCACTGTCAGCCTTTGACCTCACAAAGGTGGGTGGCCATAAGTGCCCTGAGCGTCCAGCTCGCATTGAGTACTGCTGGTGGCACTCGAGGCGTGGAGGTCTGCATGGTGCAATGGGAGACGCCGATGTCCTGCTGCTGGAACAAGAGGCGCTGATGTGCTGCTGGTGCAGGAGGAGACGTGAAGGTGCTGCTGCTTAGAGGTGCTGAGGAGCGGGCAGCCTCAGCGGGCAGCTGAATCAGAGGGCAGGGAAGCTAAGCAGCTTCCTTCTCTGGGGAAGGGGGCACAGAGAAAGTGACTGGAAATGGGGTACAAGCCCTCAGCCTCTAAAAGCAATCCCTCAGATGTTTAGGTATAGTAATGTTAGGTATATCTGTTTGACTCTAGACCCCAACATGTTTGTTAGTGTCTGGTTTGTCAACTGCTTTCTTGTGGGGGATTTGAGTTGGCCATTACTGTTTAGGTGAATGCTGACTTCGTATCTATGGTGCACTTTATTCTTAAAATGGGAAGTTTCTACCAATTTCCCGTCCAAACTTGCTCATAAGCCAACTGCAGTCATCATTTCAGATGTGTCTCCCAACTTACACATTTCCTATTTCTCCTTGATATTTACTCAAGAAATTCATTTACGTAGAGACAACATATTCTTCTCTCAACTGGCATCTGGCTGGGCAGAATGATGTCCTTTCATTCCCTTCCAGGCAATAGGCAACTTGTTCCTTCTGTCATGTGAACTCTTCCTCCTAAGTTCAATGTGAATACAAGTGGCAGAACTGTGCCTCATGTCTCAAATGAGTGTCAGGGCTGCCTTGTCCAGTGTATTCATACTGGAGGGAAAAAAAAATGAATAGCCATACACACTATATAACCACTAAACTTTTTCAGTCCTCCTTGTGCTAACAGTGCATGAACGTGAGGTTTTGTTGTCATTTTTGTTTGTTTGTTTGTTTGCTTGCTTTAAACTCCTGACTGCCATATAGCAAACATGACAAAAAAACACCCTTTTTTGAGAATCTCTGAGAATGGCTCTGCTTTGTATTATCACCTGTCACTTCACCTGAACCATTTCAATCACAAGCGATAGCCTTCTGTCAGGTTTGGTAGTACTTCCCAACCTTATGTCCCCTGCAAATCTCAAAGCTCATGTGAGCTCATGTATCCGTAGATAATGTATCAGAAGCTCACAGAAGGTGAAATAGATGTAATTCATCCCCTGTGTAGGGAAGAACTGGTCCTAGAAAGGAAAGCTATTAAATTATCTGGAAACAATTTAGCTCTGATAAATTATTTTGTAAATTACACATTACCCCCTCCTTCCCTGGTCTTAGCTGTTCTTGCTCCAAAACTTTGCATGGTGTTGATGTCAAACTAACAGGCCCACACTTGTCTGGATGACTCTTTACCCTCTTCTGGACAGAGGTGTATTTGTTACTCTCCCATTCTGGGGACTATCCCTGATTTGCACAATTGTTATGCATTTTTCCTACTTGACTTGTTGTTCTGTGTGCCAATGCTGTTAATAGGCTAGGTAGATATCAGCTTTTCATTTTTCACTTGAATCACTATAGATTGTTATTTCACCTCAGATGATGTTGCGCCTAGTGCCCTACCCTCCTTTTCAATGGGAGTCCTGTCACTGCCCTTAATATCACATTGTTGTTGCTGTTAGATGCAGGAAATAAGATTTGCAGCATTTGAGACATCAGTAACTTTTGATCTATCTTTGCCTCAAGCGTGCAACTGTCCTAATTTGTTCTCTTTGTTCCCCCTGGTTTCTGTGGCTTAAGTACCACTTACTATTATTGTTTAATTTCCTATGTGAAGGAGGTTTTTGGTCATTCTTACTTTATTTCTGCAGTTTTTAACCTCTGAAACATGCCTTTTCTCATCGCTTTTTTCCTGTTTGAATTTTGAATTTTAACTATGCCTTCTCTGCACTCAAGTCCCAGAGCTGCTTAGTCAGACTCAATTATTCATTTCCTTAGATTTCAAAGTTTGCATTTCTAAGCCTCAAAACCTTCATTCTAAACCTGGTTTTGTCTGTCGTGAAATGTAAAATGAGAAAAGTCAGCTCATGATCACACTTTATTCAAATTTTACTACATTTAAACCCATACAGGAGCCAAGTCTAAAATGGTCTTATATTTTTTCACTTTTGGGAAGAAATCCATCACATAGTATACCTCTATGAACATAAGTGGTAATTATCTTTCAATCTTTTGCTGGGAAGTTAAAGTCTCCCATAATTCCCATTATTGTTTACGTGTCTGATAACTGTACAGAGATAATTCACTATTAGACTGGAGCTAAGAGCAAAGAGCAGGCTAGCAAGGCTGTCTATCTTTAGCAGTGATTTGCACAAAACCACTCTTTTGCTGACCCATAACATTTAATTTCTCCATCCTCTGCTTCTTGCTAACACAAAGCACCATCTTATTCCATTCATTTGCCTTGGTTTCCAGCCTTCCTGAGATTTATCGGTCCTTGTATGACATTCATGCCTTTGTTTCACCCTTCCTGTGTTGACACTTGTCATAACAGTTTTAGATCCTGAACATGATCATCTCAAAGTTTGCCTGACAGTTAGGTCTTCCTCACATTGTCATAGAGTATCAGGTCTCTACCACTTGAAATAGATTGGATTGGATTAGATTATTGGCACCGTCTCTTGTGCTGGTAGTCCATTATCTTCACAGTCCGTACAACTGGCCATCAGTGAACATGAAGTGGCCTTATCCTGCCCATTTACCTTTCTGGAAATCAGCCACTCTCTCTGCCTAGAACAGGGAATGGATTTTCCTCACCTTTCTTCAAAAGCTCTGAAGTTTTCTGTGATCTTTCCAATTGTATGGTATGATAAGCTTTTGCTGCCACTGAAGGGTAGAAGTCATTATGAATAGTGCCAACAAAACAGAAACATAACAATGAAAACGATATTTTAATTCAGAATAGGTATTTGAAAAGTTCACCTTTTCTAGCACAAATGGGGAAAAGAAAAAAAGGAAAAAAAAAAAAAAAAAAAAGCAGTCCTAAAACATCAAAACTGTGGCCAAAGAATTAGAAGAAACACTATTTTTCCAAAGCTGCAATGTTTTCCATTCATCTGGCTGGGCCAGCAGAGCACTGGAGACCTGGATGCACTGTACTCATGGCTGGTTCCCCTAAATGACCTGCAGGGAGATCTTCTTATCTCTATCCCTCTGTTTCTCCTTTCAATCTCTGTTTTGTCTGTTTGTATCACTAGCTCTCAAATCGCCACTGATATATGCACGTGCAGCACCCAGCACAACCTTGTTTCAGGCTCCAGCGGGACCTTTAGGCATTACCATCCTGTAAACAAATAACAATGATAGTGAGTGTAATTACAATCGTCAAACTATTCCAGCTCCACATCATTAGCCATGCCCTGAGCTAAATAACATTTTAATCAGTTTGATATGTCATCTGTGGCTTTCTTCACTGTCACTTGCAATCCAGCAAACTCCTTCCTTCACGTTTCTAGATTAGACAGAGGGTTCTCAACTGCAGACATCCAATTCCCTGTTCAGGAAGCAGCGAGACCTTTCCTCTTCTCACAGATTTAAGATGATAGCCAAGCATCATGAGACACAGTGCGTATGTCTCCTAGGCCCATCCCATGAGAGCAGGACATTTACCACACATGAGAAGAAGACTTAATGCAGTGGCAAAGCAAAATACTCAGTGTCAAAGCCATGTCGAGATGATCATTAAAGAGAGATCAAAATTACCCAATACAGGAGGAAAATCTATCGTTTGTAGAAGATTATGTTCTCTGATTATTAGTTTCAAAATTAGTTTTTCCTTTGGATTTGCTCTGAACTTAAACTTAGTTTGGAATGCCTTTGGTTTTGAATATTTCTGAAATCGTATTACTTCTCCTAAGTAAGTTGCTAGTCTGTTCCATTTACGTGAAATTCGAATAATATTGCGAAGTATCTGCCATCAGTTTTACTGTGTGCCAGGCTGAGTTCCCTGATGAATTTCAAATTTCAGATATGAAACAGTAAAGGTTAAAAAAAAAAATGTTACAAAGGGTACTTCATGCAGTAGCATAAACTTCTGTTTTCTCAAAACTTGTATCAGTTCATCTCACCAGGACCAGCAGGGGAAGCACACTCTGCCTAGGCACTGGCAAAGGGACACAGTGAGAGTGTAGGGTCTCTTGCTGGGGCCATTCAAAATTTGACTGTACAAGCCCCTGAGCAATATGACAGGGCTTTAAAAATGGCCCTGCTTGAAGTACGCGGGTGATCTGGAGACCTCTAAGGTGCTTTCCAACAAAAGCTTTTCTATAATTGTATGAAATCACCTGCAATAGATTAACCCTGGTCATTATTCCTATCACAGGAAATAACTGTGACACCTGGGTAACAGGTGAGCTTACTGCGACACCAGGGAGAGCCTTCCTGTACTTAAAGGCAACCTGTAGGAAAGCTGGGGAGGGAGTCTTTATCAGGGCCTGGAGTGACAGGACAAGGAGTAACCGCTTTAAACTGAAAAGTAGCACCCAGAAAGAACGGAGTCACGCAACAGGATTCATTTCCAAAGAGCAGGGCCTTGAGCGGGTATATCACAATGACAGAGTTCATTTCCTTCCCAGTAGCTGGCACGTGCCGTTTTTTGGGATTTCGGGGCTACAGTGAGCTGCTAAGAGGGATGTCTTAGCTCTTGCAGGGCAGTGCTTCCACTAAGGCCAGGACTTTTCTGCATCTTCTACTGCCCTGCAAGCGAGGATGCTTGGGGCACACAGGAAGCTGGGAGGGGACACAGCTGCAGGGATTCCATAAGACACAAGCAAATGCAGCCTTGGCTTGGTGACACTTTCTCTTGATTACTGCTCAACACAAATTACCTCGAGCAAGTCTACTGTGAGGACTAAAGGAAAGAGACGTATGGATGCTGCTAAGCTCTTCTAGCTTGTACCAGGTAGGAAAGATACCTCTGTAGCAGGCGTGAAGAGGATAGCACTAATTAATTAGATGAGAAGCGGAGGAAAGGCACTTAGAGGTAGTGAAAAGCAGTTAATGTGATGTTCCGGGGAAGCTTCAGTCTGCTTAAGGAGTGGCAAGAACAAGCCTAAAGTCATAGCCAAATACAAGAAAGAGAGGAGGACACGCAGCATGAGAAGCTCCCGAGAGAAAGGAGCTCTGTTTTGGGTAAAAATCAGTCCCTTTTTCTATCATGGAGACATCCAAGGGCGTAGGACACGTGCACTTCAGGGAACCAAGAGATGCTGTGCATTTCTCTCGTCCCCCTGACACAGCCACTAGGTGACGATGCTTCCAATTCTCTCTAAAGAAACCTTGCTTTCTCAGGCCCAGGTGTCCAGCTGCACACCAAGGACGTCCCTGGCTCCCAGGCACAGTTCCCAGGCCCAAGGCCGAGCTCCCCTCCGAACCCCCATTCCAGCAGACCTTGCTCCTGGCATTGTGGAGCAGCCATTTCATGTCAGCCTTTTCTCCTGGCAGTCAGCTTAGCGCCGTAACCTCTGCCATCGGGGCGCCCGAGAGCCGTGTGAGGTCAGCAGAGAGTCACTGTCAGCCTTTGACCTCACAAAGGTGGGTGGCCATAAGTGCCCGGAGCGTCCAGCTCGCATTGAGTACTGCTGGTGGCACTCGAGGCGTGGAGGTCTGCATGGTGCAATGGGAGACGCCGATGTCCTGCTGCTGGAACAAGAGGCGCTGATGTGCTGCTGGTGCAGGAGGAGACGTGAAGGTGCTGCTGCTTAGAGGTGCTGAGGAGCGGGCAGCCTCAGCGGGCAGCTGAATCAGAGGGCAGGGAAGCCAAGCAGCTTCCTTCTCTGGGGAAGGGGGCACAGAGAAAGTGATTGGAAATGGGGTACAAGCCTTCAGTCTCTAAAAGCAATCCCTCAGATGTTTAGGCATAGTAAAGTTAGGTATATCTATTTGACTCTAGACCCCAACATGTTTGTTAGTGTTCTGGTTTGTCCACTGCTTTCTTGTGGGGGATTTGAGTTGGCCATTAGTGTTTAGGTGATGCTGACTTCATATCTATGGTGCACTTTATTCTTAAAATGGGAAGTTTCTACCAATTTCCCATCCAAACTTGCTCATAAGCCAACTGCAGTCATCATTTCAGATGTGTCTCCCAACTTACACATTTCCTATTTCTCCTTGATATTTACTCAAGAAATTCATTTACGTAGAGACAACATATTCTTCTCTCAACTGGCATCTGGCTGGGCAGAATGATGTCCTTTCATTCCCTTCCAGGCAATAGGCAACTTGTTCCTTCTGTCTTGTGAACTCTTCCTCCTAAGTTCAATGTGAATACAAGTGGCAGAACTGTGCCTCATGTCCCAAATGAGTGTCAGGGCTGCCTTGTCCAGTGTATTCATACTGGAGGGAAAAAAAAATGAATAGCCATACACACTATATAACCACTAAACTTTTTCAGTCCTCCTTGTGCTAACAGTGCATGAACGTGAGGTTTTGTTGTCATTTTTGTTTGTTTGTTTGTTTGCTTGCTTTAAACTCCTGACTGCCATATAGCAAACATGACAAAAAAACACCCTTTTTTGAGAATCTCTGAGAATGGCTCTGCTTTGTATTATCACCTGTCACTTCACCTGAACCATTTCAATCACAAGCGATAGCCTTCTGTCAGGCTTGGTAGTACTTCCCAACCTTATGTCCCCTGCAAATCTCAAAGCTCATGTGAGCTCATGTATCCGTAGATAATGTATCAGAAGCTCACAGAAGGTGAAATAGTTGTAATTCATCCCCTGTGTAGGGAAGAACTGGTCCTAGAAAGGAAAGCTATTAAATTATCTGGAAACAATTTAGCTCTGATAAATTATTTTGTAAATTACACATTACCCCCTCCTTCCCTGGTCTTAGCTGTTCTTGCTCCAAAACTTTGCATGGTGTTGATGTCAAACTAACAGGCCCACACTTGTCTGGATGACTCTTTACCCTCTTCTGGACAGAGGTGTATTTGTTACTCTCCCATTCTGGGGACTATCCCTGATTTGCACAATTGTTATGCATTTTTCCTACTTGACTTGTTGTTCTGTGTGCCAATGCTGTTAATAGGCTAGGTAGATATCAGCTTTTCATTTTTCACTTGAATCACTATAGATTGTTATTTCACCTCAGATGATGTTGCGCCTAGTGCCCTACCCTCCTTTTCAATGGGAGTCCTGTCACTGCCCTTAATATCACATTGTTGTTGCTGTTAGATGCAGGAAATAAGATTTGCAGCATTTGAGACATCAGTAACTTTTGATCTATTTTTGCCTCAAGTGTGCAACTGTCCTAATTTGTTCTCTTTGTTCCCCCTGGTTTCTGTGGCTTAAGTACCACTTACTATTATTGTTTAATTTCCTATGTGAAGGAGGTTTTTGGTCATTCTTACTTTATTTCTGCAGTTTTTAACCTCTGAAACATGCCTTTTCTCATCGCTTTTTTCCTGTTTGAATTTTGAATTTTAACTATGCCTTCTCTGCACTCAAGTCCCAGAGCTGCTTAGTCAGACTCAATTATTCATTTCCTTAGATTTCAAAGTTTGCATTTCTAAGCCTCAGAACCTTCATTCTAAACCTGGTTTTGTCTGTCGTGAAATGTAAAATGAGAAAAGTCAGCTCATGATCACACTTTATTCAAATTTTACTACATTTAAACCCATACAGGAGCCAAGTCTAAAATGGTCTTATATTTTTTCACTTTTGGGAAGAAATCCATCACATAGTATACCTCTATGAACATAAGTGGTAATTATCTTTCAATCTTTTGCTGGGAAGTTAAAGTCTCCCATAATTCCCATTATTGTTTACGTGTCTGATAACTGTACAGAGATAATTCACTATTAGACTGGAGCTAAGAGCAAAGAGCAGGCTAGCAAGGCTGTCTATCTTTAGCAGTGATTTGCACAAAACCACTCTTTTGCTGACCCATAACATTTAATTTCTCTATCCTCTGCTTCTTGCTAACACAAAGCACCATCTTATTCCATCCATTTGCCTTGGTTTCCAGCCTTCCTGAGATTTATCAGTACTTGTATGACATTCATGCCTTTGTTTCACCCTTCCTGTGTTGACACTTGTCATAACAGTTTTAGATCCTGAACATGATCATCTCAAAGTTTGCCTGACAGTTAGGTCTTCCTCACATTGTCATAGAGTATCAGGTCTCTACCACTTGAAATAGATTGGATTGGATTAGATTATTGGCACCGTCTCTTGTGCTGGTAGTCCATTATCTTCACAGTCCGTACAACTGGCCATCAGTGAACATGAAGTGGCCTTATCCTGCCCATTTACCTTTCTGGAAATCAGCCACTCTCTCTGCCTAGAACAGGGAATGGATTTTCCTCACCTTTCTTCAAAAGCTCTGAAGTTTTCTGTGATCTTTCCAATTGTATGGTATGATAAGCTTTTGCTGCCACTGAAGGGTAGAAGTCATTATGAATAGTGCCAACAAAACAGAAACATAACAATGAAAACGATATTTTAATTCAGAATAGGTATTTGAAAAGTTCACCTTTTCTAGCACAAATGGGGAAAAGAAAAAAAGGAAGGAAAAAAAAAAAAAAAGCAGTCCTAAAACATCAAAACTGTGGCCAAAGAATTAGAAGAAACACTATTTTTCCAAAGCTGCAATGTTTTCCATTCATCTGGCTGGACCAGCAGAGCACTGGAGACCTGGATGCACTGTACTCATGGCTGGTTCCCCTAAATGACCTGCAGGGAGATCTTCTTATCTCTATCCCTCTGTTTCTCCTTTCAATCTCTGTTTTGTCTGTTTGTATCACTAGCTCTCAAATCGCCACTGATATATGCACGTGCAGCACCCAGCACAACCTTGTTTCAGGCTCCAGCGGGACCTTTAGGCATTACCATCCTGTAAACAAATAACAATGATAGTGAGTGTAATTACAATCGTCAAACTATTCCAGCTCCACATCATTAGCCATGCCCTGAGCTAAATAACATTTTAATCAGTTTGATATGTCATCTGTGGCTTTCTTCACTGTCACTTGCAATCCAGCAAACTCCTTCCTTCACGTTTCTAGATTAGACAGAGGGTTCTCAACTGCAGACATCCAATTCCCTGTTCAGGAAGCAGCGAGACCTTTCCTCTTCTCACAGATTTAAGATGATAGCCAAGCATCATGAGACACAGTGCGTATGTCTCCTAGGCCCATCCCATGAGAGCAGGACATTTACCACACATGAGAAGAAGACTTAATGCAGTGGCAAAGCAAAATACTCAGTGTCAAAGCCATGTCGAGATGATCATTAAAGACAGATCAAAATTACCCAATACAGGAGGAAAATCTATCGTTTGTAGAAGATTATGTTCTCTGATTATTAGTTTCAAAATTAGTTTTTCCTTTGGATTTGCTCTGAACTTAAACTTAGTTTGGAATGCCTTTGGTTTTGAATATTTCTGAAATCGTATTACTTCTCCTAAGTAAGTTGCTAGTCTGTTCTATTTACGTGAAATTCGAATAATATTGCGAAGTATCTGCCATCAGTTTTACTGTGTGCCAGGCTGAGTTCCCTGATGAATTTCAAATTTCAGATATGAAACAGTAAAGGTTAAAAAAAAAAATGTTACAAAGGGTACTTCATGCAGTAGCATAAACTTCTGTTTTCTCAAAACTTGTATCAGTTCATCTCACCAGGACCAGCAGGGGAAGCACACTCTGCCTAGGCACTGGCAAAGGGACACAGTGAGAGTGTAGGGTCTGCATTCCAGCAGACCTTGCTCCTGGCATTGTGGAGCAGCCATTTCATGTCAGCCTTTTCTCCTGGCAGTCAGCTTAGCGCCGTAACCTCTGCCATCGGGGCGCCCGAGAGCCGTGTGAGGTCAGCAGAGAGTCACTGTCAGCCTTTGACCTCACAAAGGTGGGTGGCCATAAGTGCCCTGAGCGTCCAGCTCGCATTGAGTACTGCTGGTGGCACTCGAGGCGTGGAGGTCTGCATGGTGCAATGGGAGACGCCGATGTCCTGCTGCTGGAACAAGAGACGCTGATGTGCTGCTGGTGCAGGAGGAGACGTGAAGGTGCTGCTGCTTAGAGGTGCTGAGGAGCGGGCAGCCTCCGTGCCAGTGGCTGAGCATGCTGCTCTTAATTAGTGCTCTACCCTTCCTATCTTTTTACTAAGGTGGGTAGAGAGAAATGCCCATATCTGTTTATTTCCTGGTAAGAAATGTAAGAGCCTTGTATCTGCATATTCACCAGATTCATCCCAGCGCCCTTGGTACTGGCGATCTGTGTTGATCTGTAATAAAGAGCAATCGGTAGCACACCAAGTCTCCGTGACCTTGCATCTAACAGAATCGTCCAAATCCCTGTTGTGATCTCTCTACAGCTGTGGGCTGGCTAAGCTGTCTGTTGGATGGTGAAAATGGGAAATGATTGGGATGGGAAATGATGAGTGGGCCGAGAAATCATTGCTGGGATGGGAAGACTTCCTTGGGGTGGAAAGCCATTGGGGTGGGAACTCAAAGAGATGGGAAATCTTCCCTGGGTTTGAAATCCTTGGGAAGCAAAAGCGTTGGGATGGGAAATCACTCCGGGGATGGGGAAGTATTGGGATGGGAAGTCTTTAATGGGGTGGGTAACATTCACTGGGGAAGGAAGTACTTGGAAAAGTAATCAGAGAGATGGGAATTCTTTGGGATGAGATCTCTTTGGATTAAGAAACGCTTCGTGTCGATGGGAAATATCTCGTATGGGAATCTGTTATCATGTGAAATTGTAAGGATGGGAAATGACCGTTAGGATGCAAAGCTGGTACTGGGACGGGAAATGCTTGGGACGGGGAAGTGTTGGTGTGAAACCGTCCTGGGCATGGCAAATGATGCGTGGGAGGGAAAGCCTGATGGGGATGGAAAAGTCTTGCGACGGGAAGCCTGCTTGGGTCCAAAACCTGCAGTCCTCACCAAGATGGCGGCGAGGGGCTGGTCAGCCGTTGGGACGGAACGGCCGTTGCCCGCGTTCCCCAACCGACCGCCCCACTCTCCAGCCACCATGGCAGGTACAGCAGCCGGCTCCCGCTCCTCCCGGGGCTGCGGCCCTGCTGGCGAGCCCAGCGCCCCAGATCTCACCCCAGCGCCCTTTTTCCCACAGAGGGTTTCCCCAGACGGCTTCCGCGGCTTCCGCAGACGCAAAACTCCCCCTTCGTCATCCCAGCCGTGCCGCCAACGGTGGCTGCCTGGCTGCTGCCCTCCCTCCCCGGAGCGATGGCGCTGCCCTTGCAGCCCCCCCAGGTACCCACCCTCCCCTACGCGCTGCCCCAGGCCACCGTCTGGCACGTGGTGCCGGGGGTCCAGGGGCAGGTGCTGCAGCTCCCCGCCGGGGTGCAGCTGGCACCTGGGGGGCACCTCCCACCCGAGGGGCACCACCTGCAGCTGGGGCAGCTCCCCGCCGTGGGGCAGCTCCCTGCTGTGGGGCAGCTCCCCCACACCGCTCCTCCCTGGGCCCCCGTCTACCAGTGGGGACAGCCCGTGGGGACGGGGACGGTGCTGCCCCAGGATCCCCTCTGGCTGGGGCCCGGGGCCGTGCTCCATTGGGAGCTCCTGCACCCCGCAGGCACCTGCCTGCTGCAGGCCCCTGCCCACCCCGGCCCCCCACCCCTCCTCGTCCCGGGGCCTCCGCTGCGGGGGCAGGCGCTCCCCGCGCCCCGCACCCTGACCAGCAGCCGGGGGCAGCTGCCGGAGCCCTGTGACCACGCCGTGGGGCTCAGCGAGGACCAGGGGCCCCCGCTGCCCGGCCCCACTCCCCCCGAGCCTGCCCAGGCTCCAACGACCGCCAGCACCCAGACGGTGACGCCCGACGGTGAGTTTGGGGCTGGCGCAGCCGGCCGCTGGGCGCCCCACACCCAGGAGCCATGGGAAAGCTGGCATCGCCCATCCTGGGGGATTTGCTTGCTTTTTCCTCAGCGGCGACAGTTGCAGAGGTGCCTGAGGAGCCCCTGGAGCTGCTTGAGCTGGGCCCCGATGCCTTCGCCGAGGCCTTTCCCCACCTGGCAGGGGACAGCCAGCAGCTGCAGCACCTGCAGGACCAGCTCCCGGCCGACCTGGACATCTCCGGCTTGGAGGAGCTGCTCAGCTGGCTCGATGCCGTGGAGCCCCAGGACGCCTTCCCCGGTGTCCCCAGCAGTCCTGTGCTCAGCCGCTTCCTGTCTGAGCTGCCCGACCTCTGCGAGGACATGGAGGAGCCGAGCACACAGGGACTGGCAGCCACCAGAGCGCTGGGTGAGGTACCCTCAACCCCTGGGGTGCACCCCGAGAAGGTGCAGGGTGGGCGGGCGGTGCAGCCCCCTGCTGTGCCGGCAGCGAGCTCCCCCCTCAAGCCTGCAGCCAGTCCCCAGCTCAGTGCCCTCAGGAGACCCCTACCCAACCCTCCCTTCACTCTCCCCAAAAGGCCCCCCCACCCTGAATTCCCCACTGCCCTTAGCAGACCCCTGCCCAACCCTCCCTCGCGTCCCCTCAAGAGACCCCCCGACCCTGAATTCCTTAATTCCCTTAGGAGACCCCTGCCCAAGCCTCGCCTGAGTCCCCTCAAGAGCCCCCCCGACCCTGAATTTATTAGTGCCCTTAGGAGACCCCTGCCCAATCCCCCTCTGGGTCCCCTCAAGAGCCCCCCCGGCCCTGAATTTATTAGTGCCCTTAGGAGGCCCCTGCCCAATCCCCCTCTGAGTCCCCTCAAGAGCCCCCCGCCTGCCCCTGCGCCCACCGGCACCAAGTGGGGGGCCAAGCGCCCCGCGCCCACCAGCACCCCCAGCACAGCGCAGAGCTCCCAGCACAGGAGGCCGGCGACGGAGAAAACCCCCGGCAAGGAGAAGACGACGCTGCTGGGCCAGGGTGGCCAAGGCCCCAAGACGCTGTGCCAGGGGAAGACGGGTGGCCACAGCGCGGTGGCTGGCAGCAGCGGCCAAGCGGGCGGCAGAAGGCAGCAGCCGGCGAGCGACAGCACCAGGGCGCCCAGCAAGAGGGCCCGAAGCCCGGGGGCTGCTGGGGGGCAAGGAGCAGCGGCACCGCCTCCCCGGAGAGCGCTGCTGCTGCTGGAGCCCCCCCCCATTAAGCCCCGTGCCCGTGCCGTGCGGGCCCAGGACAGGCTCCGTCCCCAAGCCATCGGGGACACGACGCTGCAGCGCCAGCACCCGGGGACAAAGACCCCCAGCGAGACTTTGCAGCCGCTGGGGGCCAGGGCGAAGGCGCTGGGGCCAGTGCGCCAGCCGCCCTGTGTGCAGCCGCAGCCCACCTCCAGCGGCCCCAGCAGCATGCCCAGGGCCCCACCGACGGTGCCAGGCTCCAGCGCTGTGCCCGCTGCCCCCCGGCCCCCAGCTGGCGACAAGGCCCAGGCGGTGCCGGCACCACCAGGCAGCACGGCGCGAGCATGGAGAGCTCCCGTGCAGCAGGCGCCCAGAGCGCCGTGCCTGCCAGCCGCGGGGGGCCAAGCGCAGCGGGAGCCTCTGCCCACGCAGCCGCGCACGCTGCAGCGTCCGGCGCAGCCCCGCGTGGACTACGTGCCCTGCGTGGGGCCCTGGGCGGGCGGCGACGCGGCGCCCATGCCGCTGGAGGAGCAGGAGGCGTCGGTGCCCATCACGCCGCAGCAGCGTCCCGAGCGGGAGCGCCTGAAGAAGCTGGCCCAGGAGGAGCGGCAGCGGGCGGCCCACCAGATGAAGATCGGCCCCGTGCAATTCTTCGTGCAGCGGCAGAAGGACCACGCCATAGCCAAGTATTACGGCTACCCGTGACCCTGCGCTCCTCGACGGCCCCCGCAGCACCCGGGCCCGCTCAGCATGCAGGCACAGAGACCTCTGCAGGCGCCTGCTCCAGCTTCAGCCACGCTCCTCAGCCCTTGCCCCTCTCGCTTGCCCTCTCCCTTCTCCAGTGCTGGAGCTAGGCAGTGTTTGCCACTGTCAGGGAAGGGCAACTGGGGCAATGGGAAATGCGCGCGTCACGAATGAACGTTGCAATGGGAAGCTGTTGGGATGTTGGCAATAGCTGGGGTGGGAAAGGTTGGGCGTGGGAACTGCTTGTTGGGACACCAAATGGCTGAGATCCCAAACTTATTTCTTCTTTCGGGTCATTTCTCTTATTTAGTGCCTTCCTTATTAAATTCCTCTAGTGTAGGTGTTCACTCAGCAAGGCCTCTGCCTGCAGCTGTTCTGGCACTGGGATGCTGAGGGGATTTCATGCAGCCCGCTCCCGCTGCCCATGCTCAGTCCGTGCATGGATGTGGGCATGGCCAGCACGGACGGGAGAAAATGGGTGGACGGCTGGGTGGATGGGAGGGTGATGGGAGTTGGGAATTCAGCCTTGGGATCAGACACGGGAGGTTGTTGGGATAGGAAATGATCAGTGGGATGGGAAGTCACGATGGGGATAGGAATTCATTAGAATAGGACAAATTGGTTTCATTTTTATTTATTATTTTATTAATTTTTTTTATTTATTTTATTTATTATATTTATTAATTTTATTTATTAAATTTACTTTATTGACTGTGTTGTACAGGATGGCATTTTTTTAGGTTCTCTTCCTTTTCTACCCTATTAAACTCTCTTTATCACAACGCACTGCTTTGTACTTCATTTTTCCTTCCGAGTCGTTCTGGATTCACTCAGGATGGGGGGACATTAGTGAACGCCTGTGTGCTTCAGATCCAAGGTCACCTTTGCCCTCAACTCAAGATACATATTTGCATCTGTTGTCATGATACAAAATTAACAACAACAAAATAAAAGTTAACTACTTCCGAGCACCAGCTGTACGTTTGCTGGGTCTGCTCTATGCATTTTGAAGACCATTCAATACTATTCAGCACCTTCAGGAGGAAATGTGTGGTTCTAGGGAAATGCATCTTGATCTGATGCAAACCTGCGACGCACCCTGCAGCCCCTGCAACCCCTGTGATTTTACCTGCAGCCCCTGCAACCCCTGTGATTTTACCTGCAGCCCCTCCAAGCCCCGTGATTTTACCTGCAGCCACTCCAACCCTGGGACAGGCCCTACAGCTGGCTCCAGGGACTACCCCGTTGCCGTATCAGTCGCCAATACACACAAGATGAAGGAATGGATGCAGAAGTCATCTCGTTTAGGCAGGGAAGAAAGCCCTCCGAAGAAGGGGAAGGAGCAAGAGGAAGGCGAGGCAGGCGACCCCAATGTAGGGCCATCCCAGGGAAGAGGAGGCTGTTATAAAATAGAAAAGAGAGAAAAGCAGCAGTAAGCAGGTGATCCCCATCCCTGGGCGAGCTGCGAGACATGGGACAAGATTTCAGCTGTCATGCAGGCGAGCACATTGTCACCTGGCTGCTGCGATGCTGGGATAACAGCTCCGGGAGCCTGGAATCGGAGGGCAGGGAAGCCAAGCAGCTGGGATCCTTCTCTGGGGAAGGGGGCACTGAGAAAGCGATCGGAAACGGGGCACAAGCCTCTGGAGGCGGCGCCTGTCAGGCGTGAAGGAAAGGGATCCCTTCCAGGAAGATGCTGTGGGGTTGCTGAGGGTCGAAGAACAGCAGGTGTTGGCTGCTCCCACCGTGCTGCAGCAGCGGCAAGGGAGAGACGTGGTGGTTTTCCTCAGCTGGGCAGCTGAGCTCCACCTCAACCGCTCTCTCCCTGCCCCTCCTCAAACGGAAAGGGGAGAAAATAGGATGGAAAGGGCTCAAGGGCTGAGAGAAGGACAGGGAGATCACTCCACAATGATCGTCACGGGCAAAAGAGGCTCAGCAGAGCCTGTTCCAGTCCAGCCCGGGCCTGCTCCTGCGGGGGCTCTCCACAGGCCACGGCCTCCTCCAGGCCACATCCACCTGCTCCACCGGGGGCTCCTCCACGGGCTGCAGCGTGGAGATCTGCTCCGTGTGGGACCCGTGGGCTGCAGGGGGACAGCCTGCTCCACCAGGGGCCTCTCCCCAGGCCGCAGGGGAACTGCTGCTGTGAGCCTGGAGCACCTCCTGCCTCCTGCTGCACTCACCTTGGGGGCTGCAGAGAGGTTTCTCACTCCTCCCTGACCCAGACGCTGCTGTGCAGCAGGTTTCTTTCCCTTTCTTAGGTGGGCTCTCACACAGGCGCAAAACATCATCCTTTTTGTCTCAGTTCTGGGCAGCAGCGGGTCCCTCTGGAGCCTCCTGGAACCGGCCCTTATCTAACATGGGGCAGCTGCTGCATTCTCCTCACAGAGGACACCCCTGCAGCCCCCCGCTACCAGAACCTGTCCTCGTAAACCCAACACAAGACACCGACCGAGCCTCCCTGATTCCCAGCAGGTGGGTCAGGCTGGGAACCCAGGCCAGTGCCCGGCAGACCCTCCTGGGCCTTGAAAAGCAAGCTTTATGGGGACGTAGCACCCAGAAAGAACGGAGTCACACAACAGGATTCATTTCCAAAACCGTCTCACAGACACCTGGGCCAAAGTGAAGCTATTAAATTATCTGGAAACAATTTAGCTCTGATAAATTATTTTGTAAATTACACATTACCCCCTCCTTCCCTGGTCTTAGCTGTTCTTGCTCCAAAACTTTGCATGGTGTTGATGTCAAACTAACAGGCCCACACTTGTCTGGATGACTCTTTACCCTCTTCTGGACAGAGGTGTATTTGTTACTCTCCCATTCTGGGGACTATCCCTGATTTGCACAATTGTTATGCATTTTTCCTACTTGACTTGTTGTTCTGTGTGCCAATGCTGTTAATAGGCTAGGTAGATATCAGCTTTTCATTTTTCACTTGAATCACTATAGATTGTTATTTCACCTCAGATGATGTTGCGCCTAGTGCCCTACCCTCCTTTTCAATGGGAGTCCTGTCACTGCCCTTAATATCACATTGTTGTTGCTGTTAGATGCAGGAAATAAGATTTGCAGCATTTGAGACATCAGTAACTTTTGATCTATTTTTGCCTCAAGTGTGCAACTGTCCTAATTTGTTCTCTTTGTTCCCCCTGGTTTCTGTGGCTTAAGTACCACTTACTATTATTGTTTAATTTCCTATGTGAAGGAGGTTTTTGGTCATTCTTACTTTATTTCTGCAGTTTTTAACCTCTGAAACATGCCTTTTCTCATCGCTTTTTTCCTGTTTGAATTTTGAATTTTAACTATGCCTTCTCTGCACTCAAGTCCCAGAGCTGCTTAGTCAGACTCAATTATTCATTTCCTTAGATTTCAAAGTTTGCATTTCTAAGCCTCAGAACCTTCATTCTAAACCTGGTTTTGTCTGTCGTGAAATGTAAAATGAGAAAAGTCAGCTCATGATCACACTTTATTCAAATTTTACTACATTTAAACCCATACAGGAGCCAAGTCTAAAATGGTCTTATATTTTTTCACTTTTGGGAAGAAATCCATCACATAGTATACCTCTATGAACATAAGTGGTAATTATCTTTCAATCTTTTGCTGGGAAGTTAAAGTCTCCCATAATTCCCATTATTGTTTACGTGTCTGATAACTGTACAGAGATAATTCACTATTAGACTGGAGCTAAGAGCAAAGAGCAGGCTAGCAAGGCTGTCTATCTTTAGCAGTGATTTGCACAAAACCACTCTTTTGCTGACCCATAACATTTAATTTCTCTATCCTCTGCTTCTTGCTAACACAAAGCACCATCTTAT
Organism: Anser anser; assembly: GCF_964211835.1. Taxonomy (NCBI): domain Eukaryota; kingdom Metazoa; phylum Chordata; class Aves; order Anseriformes; family Anatidae; genus Anser; species Anser anser. The sequence goes on along the minus strand of NW_028154218.1, from coordinate 788,991 downwards.
TCCATCCATTTGCCTTGGTTTCCAGCCTTCCTGAGATTTATCAGTACTTGTATGACATTCATGCCTTTGTTTCACCCTTCCTGTGTTGACACTTGTCATAACAGTTTTAGATCCTGAACATGATCATCTCAAAGTTTGCCTGACAGTTAGGTCTTCCTCACATTGTCATAGAGTATCAGGTCTCTACCACTTGAAATAGATTGGATTGGATTAGATTATTGGCACCGTCTCTTGTGCTGGTAGTCCATTATCTTCACAGTCCGTACAACTGGCCATCAGTGAACATGAAGTGGCCTTATCCTGCCCATTTACCTTTCTGGAAATCAGCCACTCTCTCTGCCTAGAACAGGGAATGGATTTTCCTCACCTTTCTTCAAAAGCTCTGAAGTTTTCTGTGATCTTTCCAATTGTATGGTATGATAAGCTTTTGCTGCCACTGAAGGGTAGAAGTCATTATGAATAGTGCCAACAAAACAGAAACATAACAATGAAAACGATATTTTAATTCAGAATAGGTATTTGAAAAGTTCACCTTTTCTAGCACAAATGGGGAAAAGAAAAAAAGGAAGGAAAAAAAAAAAAAAGCAGTCCTAAAACATCAAAACTGTGGCCAAAGAATTAGAAGAAACACTATTTTTCCAAAGCTGCAATGTTTTCCATTCATCTGGCTGGACCAGCAGAGCACTGGAGACCTGGATGCACTGTACTCATGGCTGGTTCCCCTAAATGACCTGCAGGGAGATCTTCTTATCTCTATCCCTCTGTTTCTCCTTTCAATCTCTGTTTTGTCTGTTTGTATCACTAGCTCTCAAATCGCCACTGATATATGCACGTGCAGCACCCAGCACAACCTTGTTTCAGGCTCCAGCGGGACCTTTAGGCATTACCATCCTGTAAACAAATAACAATGATAGTGAGTGTAATTACAATCGTCAAACTATTCCAGCTCCACATCATTAGCCATGCCCTGAGCTAAATAACATTTTAATCAGTTTGATATGTCATCTGTGGCTTTCTTCACTGTCACTTGCAATCCAGCAAACTCCTTCCTTCACGTTTCTAGATTAGACAGAGGGTTCTCAACTGCAGACATCCAATTCCCTGTTCAGGAAGCAGCGAGACCTTTCCTCTTCTCACAGATTTAAGATGATAGCCAAGCATCATGAGACACAGTGCGTATGTCTCCTAGGCCCATCCCATGAGAGCAGGACATTTACCACACATGAGAAGAAGACTTAATGCAGTGGCAAAGCAAAATACTCAGTGTCAAAGCCATGTCGAGATGATCATTAAAGAGAGATCAAAATTACCCAATACAGGAGGAAAATCTATCGTTTGTAGAAGATTATGTTCTCTGATTATTAGTTTCAAAATTAGTTTTTCCTTTGGATTTGCTCTGAACTTAAACTTAGTTTGGAATGCCTTTGGTTTTGAATATTTCTGAAATCGTATTACTTCTCCTAAGTAAGTTGCTAGTCTGTTCTATTTACGTGAAATTCGAATAATATTGCGAAGTATCTGCCATCAGTTTTACTGTGTGCCAGGCTGAGTTCCCTGATGAATTTCAAATTTCAGATATGAAACAGTAAAGGTTAAAAAAAAAAATGTTACAAAGGGTACTTCATGCAGTAGCATAAACTTCTGTTTTCTCAAAACTTGTATCAGTTCATCTCACCAGGACCAGCAGGGGAAGCACACTCTGCCTAGGCACTGGCAAAGGGACACAGTGAGAGTGTAGGGTCTCTTGCTGGGGCCATTCAAAATTTGACTGTACAAGCCCCTGAGCAATATGACAGGGCTTTAAAAATGGCCCTGCTTGAAGTACGCGCGTGATCTGGAGACCTCTAAGGTGCTTTCCAACAAAAGCTTTTCTATAATTGTATGAAATCACCTGCAATAGATTAACCCTGGTCATTATTCCTATCACAGGAAATAACTGTGACACCTGGGTAACAGGTGAGCTTACTGCGACACCAGGGAGAGCCTTCCTGTACTTAAAGGCAACCTGTAGGAAAGCTGGGGAGGGAGTCTTTATCAGGGCCTGGAGTGACAGGACAAGGAGTAACCGCTTTAAACTGAAAAGTAGCACCCAGAAAGAACGGAGTCACGCAACAGGATTCATTTCCAAAGAGCAGGGCCTTGAGCGGGTATATCACAATGACAGAGTTCATTTCCTTCCCAGTAGCTGGCACGTGCCGTTTTTTGGGATTTCGGGGCTACAGTGAGCTGCTAAGAGGGATGTCTTAGCTCTTGCAGGGCAGTGCTTCCACTAAGGCCAGGACTTTTCTGCATCTTCTACTGCCCTGCAAGCGAGGATGCTTGGGGCACACAGGAAGCTGGGAGGGGACACAGCTGCAGGGATTCCATAAGACACAAGCAAATGCAGCCTTGGCTTGGTGACACTTTCTCTTGATTACTGCTCAACACAAATTACCTCGAGCAAGTCTACTGTGAGGACTAAAGGAAAGAGACGTATGGATGCTGCTAAGCTCTTCTAGCTTGTACCAGGTAGGAAAGATACCTCTGTAGCAGGCGTGAAGAGGATAGCACTAATTAATTAGATGAGAAGCGGAGGAAAGGCACTTAGAGGTAGTGAAAAGCAGTTAATGTGATGTTCCGGGGAAGCTTCAGTCTGCTTAAGGAGTGGCAAGAACAAGCCTAAAGTCATAGCCAAATACAAGAAAGAGAGGAGGACACGCAGCATGAGAAGCTCCCGAGAGAAAGGAGCTCTGTTTTGGGTAAAAATCAGTCCCTTTTTCTATCATGGAGACATCCAAGGGCGTAGGACACGTGCACTTCAGGGAACCAAGAGATGCTGTGCATTTCTCTCGTCCCCCTGACACAGCCACTAGGTGACGATGCTTCCAATTCTCTCTAAAGAAACCTTGCTTTCTCAGGCCCAGGTGTCCAGCTGCACACCAAGGACGTCCCTGGCTCCCAGGCACAGTTCCCAGGCCCAAGGCCGAGCTCCCCTCCGAACCCCCATTCCAGCAGACCTTGCTCCTGGCATTGTGGAGCAGCCATTTCATGTCAGCCTTTTCTCCTGGCAGTCAGCTTAGCGCCGTAACCTCTGCCATCGGGGCGCCCGAGAGCCGTGTGAGGTCAGCAGAGAGTCACTGTCAGCCTTTGACCTCACAAAGGTGGGTGGCCATAAGTGCCCGGAGCGTCCAGCTCGCATTGAGTACTGCTGGTGGCACTCGAGGCGTGGAGGTCTGCATGGTGCAATGGGAGACGCCGATGTCCTGCTGCTGGAACAAGAGGCGCTGATGTGCTGCTGGTGCAGGAGGAGACGTGAAGGTGCTGCTGCTTAGAGGTGCTGAGGAGCGGGCAGCCTCAGCGGGCAGCTGAATCAGAGGGCAGGGAAGCCAAGCAGCTTCCTTCTCTGGGGAAGGGGGCACAGAGAAAGTGATTGGAAATGGGGTACAAGCCTTCAGTCTCTAAAAGCAATCCCTCAGATGTTTAGGCATAGTAAAGTTAGGTATATCTATTTGACTCTAGACCCCAACATGTTTGTTAGTGTTCTGGTTTGTCCACTGCTTTCTTGTGGGGGATTTGAGTTGGCCATTAGTGTTTAGGTGATGCTGACTTCATATCTATGGTGCACTTTATTCTTAAAATGGGAAGTTTCTACCAATTTCCCATCCAAACTTGCTCATAAGCCAACTGCAGTCATCATTTCAGATGTGTCTCCCAACTTACACATTTCCTATTTCTCCTTGATATTTACTCAAGAAATTCATTTACGTAGAGACAACATATTCTTCTCTCAACTGGCATCTGGCTGGGCAGAATGATGTCCTTTCATTCCCTTCCAGGCAATAGGCAACTTGTTCCTTCTGTCTTGTGAACTCTTCCTCCTAAGTTCAATGTGAATACAAGTGGCAGAACTGTGCCTCATGTCCCAAATGAGTGTCAGGGCTGCCTTGTCCAGTGTATTCATACTGGAGGGAAAAAAAAATGAATAGCCATACACACTATATAACCACTAAACTTTTTCAGTCCTCCTTGTGCTAACAGTGCATGAACGTGAGGTTTTGTTGTCATTTTTGTTTGTTTGTTTGTTTGCTTGCTTTAAACTCCTGACTGCCATATAGCAAACATGACAAAAAAACACCCTTTTTTGAGAATCTCTGAGAATGGCTCTGCTTTGTATTATCACCTGTCACTTCACCTGAACCATTTCAATCACAAGCGATAGCCTTCTGTCAGGCTTGGTAGTACTTCCCAACCTTATGTCCCCTGCAAATCTCAAAGCTCATGTGAGCTCATGTATCCGTAGATAATGTATCAGAAGCTCACAGAAGGTGAAATAGTTGTAATTCATCCCCTGTGTAGGGAAGAACTGGTCCTAGAAAGGAAAGCTATTAAATTATCTGGAAACAATTTAGCTCTGATAAATTATTTTGTAAATTACACATTACCCCCTCCTTCCCTGGTCTTAGCTGTTCTTGCTCCAAAACTTTGCATGGTGTTGATGTCAAACTAACAGGCCCACACTTGTCTGGATGACTCTTTACCCTCTTCTGGACAGAGGTGTATTTGTTACTCTCCCATTCTGGGGACTATCCCTGATTTGCACAATTGTTATGCATTTTTCCTACTTGACTTGTTGTTCTGTGTGCCAATGCTGTTAATAGGCTAGGTAGATATCAGCTTTTCATTTTTCACTTGAATCACTATAGATTGTTATTTCACCTCAGATGATGTTGCGCCTAGTGCCCTACCCTCCTTTTCAATGGGAGTCCTGTCACTGCCCTTAATATCACATTGTTGTTGCTGTTAGATGCAGGAAATAAGATTTGCAGCATTTGAGACATCAGTAACTTTTGATCTATTTTTGCCTCAAGTGTGCAACTGTCCTAATTTGTTCTCTTTGTTCCCCCTGGTTTCTGTGGCTTAAGTACCACTTACTATTATTGTTTAATTTCCTATGTGAAGGAGGTTTTTGGTCATTCTTACTTTATTTCTGCAGTTTTTAACCTCTGAAACATGCCTTTTCTCATCGCTTTTTTCCTGTTTGAATTTTGAATTTTAACTATGCCTTCTCTGCACTCAAGTCCCAGAGCTGCTTAGTCAGACTCAATTATTCATTTCCTTAGATTTCAAAGTTTGCATTTCTAAGCCTCAGAACCTTCATTCTAAACCTGGTTTTGTCTGTCGTGAAATGTAAAATGAGAAAAGTCAGCTCATGATCACACTTTATTCAAATTTTACTACATTTAAACCCATACAGGAGCCAAGTCTAAAATGGTCTTATATTTTTTCACTTTTGGGAAGAAATCCATCACATAGTATACCTCTATGAACATAAGTGGTAATTATCTTTCAATCTTTTGCTGGGAAGTTAAAGTCTCCCATAATTCCCATTATTGTTTACGTGTCTGATAACTGTACAGAGATAATTCACTATTAGACTGGAGCTAAGAGCAAAGAGCAGGCTAGCAAGGCTGTCTATCTTTAGCAGTGATTTGCACAAAACCACTCTTTTGCTGACCCATAACATTTAATTTCTCTATCCTCTGCTTCTTGCTAACACAAAGCACCATCTTATTCCATCCATTTGCCTTGGTTTCCAGCCTTCCTGAGATTTATCAGTACTTGTATGACATTCATGCCTTTGTTTCACCCTTCCTGTGTTGACACTTGTCATAACAGTTTTAGATCCTGAACATGATCATCTCAAAGTTTGCCTGACAGTTAGGTCTTCCTCACATTGTCATAGAGTATCAGGTCTCTACCACTTGAAATAGATTGGATTGGATTAGATTATTGGCACCGTCTCTTGTGCTGGTAGTCCATTATCTTCACAGTCCGTACAACTGGCCATCAGTGAACATGAAGTGGCCTTATCCTGCCCATTTACCTTTCTGGAAATCAGCCACTCTCTCTGCCTAGAACAGGGAATGGATTTTCCTCACCTTTCTTCAAAAGCTCTGAAGTTTTCTGTGATCTTTCCAATTGTATGGTATGATAAGCTTTTGCTGCCACTGAAGGGTAGAAGTCATTATGAATAGTGCCAACAAAACAGAAACATAACAATGAAAACGATATTTTAATTCAGAATAGGTATTTGAAAAGTTCACCTTTTCTAGCACAAATGGGGAAAAGAAAAAAAGGAAGGAAAAAAAAAAAAAAAAAGCAGTCCTAAAACATCAAAACTGTGGCCAAAGAATTAGAAGAAACACTATTTTTCCAAAGCTGCAATGTTTTCCATTCATCTGGCTGGGCCAGCAGAGCACTGGAGACCTGGATGCACTGTACTCATGGCTGGTTCCCCTAAATGACCTGCAGGGAGATCTTCTTATCTCTATCCCTCTGTTTCTCCTTTCAATCTCTGTTTTGTCTGTTTGTATCACTAGCTCTCAAATCGCCACTGATATATGCACGTGCAGCACCCAGCACAACCTTGTTTCAGGCTCCAGCGGGACCTTTAGGCATTACCATCCTGTAAACAAATAACAATGATAGTGAGTGTAATTACAATCGTCAAACTATTCCAGCTCCACATCATTAGCCATGCCCTGAGCTAAATAACATTTTAATCAGTTTGATATGTCATCTGTGGCTTTCTTCACTGTCACTTGCAATCCAGCAAACTCCTTCCTTCACGTTTCTAGATTAGACAGAGGGTTCTCAACTGCAGACATCCAATTCCCTGTTCAGGAAGCAGCGAGACCTTTCCTCTTCTCACAGATTTAAGATGATAGCCAAGCATCATGAGACACAGTGCGTATGTCTCCTAGGCCCATCCCATGAGAGCAGGACATTTACCACACATGAGAAGAAGACTTAATGCAGTGGCAAAGCAAAATACTCAGTGTCAAAGCCATGTCGAGATGATCATTAAAGACAGATCAAAATTACCCAATACAGGAGGAAAATCTATCGTTTGTAGAAGATTATGTTCTCTGATTATTAGTTTCAAAATTAGTTTTTCCTTTGGATTTGCTCTGAACTTAAACTTAGTTTGGAATGCCTTTGGTTTTGAATATTTCTGAAATCGTATTACTTCTCCTAAGTAAGTTGCTAGTCTGTTCTATTTACGTGAAATTCGAATAATATTGCGAAGTATCTGCCATCAGTTTTACTGTGTGCCAGGCTGAGTTCCCTGATGAATTTCAAATTTCAGATATGAAACAGTAAAGGTTAAAAAAAAAATGTTACAAAGGGTACTTCATGCAGTAGCATAAACTTCTGTTTTCTCAAAACTTGTATCAGTTCATCTCACCAGGACCAGCAGGGGAAGCACACTCTGCCTAGGCACTGGCAAAGGGACACAGTGAGAGTGTAGGGTCTCTTGCTGGGGCCATTCAAAATTTGACTGTACAAGCCCCTGAGCAATATGACAGGGCTTTAAAAATGGCCCTGCTTGAAGTACGCGGGTGATCTGGAGACCTCTAAGGTGCTTTCCAACAAAAGCTTTTCTATAATTGTATGAAATCACCTGCAATAGATTAACCCTGGTCATTATTCCTATCACAGGAAATAACTGTGACACCTGGGTAACAGGTGAGCTTACTGCGACACCAGGGAGAGCCTTCCTGTACTTAAAGGCAACCTGTAGGAAAGCTGGGGAGGGAGTCTTTATCAGGGCCTGGAGTGACAGGACAAGGAGTAACCGCTTTAAACTGAAAAGTAGCACCCAGAAAGAACGGAGTCACGCAACAGGATTCATTTCCAAAGAGCAGGGCCTTGAGCGGGTATATCACAATGACAGAGTTCATTTCCTTCCCAGTAGCTGGCACGTGCCGTTTTTTGGGATTTCGGGGCTACAGTGAGCTGCTAAGAGGGATGTCTTAGCTCTTGCAGGGCAGTGCTTCCACTAAGGCCAGGACTTTTCTGCATCTTCTACTGCCCTGCAAGCGAGGATGCTTGGGGCACACAGGAAGCTGGGAGGGGACACAGCTGCAGGGATTCCATAAGACACAAGCAAATGCAGCCTTGGCTTGGTGACACTTTCTCTTGATTACTGCTCAACACAAATTACCTCGAGCAAGTCTACTGTGAGGACTAAAGGAAAGAGACGTATGGATGCTGCTAAGCTCTTCTAGCTTGTACCAGGTAGGAAAGATACCTCTGTAGCAGGCGTGAAGAGGATAGCACTAATTAATTAGATGAGAAGCGGAGGAAAGGCACTTAGAGGTAGTGAAAAGCAGTTAATGTGATGTTCCGGGGAAGCTTCAGTCTGCTTAAGGAGTGGCAAGAACAAGCCTAAAGTCATAGCCAAATACAAGAAAGAGAGGAGGACACGCAGCATGAGAAGCTCCCGAGAGAAAGGAGCTCTGTTTTGGGTAAAAATCAGTCCCTTTTTCTATCATGGAGACATCCAAGGGCGTAGGACACGTGCACTTCAGGGAACCAAGAGATGCTGTGCATTTCTCTCGTCCCCCTGACACAGCCACTAGGTGACGATGCTTCCAATTCTCTCTAAAGAAACCTTGCTTTCTCAGGCCCAGGTGTCCAGCTGCACACCAAGGACGTCCCTGGCTCCCAGGCACAGTTCCCAGGCCCAAGGCCGAGCTCCCCTCCGAACCCCCATTCCAGCAGACCTTGCTCCTGGCGTTGTGGAGCAGCCATTTCATGTCAGCCTTTTCTCCTGGCAGTCAGCTTAGCGTCGTAACCTCTGCCATCGGGGCGCCCGAGAGCCGTGTGAGGTCAGCAGAGAGTCACTGTCAGCCTTTGACCTCACAAAGGTGGGTGGCCATAAGTGCCCTGAGCGTCCAGCTCGCATTGAGTACTGCTGGTGGCACTCGAGGCGTGGAGGTCTGCATGGTGCAATGGGAGACGCCGATGTCCTGCTGCTGGAACAAGAGGCGCTGATGTGCTGCTGGTGCAGGAGGAGACCTGAAGGTGCTGCTGCTTAGAGGTGCTGAGGAGCGGGCAGCCTCCGTGCCGGTGGCTGAGCATGCTACTCTTAATTAGTGCTCTACCCTTCCTATCTTTTTACTAAGGTGGGTAGAGAGAAATGCCCATATCTGTTTATTTCCTGGTAAGAAATGTAAGAGCCTTGTATCTGCATATTCACCAGATTCATCCCAGCGCCCTTGGTACTGGCCAATTGTGTTGATCTGTAATAAAGAGCAATCGGTAGCACAGCAAGTCTGCGTGACCTTGCATCTAACAGAATCGTCCAAATCCCTGTTGTGATCTCTCTCTAGCTGTGGGCTGGCTAAGCTGTCTGTTGGATGGTGAAAATGGGAAATGATTGGGATGGGAAATGATGAGTGGGCCGAGAAATCATTGCTGGGATGGGAAGACTTCCTTGGGGTGGAAAGCCATTGGGCTAGGAAATCAAAGAGATGGGAAATCTTCCCTGGGTTTGAAATCATTGGGAAGCAAAAGCGTTGGGATGGGAAATCACTCCGGGGATGGGGAAGTATTGTGATGGGAAGTCTTTAATGGGGTGGGTAACATTCACTGGGGAAGGAAGTACTTGGAAAAGTAATCAGAGAGATGGGAATTCTTTGGGATGAGATCTCTTTGGATTAAGAAACGCTTCGTGTCGATGGGAAATATCTCGTATGGGAATCTGTTATCATGTGAAATTGTAAGGATGGGAAATGACCGTTAGGATGCAAAGCTGGTACTGGGACGGGAAATGCTTGGGACGGGGAAGTGTTGGTGTGAAACCGTCCTGGGCATGGCAAATGATGCATGGGAGGGAAAGCCTGATGGGGATGGAAAAGTCTTGCGATGGGAAGCCTGCTTGGGTCCAAAAGCTGCAGTCCTCACCAAGATGGCGGTGAGGGGCTGGTCAGCCGTTGGGACGGAACGGCCGTTGCCCGCGTTCCCCAACCGACCGCCCCACTCTCCAGCCACCATGGCAGGTACAGCAGCCGGCTCCCGCTCCTCCCGGGGCTGCGGCCCTGCTGGCGAGCCCAGCGCCCCAGATCTCACCCCAGCGCCCTTTTTCCCACAGAGGGTTTCCCCAGACGGCTTCCGCGGCTTCCGCAGACGCAAAACTCCCCCTTCGTCGTCCCAGCCGTGCCGCCAACGGTGGCTGCCTGGCTGCTGCCCTCCCTCCCCGGAGCGATGGCGCTGCCCTTGCAGCCCCTGCAGGTACCCACCCTCCCCTACGCGCTGCCCCAGGCCACCGTCTGGCACGTGGTGCCGGGGGTCCAGGGGCAGGTGCTGCAGCTCCCCGCCGGGGTGCAGCTGGCACCTGGGGGGCACCTCCCAACCGAGGGGCACCACCTGCAGCTGGGGCAGCTCCCCGCCGTGGGGCAGCTCCCTGCTGTGGGGCAGCTCCCCCACACCGCTCCTCCCTGGGCCCCCGTCTACCAGTGGGGACAGCCCGTGGGGACGGGGACGGTGCTGCCCCAGGATCCCCTCTGGCTGGGGCCCGGGGCCGTGCTCCATGGGGAGCTCCTGCACCCCGCAGGCACCTGCCTGCTGCAGGCCCCTGCCCACCCCGGCCCCCCACCACTCCTCGTCCCGGGGCCTCCGCTGCGGGGGCAGGCGCTCCCCGCGCCCCGCACCCTGACCAGCAGCCGGGGGCAGCTGCCGGAGCCCTGCGACCACGCCGTGGGGCTCAGCGAGGACCAGGGGCCCCCGCTGCCCGGCCCCACTCCCCCCGAGCCTGCCCAGGCTCCAACGACCGCCAGCACCCAGACGGTGACGCCCGACGGTGAGTTTGGGGCTGGCACAGCCGGCCGCTGGGCGCCCCACACCCAGGAGCCATGGGAAAGCTGGCATCGCCCATCCTGGGGGATTTGCTTGCTTTTTCCTCAGCGGCGACAGTTGCAGAGGTGCCTGAGGAGCCCCTGGAGCTGCTTGAGCTGGGCCCCGATGCCTTCGCCGAGGCCTTTCCCCACCTGGCAGGGGACAGCCAGCAGCTGCAGCACCTGCAGGACCAGCTCCCGGCCGACCTGGACATCTCCGGCTTGGAGGAGCTGCTCAGCTGGCTCGATGCCGTGGAGCCCCAGGACGCCTTCCCCGGTGTCCCCAGCAGTCCTGTGCTCAGCCGCTTCCTGTCTGAGCTGCCCGACCTCTGCGAGGACATGGAGGAGCCGAGCACACAGGGACTGGCAGCCACCAGAGCGCTGGGTGAGGTACCCTCAACCCCTGGGGTGCACCCCGAGAAGGTGCAGGATGGGCGGGCGGTGCAGCCCCCTGCTGTGCCGGCAGCGAGCTCCCCCCTCAAGCCTGCAGCCAGTCCCCAGCTCAGTGCCCTCAGGAGACCCCTGCCCAACCCTCCCTTCACTCTCCCCAAAAGGCCCCCCCACCCTGAATTCCTCACTGCCCTTAGCAGACCCCTGCCCAACCCTCCCTCGCGTCCCCTCAAGAGACCCCCCGACCCTGAATTCCTTAATTCCCTTAGGAGACCCCTGCCCAAGCCTCGCCTGAGTCCCCTCAAGAGCCCCCCCGACCCTGAATTTATTAGTGCCCTTAGGAGACCCCTGCCCAATCCCCCTCTGGGTCTCCTCAAGAGCCCCCCCGGCCCTGAATTTATTAGTGCCCTTAGGAGGACCCTGCCCAATCCCCCTCTGAGTCCCCTCAAGAGCCCCCCGCCTGCCCCTGCGCCCACCGGCACCAAGTGGGGGGCCAAGCGCCCCGCGCCCACCAGCACCCCCAGCACAGCGCAGAGCTCCCAGCACAGGAGGCCGGCGACGGAGAAAACCCCCGGCAAGGAGAAGACGACGCTGCTGGGCCAGGGTGGCCAAGGCCCCAAGACGCTGTGCCAGGGGAAGACGGGTGGCCACAGCGCGGTGGCTGGCAGCAGCGGCCAAGCGGGCGGCAGAAGGCAGCAGCCGGCGAGCGACAGCACCAGGGCGCCCAGCAAGAGGGCCCGAAGCCCGGGGGCTGCTGGGGGGCAAGGAGCAGCGGCACCGCCTCCCCGGAGAGCGCTGCTGCTGCTGGAGCCCCCCCCCATTAAGCCCCGTGCCCGTGCCCGTGCCGTGCGGGCCCAGGACAGGCTCCGTCCCCAAGCCATCGGGGACAAGACGCTGCAGCGCCAGCACCCGGGGACAAAGACCCCCAGCGAGACTTTGCAGCCGCTGGGGGCCAGGGCGAAGGCGCTGGGGCCAGTGCGCCAGCCGCCCTGTGTGCAGCCGCAGCCCACCTCCAGCGGCCCCAGCAGCATGCCCAGGGCCCCGCCGACGGTGCCAGGCTCCAGCGCTGTGCCCGCTGCCCCCCGGCCCCCAGCTGGCGACAAGGCCCAGGCGGTGCCGGCACCACCAGGCAGCATGGCGCGAGCGTGGAGAGCTCCCCTGCAGCAGGCGCCCAGAGCGCCGTGCCTGCCAGCCGCGGGGGGCCAAGCGCAGCGGGAGCCTCTGCCCACGCAGCCGCGCACGCTGCAGCGTCCGGCGCAGCCCCGCGTGGACTACGTGCCCTGCGTGGGGCCCTGGGCGGGCGGCGACGCGGCGCCCACGCCGCTGGAGGAGCAGGAGGCGTCGGTGCCCATCACGCCGCAGCAGCGTCCCGAGCGGGAGCGCCTGAAGAAGCTGGCCCAGGAGGAGCGGCAGCGGGCGGCCCACCAGATGAAGATCGGCCCCGTGCAATTCTTCGTGCAGCGGCAGAAGGACCACGCCATAGCCAAGTATTACGGCTACCCGTGACCCTGCGCTCCTCGACGGCCCCCGCAGCACCCGGGCCCGCTCAGCATGCAGGCACAGAGACCTCTGCAGGCGCCTGCTCCAGCTTCAGCCACGCTCCTCAGCCCTTGCCCCTCTCGCTTGCCCTCTCCCTTCTCCAGTGCTGGAGCTAGGCAGTGTTTGCCACTGTCAGGGATGGGCAACTGGGGCAATGGGAAATGCGTGCGTCACGAATGAACGTTGCAATGGGAAGCTGTTGGGATGTTGGCAATAGCTGGGGTGGGAAAGGTTGGGCGTGGGAACTGCTTGTTGGGACACCAAATGGCTGAGATCCCAAACTTATTTCTTCGTTCGGGTCATTTCTCTTATTTAGTGCCTTCCTTATTAAATTCCTCTAGTGTAGGTGTTCACTCAGCAAGGCCTCTGCCTGCAGCTGTTCTGGCACTGGGATGCTGAGGGGATTTCATGCAGCCCGCTCCCGCTGCCCATGCTCAGTCCGTGCATGGATGTGCGCATGGCCAGCACGGACGGGAGAAAATGGGTGGACGGCTGGGTGGATGGGAGGGTGATGGGAGTTGGGAATTCAGCCTTGGGATCAGACACGGGAGGTTGTTGGGATAGGAATTGATCAGTGGGATGGGAAGTCACGATGGGGATAGGAATTCATTAGAATAGGACAAATTGGTTTCATTTTTATTTATTATTTTATTAATTTTATTTATTTATTTTATTTATTATATTTATTAATTTTATTTATTAAATTTACTTTATTGACTGTGTTGTACAGGATGGCATTTTTTTAGGTTCTCTTCCTTTTCTACCCTATTAAACTCTCTTTATCACAACGCACTGCTTTGTACTTCATTTTTCCTTCCGAGTCGTTCTGGATTCACTCAGGATGGGGGGACATTAGTGAACGCCTGTGTGCTTCAGATCCAAGGTCACCTTTGCCCTCAACTCAAGATACATATTTGCATCTGTTGTCATGATACAAAATTAACAACAACAAAATAAAAGTTAACTACTTCCGAGCACCAGCTGTACGTTTGCTGGGTCTGCTCTATGCATTTTGAAGACCATTCAATACTATTCAGCACCTTCAGGAGGAAATGTGTGGTTCTAGGGAAATGCATCTTGATCTGATGCAAACCTGCGACGCACCCTGCAGCCCCTGCAACCCCTGTGATTTTACCTGCAGCCCCTGCAACCCCTGTGATTTTACCTGCAGCCCCTCCAAGCCCCGTGATTTTACCTGCAGCCACTCCAACCCTGGGACAGGCCCTACAGCTGGCTCCGGGGACTACCCCGTTGCCGTATCAGTCGCCAATACACACAAGATGAAGGAATGGATGCAGAAGTCATCTCGTTTAGGCAGGGAAGAAAGTCCTCCGAAGAAGGGGAAGGAGCAAGAGGAAGGCGAGGCAGGCGACCCCAATGTAGGGCCATCGAAGGGAAGAGGAGGCTGTTATAAAATAGAAAAGAGAGAAAAGCAGCAGTAAGCAGGTGATCCCCATCCCTGGGCGAGCTGCGAGACATGGGACAAGATTTCAGCTGTCATGCAGGCGAGCACATTGTCACCTGGCTGCTGCGATGCTGGGATAACAGCTCCGGGAGCCTGGAATCGGAGGGCAGGGAAGCCAAGCAGCTGGGATCCTTCTCTGGGGAAGGGGGCACTGAGAAAGCGATCGGAAACGGGGCACAAGCCTCTGGAGGCGGCGCCTGTCAGGCGTGAAGGAAAGGGATCCCTTCCAGGAAGATGCTGTGGGGTTGCTGAGGGTCGAAGAACAGCAGGTGTTGGCTGCTCCCACCGTGCTGCAGCAGCGGCAAGGGAGAGACGTGGTGGTTTTCCTCAGCTGGGCAGCTGAGCTCCACCTCAACCGCTCTCTCCCTGCCCCTCCTCAAACGGAAAGGGGAGAAAATAGGATGGAAAGGGCTCAAGGGCTGAGAGAAGGACAGGGAGATCACTCCACAATGATCGTCACGGGCAAAAGAGGCTCAGCAGAGCCTGTTCCAGTCCAGCCCGGGCCTGCTCCTGCGGGGGCTCTCCACAGGCCGCGGCCTCCTCCAGGCCACATCCACCTGCTCCACCGGGGGCTCCTCCACGGGCTGCAGCGTGGAGATCTGCTCCGTGTGGGACCCGTGGGCTGCAGGGGGACAGCCTGCTCCACCAGGGGCCTCTCCCCAGGCCGCAGGGGAACTGCTGCTGTGAGCCTGGAGCACCTCCTGCCTCCTGCTGCACTCACCTTGGGGGCTGCAGAGAGGTTTCTCACTCCTCCCTGACCCAGACGCTGCTGTGCAGCAGGTTTCTTTCCCTTTCTTAGGTGGGCTCTCACGCAGGCGCAAACATCATCCTTTTTGTCTCAGTTCTGGGCAGCAGCGGGTCCCTCTGGAGCCTCCTGGAACCGGCCCTTAACTAACATGGGGCAGCTGCTGCATTCTCCTCACAGAGGACACCCCTGCAGCCCCCCGCTACCAGAACCTGTCCTCGTAAACCCAACACAAGACACCGACCGAGCCTCCCTGATTCCCAGCAGGTGGGTCAGGCTGGGAACCCAGGCCAGTGCCCGGCAGACCCTCCTGGGCCTTGAAAAGCAAGCTTTATGGGGACGTAGCACCCAGAAAGAACGGAGTCACACAACAGGATTCATTTCCAAAACCGCCTCGTAGACACCTGGGCCAAAGAGCAGGGCCTTGAGCGGGTATATCACAATGACAGAGTTCATTTCCTTCCCAGTAGCTGGCATGTGCCGTTTTTTGGGATTTCGGGGCTACAGTGTGCTGCTAAGAGGGATGTCTTAGCTCTTGCAGGGCAGTGCTTCCACTAAGGCCAGGACTTTTCTGCATCTTCTACTGCCCTGCAAGCGAGGATGCTTGGGGCACACAGGAAGCTGGGAGGGGACACAGCTGCAGGGATTCCATAAGACACAAGCAAATGCAGCCTTGGCTTGGTGACACTTTCTCTTGATTACTGCTCAACACAAATTACCTCGAGCAAGTCTACTGTGAGGACTAAAGGAAAGAGACGTATGGATGCTGCTAAGCTCTTCTAGCTTGTACCAGGTAGGAAAGATACCTCTGTAGCAGGCGTGAAGAGGATAGCACTAATTAATTAGATGAGAAGCGGAGGAAAGGCACTTAGAGGTAGTGAAAAGCAGTTAATGTGATGTTCCGGGGAAGCTTCAGTCTGCTTAAGGAGTGGCAAGAACAAGCCTAAAGTCATAGCCAAATACAAGAAAGAGAGGAGGACACGCAGCATGAGAAGCTCCCGAGAGAAAGGAGCTCTGTTTTGGGTAAAAATCAGTCCCTTTTTCTATCATGGAGACATCCAAGGGCGTAGGACACGTGCACTTCAGGGAACCAAGAGATGCTGTGCATTTCTCTCGTCCCCCTGACACAGCCACTAGGTGACGATGCTTCCAATTCTCTCTAAAGAAACCTTGCTTTCTCAGGCCCAGGTGTCCAGCTGCACACCAAGGACGTCCCTGGCTCCCAGGCACAGTTCCCAGGCCCAAGGCCGAGCTCCCCTCCGAACCCCGATTCCAGCAGACCTTGCTCCTGGCATTGTGGAGCAGCCACTTCATGTCAGCCTTTTCTCCTGGCAGTCAGCTTAGCGCCGTAACCTCTGCCATCGGGGCGCCCGAGAGCCGTGTGAGGTCAGCAGAGAGTCACTGTCAGCCTTTGACCTCACAAAGGTGGGTGGCCATAAGTGCCCTGAGCGTCCAGCTCGCATTGAGTACTGCTGGTGGCACTCGAGGCGTGGAGGTCTGCATGGTGCAATGGGAGACGCCGATGTCCTGCTGCTGGAACAAGAGGCGCTGATGTGCTGCTGGTGCAGGAGGAGACGTGAAGGTGCTGCTGCTTAGAGGTGCTGAGGAGCGGGCAGCCTCAGCGGGCAGCTGAATCAGAGGGCAGGGAAGCCAAGCAGCTTCCTTCTCTGGGGAAGGGGGCACAGAGAAAGTGATTGGAAATGGGGTACAAGCCCTCAGCCTCTAAAAGCAATCCCTCAGATGTTTAGGCATAGTAAAGTTAGGTATATCTATTTGACTCTAGACCCCAACATGTTTGTTAGTGTCTGGTTTGTCCACTGCTTTCTTGTGGGGGATTTGAGTTGGCCATTACTGTTTAGGTGATGCTGACTTCATATCTATGGTGCACTTTATTCTTAAAATGGGAAGTTTCTACCAATTCCCATCCAAACTTGCTCATAAGCCAACTGCAGTCATCATTTCAGATGTGTCTCCCAACTTACACATTTCCTATTTCTCCTTGATATTTACTCAAGAAATTCATTTACGTAGAGACAACATATTCTTCTCTCAACTGGCATCTGGCTGGGCAGAATGATGTCCTTTCATTCCCTTCCAGGCAATAGGCAACTTGTTCCTTCTGTCTTGTGAACTCTTCCTCCTAAGTTCAATGTGAATACAAGTGGCAGAACTGTGCCTCATGTCCCAAATGAGTGTCAGGGCTGCCTTGTCCAGTGTATTCATACTGGAGGGAAAAAAAAATGAATAGCCATACACACTATATAACCACTAAACTTTTTCAGTCCTCCTTGTGCTAACAGTGCATGAACGTGAGGTTTTGTTGTCATTTTTGTTTGTTTGTTTGTTTGCTTGCTTTAAACTCCTGACTGCCATATAGCAAGCATGACAAAAAAACACCCTTTTTTGAGAATCTCTGAGAATGGCTCTGCTTTGTATTATCACCTGTCACTTCACCTGAACCATTTCAATCACAAGCGATAGCCTTCTGTCAGGCTTGGTAGTACTTCCCAACCTTATGTCCCCTGCAAATCTCAAAGCTCATGTGAGCTCATGTATCCGTAGATAATGTATCAGAAGCTCACAGAAGGTGAAATAGTTGTAATTCATCCCCTGTGTAGGGAAGAACTGGTCCTAGAAAGGAAAGCTATTAAATTATCTGGAAACAATTTAGCTCTGATAAATTATTTTGTAAATTACACATTACCCCCTCCTTCCCTGGTCTTAGCTGTTCTTGCTCCAAAACTTTGCATGGTGTTGATGTCAAACTAACAGGCCCACACTTGTCTGGATGACTCTTTACCCTCTTCTGGACAGAGGTGTATTTGTTACTCTCCCATTCTGGGGACTATCCCTGATTTGCACAATTGTTATGCATTTTTCCTACTTGACTTGTTGTTCTGTGTGCCAATGCTGTTAATAGGCTAGGTAGATATCAGCTTTTCATTTTTCACTTGAATCACTATAGATTGTTATTTCACCTCAGATGATGTTGCGCCTAGTGCCCTACCCTCCTTTTCAATGGGAGTCCTGTCACTGCCCTTAATATCACATTGTTGTTGCTGTTAGATGCAGGAAATAAGATTTGCAGCATTTGAGACATCAGTAACTTTTGATCTATTTTTGCCTCAAGTGTGCAACTGTCCTAATTTGTTCTCTTTGTTCCCCCTGGTTTCTGTGGCTTAAGTACCACTTACTA
Source organism: Anser anser (assembly GCF_964211835.1). Lineage (NCBI taxonomy): Eukaryota > Metazoa > Chordata > Aves > Anseriformes > Anatidae > Anser > Anser anser. The sequence continues at coordinate 770,995 of NW_028154218.1, read as the reverse complement.
TTATTGTTTAATTTCCTATGTGAAGGAGGTTTTTGGTCATTCTTACTTTATTTCTGCAGTTTTTAACCTCTGAAACATGCCTTTTCTCATCGCTTTTTTCCTGTTTGAATTTTGAATTTTAACTATGCCTTCTCTGCACTCAAGTCCCAGAGCTGCTTAGTCAGACTCAATTATTCATTTCCTTAGATTTCAAAGTTTGCATTTCTAAGCCTCAGAACCTTCATTCTAAACCTGGTTTTGTCTGTCGTGAAATGTAAAATGAGAAAAGTCAGCTCATGATCACACTTTATTCAAATTTTACTACATTTAAACCCATACAGGAGCCAAGTCTAAAATGGTCTTATATTTTTTCACTTTTGGGAAGAAATCCATCACATAGTATACCTCTATGAACATAAGTGGTAATTATCTTTCAATCTTTTGCTGGGAAGTTAAAGTCTCCCATAATTCCCATTATTGTTTACGTGTCTGATAACTGTACAGAGATAATTCACTATTAGACTGGAGCTAAGAGCAAAGAGCAGGCTAGCAAGGCTGTCTATCTTTAGCAGTGATTTGCACAAAACCACTCTTTTGCTGACCCATAACATTTAATTTCTCTATCCTCTGCTTCTTGCTAACACAAAGCACCATCTTATTCCATCCATTTGCCTTGGTTTCCAGCCTTCCTGAGATTTATCGGTCCTTGTATGACATTCATGCCTTTGTTTCACCCTTCCTGTGTTGACACTTGTCATAACAGTTTTAGATCCTGAACATGATCATCTCAAAGTTTGCCTGACAGTTAGGTCTTCCTCACATTGTCATAGAGTATCAGGTCTCTACCACTTGAAATAGATTGGATTGGATTAGATTATTGGCACCGTCTCTTGTGCTGGTAGTCCATTATCTTCACAGTCCGTACAACTGGCCATCAGTGAACATGAAGTGGCCTTATCCTGCCCATTTACCTTTCTGGAAATCAGCCACTCTCTCTGCCTAGAACAGGGAATGGATTTTCCTCACCTTTCTTCAAAAGCTCTGAAGTTTTCTGTGATCTTTCCAATTGTATGGTATGATAAGCTTTTGCTGCCACTGAAGGGTAGAAGTCATTATGAATAGTGCCAACAAAACAGAAACATAACAATGAAAACGATATTTTAATTCAGAATAGGTATTTGAAAAGTTCACCTTTTCTAGCACAAATGGGGAAAAGAAAAAAAGGAAGGAAAAAAAAAAAAAAAGCAGTCCTAAAACATCAAAACTGTGGCCAAAGAATTAGAAGAAACACTATTTTTCCAAAGCTGCAATGTTTTCCATTCATCTGGCTGGGCCAGCAGAGCACTGGAGACCTGGATGCACTGTACTCATGGCTGGTTCCCCTAAATGACCTGCAGGGAGATCTTCTTATCTCTATCCCTCTGTTTCTCCTTTCAATCTCTGTTTTGTCTGTTTGTATCACTAGCTCTCAAATCGCCACTGATATATGCACGTGCAGCACCCAGCACAACCTTGTTTCAGGCTCCAGCGGGACCTTTAGGCATTACCATCCTGTAAACAAATAACAATGATAGTGGGTGTAATTACAATCGTCAAACTATTCCAGCTCCACATCATTAGCCATGCCCTGAGCTAAATAACATTTTAATCAGTTTGATATGTCATCTGTGGCTTTCTTCACTGTCACTTGCAATCCAGCAAACTCCTTCCTTCACGTTTCTAGATTAGACAGAGGGTTCTCAACTGCAGACATCCAATTCCCTGTTCAGGAAGCAGCGAGATCTTTCCTCTTCTCACAGATTTAAGATGATAGCCAAGCATCATGAGACACAGTGCGTATGTCTCCTAGGCCCATCCCATGAGAGCAGGACATTTACCACACATGAGAAGAAGACTTAATGCAGTGGCAAAGCAAAATACTCAGTGTCAAAGCCATGTCGAGATGATCATTAAAGACAGATCAAAATTACCCAATACAGGAGGAAAATCTATCGTTTGTAGAAGATTATGTTCTCTGATTATTAGTTTCAAAATTAGTTTTTCCTTTGGATTTGCTCTGAACTTAAACTTAGTTTGGAATGCCTTTGGTTTTGAATATTTCTGAAATCGTATTACTTCTCCTAAGTAAGTTGCTAGTCTGTTCTATTTACGTGAAATTCGAATAATATTGCGAAGTATCTGCCATCAGTTTTACTGTGTGCCAGGCTGAGTTCCCTGATGAATTTCAAATTTCAGATATGAAACAGTAAAGGTTAAAAAAAAAAATGTTACAAAGGGTACTTCATGCAGTAGCATAAACTTCTGTTTTCTCAAAACTTGTATCAGTTCATCTCACCAGGACCAGCAGGGGAAGCACACTCTGCCTAGGCACTGGCAAAGGGACACAGTGAGAGTGTAGGGTCTCTTGCTGGGGCCATTCAAAATTTGACTGTACAAGCCCCTGAGCAATATGACAGGGCTTTAAAAATGGCCCTGCTTGAAGTACGCGGGTGATCTGGAGACCTCTAAGGTGCTTTCCAACAAAAGCTTTTCTATAATTGTATGAAATCACCTGCAATAGATTAACCCTGGTCATTATTCCTATCACAGGAAATAACTGTGACACCTGGGTAACAGGTGAGCTTACTGCGACACCAGGGAGAGCCTTCCTGTACTTAAAGGCAACCTGTAGGAAAGCTGGGGAGGGAGTCTTTATCAGGGCCTGGAGTGACAGGACAAGGAGTAACCGCTTTAAACTGAAAAGTAGCACCCAGAAAGAACGGAGTCACGCAACAGGATTCATTTCCAAAGAGCAGGGCCTTGAGCGGGTATATCACAATGACAGAGTTCATTTCCTTCCCAGTAGCTGGCACGTGCCGTTTTTTGGGATTTCGGGGCTACAGTGAGCTGCTAAGAGGGATGTCTTAGCTCTTGCAGGGCAGTGCTTCCACTAAGGCCAGGACTTTTCTGCATCTTCTACTGCCCTGCAAGCGAGGATGCTTGGGGCACACAGGAAGCTGGGAGCGGACACAGCTGCAGGGATTCCATAAGACACAAGCAAATGCAGCCTTGGCTTGGTGACACTTTCTCTTGATTACTGCTCAACACAAATTACCTCGAGCAAGTCTACTGTGAGGACTAAAGGAAAGAGACGTATGGATGCTGCTAAGCTCTTCTAGCTTGTACCAGGTAGGAAAGATACCTCTGTAGCAGGCGTGAAGAGGATAGCACTAATTAATTAGATGAGAAGCGGAGGAAAGGCACTTAGAGGTAGTGAAAAGCAGTTAATGTGATGTTCCGGGGAAGCTTCAGTCTGCTTAAGGAGTAGCAAGAACAAGCCTAAAGTCATAGCCAAATACAAGAAAGAGAGGAGGACACACAGCATGAGAAGCTCCCGAGAGAAAGGAGCTCTGTTTTGGGTAAAAATCAGTCCCTTTTTCTATCATGGAGACATCCAAGGGCGTAGGACACGTGCACTTCAGGGAACCAAGAGATGCTGTGCATTTCTCTCGTCCCCCTGACACAGCCACTAGGTGACGATGCTTCCAATTCTCTCTAAAGAAACCTTGCTTTCTCAGGCCCAGGTGTCCAGCTGCACACCAAGGACGTCCCTGGCTCCCAGGCACAGTTCCCAGGCCCAAGGCCGAGCTCCCCTCCGAACCCCATTCCAGCAGACCTTGCTCCTGGCGTTGTGGAGCAGCCATTTCATGTCAGCCTTTTCTCCTGGCAGTCAGCTTAGCGCCGTAACCTCTGCCATCGGGGCGCCCGAGAGCCGTGTGAGGTCAGCAGAGAGTCACTGTCAGCCTTTGACCTCACAAAGGTGGGTGGCCATAAGTGCCCTGAGCGTCCAGCTCGCATTGAGTACTGCTGGTGGCACTCGAGGCGTGGAGGTCTGCATGGTGCAATGGGAGACGCCGATGTCCTGCTGCTGGAACAAGAGACGCTGATGTGCTGCTGGTGCAGGAGGAGACGTGAAGGTGCTGCTGCTTAGAGGTGCTGAGGAGCGGGCAGCCTCCGTGCCGGTGGCTGAGCATGCTACTCTTAATTAGTGCTCTACCCTTCCTATCTTTTTACTAAGGTGGGTAGAGAGAAATGCCCATATCTGTTTATTTCCTGGTAAGAAATGTAAGAGCCTTGTATCTGCATATTCACCAGATTCATCCCAGCGCCCTTGGTACTGGCCAATTGTGTTGATCTGTAATAAAGAGCAATTGGTAGCACAGCAAGTCTGCGTGACCTTGCATCTAACAGAATCGTCCAAATCCCTGTTGTGATCTCTCTCTAGCTGTGGGCTGGCTAAGCTGTCTGTTGGATGGTGAAAATGGGAAATGATTGGGATGGGAAATGATGAGTGGGCCGAGAAATCATTGCTGGGATGGGAAGACTTCCTTGGGGTGGAAAGCCATTGGGCTAGGAAATCAAAGAGATGGGAAATCTTCCCTGGGTTTGAAATCATTGGGAAGCAAAAGCGTTGGGATGGGAAATCACTCCGGGGATGGGGAAGTATTGTGATGGGAAGTCTTTAATGGGGTGGGTAACATTCACTGGGGAAGGAAGTACTTGGAAAAGTAATCAGAGAGATGGGAATTCTTTGGGATGAGATCTCTTTGGATTAAGAAACGCTTCGTGTCGATGGGAAATATCTCGTATGGGAATCTGTTATCATGTGAAATTGTAAGGATGGGAAATGACCGTTAGGATGCAAAGCTGGTACTGGGACGGGAAATGCTTGGGACGGGGAAGTGTTGGTGTGAAACCGTCCTGGGCATGGCAAATGATGCATGGGAGGGAAAGCCTGATGGGGATGGAAAAGTCTTGCGATGGGAAGCCTGCTTGGGTCCAAAAGCTGCAGTCCTCACCAAGATGGCGGTGAGGGGCTGGTCAGCCGTTGGGACGGAACGGCCGTTGCCCGCGTTCCCCAACCGACCGCCCCACTCTCCAGCCACCATGGCAGGTACAGCAGCCGGCTCCCGCTCCTCCTGGGGCTGCGGCCCTGCTGGCGAGCCCAGCGCCCCAGATCTCACCCCAGCGCCCTTTTTCCCACAGAGGGTTTCCCCAGACGGCTTCCGCGGCTTCCGCAGACGCAAAACTCCCCCTTCGTCGTCCCAGCCGTGCCGCCAACGGTGGCTGCCTGGCTGCTGCCCTCCCTCCCCGGAGCGATGGCGCTGCCCTTGCAGCCCCTGCAGGTACCCACCCTCCCCTACGCGCTGCCCCAGGCCACCGTCTGGCACGTGGTGCCGGGGGTCCAGGGGCAGGTGCTGCAGCTCCCCGCCGGGGTGCAGCTGGCACCTGGGGGGCACCTCCCAACCGAGGGGCACCACCTGCAGCTGGGGCAGCTCCCCGCCGTGGGGCAGCTCCCTGCTGTGGGGCAGCTCCCCCACACCGCTCCTCCCTGGGCCCCCGTCTACCAGTGGGGACAGCCCGTGGGGACGGGGACGGTGCTGCCCCAGGATCCCCTCTGGCTGGGGCCCGGGGCCGTGCTCCATGGGGAGCTCCTGCACCCCGCAGGCACCTGCCTGCTGCAGGCCCCTGCCCACCCCGGCCCCCCACCACTCCTCGTCCCGGGGCCTCCGCTGCGGGGGCAGGCGCTCCCCGCGCCCCGCACCCTGACCAGCAGCCGGGGGCAGCTGCCGGAGCCCTGCGACCACGCCGTGGGGCTCAGCGAGGACCAGGGGCCCCCGCTGCCCGGCCCCACTCCCCCCGAGCCTGCCCAGGCTCCAACGACCGCCAGCACCCAGACGGTGACGCCCGACAGTGAGTTTGGGGCTGGCACAGCCGGCCGCTGGGCGCCCCACACCCAGGAGCCATGGGAAAGCTGGCATCGCCCATCCTGGGGGATTTGCTTGCTTTTTCCTCAGCGGCGACAGTTGCAGAGGTGCCTGAGGAGCCCCTGGAGCTGCTTGAGCTGGGCCCCGATGCCTTCGCCGAGGCCTTTCCCCACCTGGCAGGGGACAGCCAGCAGCTGCAGCACCTGCAGGACCAGCTCCCGGCCGACCTGGACATCTCCGGCTTGGAGGAGCTGCTCAGCTGGCTCGATGCCGTGGAGCCCCAGGACGCCTTCCCCGGTGTCCCCAGCAGTCCTGTGCTCAGCCGCTTCCTGTCTGAGCTGCCCGACCTCTGCGAGGACATGGAGGAGCCGAGCACACAGGGACTGGCAGCCACCAGAGCGCTGGGTGAGGTACCCTCAACCCCTGGGGTGCACCCCGAGAAGGTGCAGGATGGGCGGGCGGTGCAGCCCCCTGCTGTGCCGGCAGCGAGCTCCCCCCTCAAGCCTGCAGCCAGTCCCCAGCTCAGTGCCCTCAGGAGACCCCTGCCCAACCCTCCCTTCACTCTCCCCAAAAGGCCCCCCCACCCTGAATTCCTCACTGCCCTTAGCAGACCCCTGCCCAACCCTCCCTCGCGTCCCCTCAAGAGACCCCCCGACCCTGAATTCCTTAATTCCCTTAGGAGACCCCTGCCCAAGCCTCGCCTGAGTCCCCTCAAGAGCCCCCCCGACCCTGAATTTATTAGTGCCCTTAGGAGACCCCTGCCCAATCCCCCTCTGGGTCTCCTCAAGAGCCCCCCCGGCCCTGAATTTATTAGTGCCCTTAGGAGGACCCTGCCCAATCCCCCTCTGAGTCCCCTCAAGAGCCCCCCGCCTGCCCCTGCGCCCACCGGCACCAAGTGGGGGGCCAAGCGCCCCGCGCCCACCAGCACCCCCAGCACAGCGCAGAGCTCCCAGCACAGGAGGCCGGCGACGGAGAAAACCCCCGGCAAGGAGAAGACGACGCTGCTGGGCCAGGGTGGCCAAGGCCCCAAGACGCTGTGCCAGGGGAAGACGGGTGGCCACAGCGCGGTGGCTGGCAGCAGCGGCCAAGCGGGCGGCGGCAGGCAGCAGCCGGCGAGCGACAGCACCAGGGCGCCCAGCAAGAGGGCCCGAAGCCCGGGGGCTGCTGGGGGGCAAGGAGCAGCGGCACCGCCTCCCCGGAGAGCGCTGCTGCTGCTGGAGCCCCCCCCCATTAAGCCCCGTGCCCGTGCCCGTGCCGTGCGGGCCCAGGACAGGCTCCGTCCCCAAGCCATCGGGGACAAGACGCTGCAGCGCCAGCACCCGGGGACAAAGACCCCCAGCGAGACTTTGCAGCCGCTGGGGGCCAGGGCGAAGGCGCTGGGGCCAGTGCGCCAGCCGCCCTGTGTGCAGCCGCAGCCCACCTCCAGCGGCCCCAGCAGCATGCCCAGGGCCCCGCCGACGGTGCCAGGCTCCAGCGCTGTGCCCGCTGCCCCCCGGCCCCCAGCTGGCGACAAGGCCCAGGCGGTGCCGGCACCACCAGGCAGCATGGCGCGAGCGTGGAGAGCTCCCCTGCAGCAGGCGCCCAGAGCGCCGTGCCTGCCAGCCGCGGGGGGCCAAGCGCAGCGGGAGCCTCTGCCCACGCAGCCGCGCACGCTGCAGCGTCCGGCGCAGCCCCGCGTGGACTACGTGCCCTGCGTGGGGCCCTGGGCGGGCGGCGACGCGGCGCCCACGCCGCTGGAGGAGCAGGAGGCGTCGGTGCCCATCACGCCGCAGCAGCGTCCCGAGCGGGAGCGCCTGAAGAAGCTGGCCCAGGAGGAGCGGCAGCGGGCGGCCCACCAGATGAAGATCGGCCCCGTGCAATTCTTCGTGCAGCGGCAGAAGGACCACGCCATAGCCAAGTATTACGGCTACCCGTGACCCTGCGCTCCTCGACGGCCCCCGCAGCACCCGGGCCCGCTCAGCATGCAGGCACAGAGACCTCTGCAGGCGCCTGCTCCAGCTTCAGCCACGCTCCTCAGCCCTTGCCCCTCTCGCTTGCCCTCTCCCTTCTCCAGTGCTGGAGCTAGGCAGTGTTTGCCACTGTCAGGGATGGGCAACTGGGGCAATGGGAAATGCGTGCGTCACGAATGAACGTTGCAATGGGAAGCTGTTGGGATGTTGGCAATAGCTGGGGTGGGAAAGGTTGGGCGTGGGAACTGCTTGTTGGGACACCAAATGGCTGAGATCCCAAACTTATTTCTTCTTTCGGGTCATTTCTCTTATTTAGTGCCTTCCTTATTAAATTCCTCTAGTGTAGGTGTTCACTCAGCAAGGCCTCTGCCTGCAGCTGTTCTTGCACTGGGATGCCGAGGGGATTTCATGCAGCCCGCTCCCGCTGCCCATGCTCAGTCCGTGCATGGATGTGCGCATGGCCAGCACGGACGGGAGAAAATGGGTGGACGGCTGGGTGGATGGGAGGGTGATGGGAGTTGGGAATTCAGCCTTGGGATCAGACACGGGAGGTTGTTGGGATAGGAATTGATCAGTGGGATGGGAAGTCACGATGGGGATAGGAATTCATTAGAATAGGACAAATTGGTTTCATTTTTATTTATTATTTTATTAATTTTATTTATTTATTTTATTTATTATATTTATTAATTTTATTTATTAAATTTACTTTATTGACTGTGTTGTACAGGATGGCATTTTTTTAGGTTCTCTTCCTTTTCTACCCTATTAAACTCTCTTTATCACAACGCACTGCTTTGTACTTCATTTTTCCTTCCGAGTCGTTCTGGATTCACTCAGGATGGGGGGACATTAGTGAACGCCTGTGTGCTTCAGATCCAAGGTCACCTTTGCCCTCAACTCAAGATACATATTTGCATCTGTTGTCATGATACAAAATTAACAACAACAAAATAAAAGTTAACTACTTCCGAGCACCAGCTGTACGTTTGCTGGGTCTGCTCTATGCATTTTGAAGACCATTCAATACTATTCAGCACCTTCAGGAGGAAATGTGTGGTTCTAGGGAAATGCATCTTGATCTGATGCAAACCTGCGACGCACCCTGCAGCCCCTGCAACCCCTGTGATTTTACCTGCAGCCCCTGCAACCCCTGTGATTTTACCTGCAGCCCCTCCAAGCCCCGTGATTTTACCTGCAGCCACTCCAACCCTGGGACAGGCCCTACAGCTGGCTCCGGGGACTACCCCGTTGCCGTATCAGTCGCCAATACACACAAGATGAAGGAATGGATGCAGAAGTCATCTCGTTTAGGCAGGGAAGAAAGTCCTCCGAAGAAGGGGAAGGAGCAAGAGGAAGGCGAGGCAGGCGACCCCAATGTAGGGCCATCGAAGGGAAGAGGAGGCTGTTATAAAATAGAAAAGAGAGAAAAGCAGCAGTAAGCAGGTGATCCCCATCCCTGGGCGAGCTGCGAGACATGGGACAAGATTTCAGCTGTCATGCAGGCGAGCACATTGTCACCTGGCTGCTGCGATGCTGGGATAACAGCTCCGGGAGCCTGGAATCGGAGGGCAGGGAAGCCAAGCAGCTGGGATCCTTCTCTGGGGAAGGGGGCACTGAGAAAGCGATCGGAAACGGGGCACAAGCCTCTGGAGGCGGCGCCTGTCAGGCGTGAAGGAAAGGGATCCCTTCCAGGAAGATGCTGTGGGGTTGCTGAGGGTCGAAGAACAGCAGGTGTTGGCTGCTCCCACCGTGCTGCAGCAGCGGCAAGGGAGAGACGTGGTGGTTTTCCTCAGCTGGGCAGCTGAGCTCCACCTCAACCGCTCTCTCCCTGCCCCTCCTCAAACGGAAAGGGGAGAAAATAGGATGGAAAGGGCTCAAGGGCTGAGAGAAGGACAGGGAGATCACTCCACAATGATCGTCACGGGCAAAAGAGGCTCAGCAGAGCCTGTTCCAGTCCAGCCCGGGCCTGCTCCTGCGGGGGCTCTCCACAGGCCGCGGCCTCCTCCAGGCCACATCCACCTGCTCCAGCGGGGGCTCCTCCACGGGCTGCAGCGTGGAGATCTGCTCCGTGTGGGACCCGTGGGCTGCAGGGGGACAGCCTGCTCCACCAGGGGCCTCTCCCCAGGCCGCAGGGGAACTGCTGCTGTGAGCCTGGAGCACCTCCTGCCTCCTGCTGCACTCACCTTGGGGGCTGCAGAGAGGTTTCTCACTCCTCCCTGACCCAGACGCTGCTGTGCAGCAGGTTTCTTTCCCTTTCTTAGGTGGGCTCTCACGCAGGCGCAAACATCATCCTTTTTGTCTCAGTTCTGGGCAGCAGCGGGTCCCTCTGGAGCCTCCTGGAACCGGCCCTTAACTAACATGGGGCAGCTGCTGCATTCTCCTCACAGAGGACACCCCTGCAGCCCCCCGCTACCAGAACCTGTCCTCGTAAACCCAACACAAGACACCGACCGAGCCTCCCTGATTCCCAGCAGGTGGGTCAGGCTGGGAACCCAGGCCAGTGCCCGGCAGACCCTCCTGGGCCTTGAAAAGCAAGCTTTATGGGGACGTAGCACCCAGAAAGAACGGAGTCACACAACAGGATTCATTTCCAAAACCGCCTCGTAGACACCTGGGCCAAAGAGCAGGGCCTTGAGCGGGTATATCACAATGACAGAGTTCATTTCCTTCCCAGTAGCTGGCATGTGCCGTTTTTTGGGATTTCGGGGCTACAGTGTGCTGCTAAGAGGGATGTCTTAGCTCTTGCAGGGCAGTGCTTCCACTAAGGCCAGGACTTTTCTGCATCTTCTACTGCCCTGCAAGCGAGGATGCTTGGGGCACACAGGAAGCTGGGAGGGGACACAGCTGCAGGGATTCCATAAGACACAAGCAAATGCAGCCTTGGCTTGGTGACACTTTCTCTTGATTACTGCTCAACACAAATTACCTCGAGCAAGTCTACTGTGAGGACTAAAGGAAAGAGACGTATGGATGCTGCTAAACTCTTCTAGCTTGTACCAGGTAGGAAAGATACCTCTGTAGCAGGCGTGAAGAGGATAGCACTAATTAATTAGATGAGAAGCGGAGGAAAGGCACTTAGAGGTAGTGAAAAGCAGTTAATGTGATGTTCCGGGGAAGCTTCAGTCTGCTTAAGGAGTGGCAAGAACAAGCCTAAAGTCATAGCCAAATACAAGAAAGAGAGGAGGACACGCAGCATGAGAAGCTCCCGAGAGAAAGGAGCTCTGTTTTGGGTAAAAATCAGTCCCTTTTTCTATCATGGAGACATCCAAGGGCGTAGGACACGTGCACTTCAGGGAACCAAGAGATGCTGTGCATTTCTCTCGTCCCCCTGACACAGCCACTAGGTGACGATGCTTCCAATTCTCTCTAAAGAAACCTTGCTTTCTCAGGCCCAGGTGTCCAGCTGCACACCAAGGACGTCCCTGGCTCCCAGGCACAGTTCCCAGGCCCAAGGCCGAGCTCCCCTCCGAACCCCGATTCCAGCAGACCTTGCTCCTGGCATTGTGGAGCAGCCACTTCATGTCAGCCTTTTCTCCTGGCAGTCAGCTTAGCGCCGTAACCTCTGCCATCGGGGCGCCCGAGAGCCGTGTGAGGTCAGCAGAGAGTCACTGTCAGCCTTTGACCTCACAAAGGTGGGTGGCCATAAGTGCCCTGAGCGTCCAGCTCGCATTGAGTACTGCTGGTGGCACTCGAGGCGTGGAGGTCTGCATGGTGCAATGGGAGACGCCGATGTCCTGCTGCTGGAACAAGAGGCGCTGATGTGCTGCTGGTGCAGGAGGAGACGTGAAGGTGCTGCTGCTTAGAGGTGCTGAGGAGCGGGCAGCCTCAGCGGGCAGCTGAATCAGAGGGCAGGGAAGCCAAGCAGCTTCCTTCTCTGGGGAAGGGGGCACAGAGAAAGTGATTGGAAATGGGGTACAAGCCCTCAGCCTCTAAAAGCAATCCCTCAGATGTTTAGGCATAGTAAAGTTAGGTATATCTATTTGACTCTAGACCCCAACATGTTTGTTAGTGTCTGGTTTGTCCACTGCTTTCTTGTGGGGGATTTGAGTTGGCCATTACTGTTTAGGTGATGCTGACTTCATATCTATGGTGCACTTTATTCTTAAAATGGGAAGTTTCTACCAATTCCCATCCAAACTTGCTCATAAGCCAACTGCAGTCATCATTTCAGATGTGTCTCCCAACTTACACATTTCCTATTTCTCCTTGATATTTACTCAAGAAATTCATTTACGTAGAGACAACATATTCTTCTCTCAACTGGCATCTGGCTGGGCAGAATGATGTCCTTTCATTCCCTTCCAGGCAATAGGCAACTTGTTCCTTCTGTCTTGTGAACTCTTCCTCCTAAGTTCAATGTGAATACAAGTGGCAGAACTGTGCCTCATGTCCCAAATGAGTGTCAGGGCTGCCTTGTCCAGTGTATTCATACTGGAGGGAAAAAAAAATGAATAGCCATACACACTATATAACCACTAAACTTTTTCAGTCCTCCTTGTGCTAACAGTGCATGAACGTGAGGTTTTGTTGTCATTTTTGTTTGTTTGTTTGTTTGCTTGCTTTAAACTCCTGACTGCCATATAGCAAACATGACAAAAAAACACCCTTTTTTGAGAATCTCTGAGAATGGCTCTGCTTTGTATTATCACCTGTCACTTCACCTGAACCATTTCAATCACAAGCGATAGCCTTCTGTCAGGCTTGGTAGTACTTCCCAACCTTATGTCCCCTGCAAATCTCAAAGCTCATGTGAGCTCATGTATCCGTAGATAATGTATCAGAAGCTCACAGAAGGTGAAATAGTTGTAATTCATCCCCTGTGTAGGGAAGAACTGGTCCTAGAAAGGAAAGCTATTAAATTATCTGGAAACAATTTAGCTCTGATAAATTATTTTGTAAATTACACATTACCCCCTCCTTCCCTGGTCTTAGCTGTTCTTGCTCCAAAACTTTGCATGGTGTTGATGTCAAACTAACAGGCCCACACTTGTCTGGATGACTCTTTACCCTCTTCTGGACAGAGGTGTATTTGTTACTCTCCCATTCTGGGGACTATCCCTGATTTGCACAATTGTTATGCATTTTTCCTACTTGACTTGTTGTTCTGTGTGCCAATGCTGTTAATAGGCTAGGTAGATATCAGCTTTTCATTTTTCACTTGAATCACTATAGATTGTTATTTCACCTCAGATGATGTTGCGCCTAGTGCCCTACCCTCCTTTTCAATGGGAGTCCTGTCACTGCCCTTAATATCACATTGTTGTTGCTGTTAGATGCAGGAAATAAGATTTGCAGCATTTGAGACATCAGTAACTTTTGATCTATTTTTGCCTCAAGTGTGCAACTGTCCTAATTTGTTCTCTTTGTTCCCCCTGGTTTCTGTGGCTTAAGTACCACTTACTATTATTGTTTAATTTCCTATGTGAAGGAGGTTTTTGGTCATTCTTACTTTATTTCTGCAGTTTTTAACCTCTGAAACATGCCTTTTCTCATCGCTTTTTTCCTGTTTGAATTTTGAATTTTAACTATGCCTTCTCTGCACTCAAGTCCCAGAGCTGCTTAGTCAGACTCAATTATTCATTTCCTTAGATTTCAAAGTTTGCATTTCTAAGCCTCAGAACCTTCATTCTAAACCTGGTTTTGTCTGTCGTGAAATGTAAAATGAGAAAAGTCAGCTCATGATCACACTTTATTCAAATTTTACTACATTTAAACCCATACAGGAGCCAAGTCTAAAATGGTCTTATATTTTTTCACTTTTGGGAAGAAATCCATCACATAGTATACCTCTATGAACATAAGTGGTAATTATCTTTCAATCTTTTGCTGGGAAGTTAAAGTCTCCCATAATTCCCATTATTGTTTACGTGTCTGATAACTGTACAGAGATAATTCACTATTAGACTGGAGCTAAGAGCAAAGAGCAGGCTAGCAAGGCTGTCTATCTTTAGCAGTGATTTGCACAAAACCACTCTTTTGCTGACCCATAACATTTAATTTCTCTATCCTCTGCTTCTTGCTAACACAAAGCACCATCTTATTCCATCCATTTGCCTTGGTTTCCAGCCTTCCTGAGATTTATCGGTCCTTGTATGACATTCATGCCTTTGTTTCACCCTTCCTGTGTTGACACTTGTCATAACAGTTTTAGATCCTGAACATGATCATCTCAAAGTTTGCCTGACAGTTAGGTCTTCCTCACATTGTCATAGAGTATCAGGTCTCTACCACTTGAAATAGATTGGATTGGATTAGATTATTGGCACCGTCTCTTGTGCTGGTAGTCCATTATCTTCACAGTCCGTACAACTGGCCATCAGTGAACATGAAGTGGCCTTATCCTGCCCATTTACCTTTCTGGAAATCAGCCACTCTCTCTGCCTAGAACAGGGAATGGATTTTCCTCACCTTTCTTCAAAAGCTCTGAAGTTTTCTGTGATCTTTCCAATTGTATGGTATGATAAGCTTTTGCTGCCACTGAAGGGTAGAAGTCATTATGAATAGTGCCAACAAAACAGAAACATAACAATGAAAACGATATTTTAATTCAGAATAGGTATTTGAAAAGTTCACCTTTTCTAGCACAAATGGGGAAAAGAAAAAAAGGAAGGAAAAAAAAAAAAAAAGCAGTCCTAAAACATCAAAACTGTGGCCAAAGAATTAGAAGAAACACTATTTTTCCAAAGCTGCAATGTTTTCCATTCATCTGGCTGGGCCAGCAGAGCACTGGAGACCTGGATGCACTGTACTCATGGCTGGTTCCCCTAAATGACCTGCAGGGAGATCTTCTTATCTCTATCCCTCTGTTTCTCCTTTCAATCTCTGTTTTGTCTGTTTGTATCACTAGCTCTCAAATCGCCACTGATATATGCACGTGCAGCACCCAGCACAACCTTGTTTCAGGCTCCAGCGGGACCTTTAGGCATTACCATCCTGTAAACAAATAACAATGATAGTGGGTGTAATTACAATCGTCAAACTATTCCAGCTCCACATCATTAGCCATGCCCTGAGCTAAATAACATTTTAATCAGTTTGATATGTCATCTGTGGCTTTCTTCACTGTCACTTGCAATCCAGCAAACTCCTTCCTTCACGTTTCTAGATTAGACAGAGGGTTCTCAACTGCAGACATCCAATTCCCTGTTCAGGAAGCAGCGAGATCTTTCCTCTTCTCACAGATTTAAGATGATAGCCAAGCATCATGAGACACAGTGCGTATGTCTCCTAGGCCCATCCCATGAGAGCAGGACATTTACCACACATGAGAAGAAGACTTAATGCAGTGGCAAAGCAAAATACTCAGTGTCAAAGCCATGTCGAGATGATCATTAAAGACAGATCAAAATTACCCAATACAGGAGGAAAATCTATCGTTTGTAGAAGATTATGTTCTCTGATTATTAGTTTCAAAATTAGTTTTTCCTTTGGATTTGCTCTGAACTTAAACTTAGTTTGGAATGCCTTTGGTTTTGAATATTTCTGAAATCGTATTACTTCTCCTAAGTAAGTTGCTAGTCTGTTCTATTTACGTGAAATTCGAATAATATTGCGAAGTATCTGCCATCAGTTTTACTGTGTGCCAGGCTGAGTTCCCTGATGAATTTCAAATTTCAGATATGAAACAGTAAAGGTTAAAAAAAAAAATGTTACAAAGGGTACTTCATGCAGTAGCATAAACTTCTGTTTTCTCAAAACTTGTATCAGTTCATCTCACCAGGACCAGCAGGGGAAGCACACTCTGCCTAGGCACTGGCAAAGGGACACAGTGAGAGTGTAGGGTCTCTTGCTGGGGCCATTCAAAATTTGACTGTACAAGCCCCTGAGCAATATGACAGGGCTTTAAAAATGGCCCTGCTTGAAGTACGCGGGTGATCTGGAGACCTCTAAGGTGCTTTCCAACAAAAGCTTTTCTATAATTGTATGAAATCACCTGCAATAGATTAACCCTGGTCATTATTCCTATCACAGGAAATAACTGTGACACCTGGGTAACAGGTGAGCTTACTGCGACACCAGGGAGAGCCTTCCTGTACTTAAAGGCAACCTGTAGGAAAGCTGGGGAGGGAGTCTTTATCAGGGCCTGGAGTGACAGGACAAGGAGTAACCGCTTTAAACTGAAAAGTAGCACCCAGAAAGAACGGAGTCACGCAACAGGATTCATTTCCAAAGAGCAGGGCCTTGAGCGGGTATATCACAATGACAGAGTTCATTTCCTTCCCAGTAGCTGGCACGTGCCGTTTTTTGGGATTTCGGGGCTACAGTGAGCTGCTAAGAGGGATGTCTTAGCTCTTGCAGGGCAGTGCTTCCACTAAGGCCAGGACTTTTCTGCATCTTCTACTGCCCTGCAAGCGAGGATGCTTGGGGCACACAGGAAGCTGGGAGCGGACACAGCTGCAGGGATTCCATAAGACACAAGCAAATGCAGCCTTGGCTTGGTGACACTTTCTCTTGATTACTGCTCAACACAAATTACCTCGAGCAAGTCTACTGTGAGGACTAAAGGAAAGAGACGTATGGATGCTGCTAAGCTCTTCTAGCTTGTACCAGGTAGGAAAGATACCTCTGTAGCAGGCGTGAAGAGGATAGCACTAATTAATTAGATGAGAAGTGGAGGAAAGGCACTTAGAGGTAGTGAAAAGCAGTTAATGTGATGTTCCGGGGAAGCTTCAGTCTGCTTAAGGAGTAGCAAGAACAAGCCTAAAGTCATAGCCAAATACAAGAAAGAGAGGAGGACACACAGCATGAGAAGCTCCCGAGAGAAAGGAGCTCTGTTTTGGGTAAAAATCAGTCCCTTTTTCTATCATGGAGACATCCAAGGGCGTAGGACACGTGCACTTCAGGGAACCAAGAGATGCTGTGCATTTCTCTCGTCCCCCTGACACAGCCACTAGGTGACGATGCTTCCAATTCTCTCTAAAGAAACCTTGCTTTCTCAGGCCCAGGTGTCCAGCTGCACACCAAGGACGTCCCTGGCTCCCAGGCACAGTTCCCAGGCCCAAGGCCGAGCTCCCCTCCGAACCCCATTCCAGCAGACCTTGCTCCTGGCGTTGTGGAGCAGCCATTTCATGTCAGCCTTTTCTCCTGGCAGTCAGCTTAGCGCCGTAACCTCTGCCATCGGGGCGCCCGAGAGCCGTGTGAGGTCAGCAGAGAGTCACTGTCAGCCTTTGACCTCACAAAGGTGGGTGGCCATAAGTGCCCTGAGCGTCCAGCTCGCATTGAGTACTGCTGGTGGCACTCGAGGCGTGGAGGTCTGCATGGTGCAATGGGAGACGCCGATGTCCTGCTGCTGGAACAAGAGACGCTGATGTGCTGCTGGTGCAGGAGGAGACGTGAAGGTGCTGCTGCTTAGAGGTGCTGAGGAGCGGGCAGCCTCCGTGCCGGTGGCTGAGCATGCTACTCTTAATTAGTGCTCTACCCTTCCTATCTTTTTACTAAGGTGGGTAGAGAGAAATGCCCATATCTGTTTATTTCCTGGTAAGAAATGTAAGAGCCTTGTATCTGCATATTCACCAGATTCATCCCAGCGCCCTTGGTACTGGCCAATTGTGTTGATCTGTAATAAAGAGCAATTGGTAGCACAGCAAGTCTGCGTGACCTTGCATCTAACAGAATCGTCCAAATCCCTGTTGTGATCTCTCTCTAGCTGTGGGCTGGCTAAGCTGTCTGTTGGATGGTGAAAATGGGAAATGATTGGGATGGGAAATGATGAGTGGGCCGAGAAATCATTGCTGGGATGGGAAGACTTCCTTGGGGTGGAAAGCCATTGGGCTAGGAAATCAAAGAGATGGGAAATCTTCCCTGGGTTTGAAATCATTGGGAAGCAAAAGCGTTGGGATGGGAAATCACTCCGGGGATGGGGAAGTATTGTGATGGGAAGTCTTTAATGGGGTGGGTAACATTCACTGGGGAAGGAAGTACTTGGAAAAGTAATCAGAGAGATGGGAATTCTTTGGGATGAGATCTCTTTGGATTAAGAAACGCTTCGTGTCGATGGGAAATATCTCGTATGGGAATCTGTTATCATGTGAAATTGTAAGGATGGGAAATGACCGTTAGGATGCAAAGCTGGTACTGGGACGGGAAATGCTTGGGACGGGGAAGTGTTGGTGTGAAACCGTCCTGGGCATGGCAAATGATGCATGGGAGGGAAAGCCTGATGGGGATGGAAAAGTCTTGCGATGGGAAGCCTGCTTGGGTCCAAAAGCTGCAGTCCTCACCAAGATGGCGGTGAGGGGCTGGTCAGCCGTTGGGACGGAACGGCCGTTGCCCGCGTTCCCCAACCGACCGCCCCACTCTCCAGCCACCATGGCAGGTACAGCAGCCGGCTCCCGCTCCTCCTGGGGCTGCGGCCCTGCTGGCGAGCCCAGCGCCCCAGATCTCACCCCAGCGCCCTTTTTCCCACAGAGGGTTTCCCCAGACGGCTTCCGCGGCTTCCGCAGACGCAAAACTCCCCCTTCGTCGTCCCAGCCGTGCCGCCAACGGTGGCTGCCTGGCTGCTGCCCTCCCTCCCCGGAGCGATGGCGCTGCCCTTGCAGCCCCTGCAGGTACCCACCCTCCCCTACGCGCTGCCCCAGGCCACCGTCTGGCACGTGGTGCCGGGGGTCCAGGGGCAGGTGCTGCAGCTCCCCGCCGGGGTGCAGCTGGCACCTGGGGGGCACCTCCCAACCGAGGGGCACCACCTGCAGCTGGGGCAGCTCCCCGCCGTGGGGCAGCTCCCTGCTGTGGGGCAGCTCCCCCACACCGCTCCTCCCTGGGCCCCCGTCTACCAGTGGGGACAGCCCGTGGGGACGGGGACGGTGCTGCCCCAGGATCCCCTCTGGCTGGGGCCCGGGGCCGTGCTCCATGGGGAGCTCCTGCACCCCGCAGGCACCTGCCTGCTGCAGGCCCCTGCCCACCCCGGCCCCCCACCACTCCTCGTCCCGGGGCCTCCGCTGCGGGGGCAGGCGCTCCCCGCGCCCCGCACCCTGACCAGCAGCCGGGGGCAGCTGCCGGAGCCCTGCGACCACGCCGTGGGGCTCAGCGAGGACCAGGGGCCCCCGCTGCCCGGCCCCACTCCCCCCGAGCCTGCCCAGGCTCCAACGACCGCCAGCACCCAGACGGTGACGCCCGACAGTGAGTTTGGGGCTGGCACAGCCGGCCGCTGGGCGCCCCACACCCAGGAGCCATGGGAAAGCTGGCATCGCCCATCCTGGGGGATTTGCTTGCTTTTTCCTCAGCGGCGACAGTTGCAGAGGTGCCTGAGGAGCCCCTGGAGCTGCTTGAGCTGGGCCCCGATGCCTTCGCCGAGGCCTTTCCCCAGCTGGCAGGGGACAGCCAGCAGCTGCAGCACCTGCAGGACCAGCTCCCGGCCGACCTGGACATCTCCGGCTTGGAGGAGCTGCTCAGCTGGCTCGATGCCGTGGAGCCCCAGGACGCCTTCCCCGGTGTCCCCAGCAGTCCTGTGCTCAGCCGCTTCCTGTCTGAGCTGCCCGACCTCTGCGAGGACATGGAGGAGCCGAGCACACAGGGACTGGCAGCCACCAGAGCACTGGGTGAGGTACCCTCAACCCCTGGGGTGCACCCCGAGAAGGTGCAGGGTGGGCGGGCGGTGCAGCCCCCTGCTGTGCCGGCAGCGAGCTCCCCCCTCAAGCCTGCAGCCAGTCCCCAGCTCAGTGCCCTCAGGAGACCCCTGCCCAACCCTCCCTTCACTCTCCCCAAAAGGCCCCCCCACCCTGAATTCCTCACTGCCCTTAGCAGACCCCTGCCCAACCCTCCCTCGCGTCCCCTCAAGAGACCCCCCGACCCTGAATTCCTTAATTCCCTTAGGAGACCCCTGCCCAAGCCTCGCCTGAGTCCCCTCAAGAGCCCCCCCGACCCTGAATTTATTAGTGCCCTTAGGAGACCCCTGCCCAATCCCCCTCTGGGTCTCCTCAAGAGCCCCCCCGGCCCTGAATTTATTAGTGCCCTTAGGAGGACCCTGCCCAATCCCCCTCTGAGTCCCCTCAAGAGCCCCCCGCCTGCCCCTGCGCCCACCGGCACCAAGTGGGGGGCCAAGCGCCCCGCGCCCACCAGCACCCCCAGCACAGCGCAGAGCTCCCAGCACAGGAGGCCGGCGACGGAGAAAACCCCCGGCAAGGAGAAGACGACGCTGCTGGGCCAGGGTGGCCAAGGCCCCAAGACGCTGTGCCAGGGGAAGACGGGTGGCCACAGCGCGGTGGCTGGCAGCAGCGGCCAAGCGGGCGGCGGCAGGCAGCAGCCGGCGAGCGACAGCACCAGGGCGCCCAGCAAGAGGGCCCGAAGCCCGGGGGCTGCTGGGGGGCAAGGAGCAGCGGCACCGCCTCCCCGGAGAGCGCTGCTGCTGCTGGAGCCCCCCCCCATTAAGCCCCGTGCCCGTGCCCGTGCCGTGCGGGCCCAGGACAGGCTCCGTCCCCAAGCCATCGGGGACAAGACGCTGCAGCGCCAGCACCCGGGGACAAAGACCCCCAGCGAGACTTTGCAGCCGCTGGGGGCCAGGGCGAAGGCGCTGGGGCCAGTGCGCCAGCCGCCCTGTGTGCAGCCGCAGCCCACCTCCAGCGGCCCCAGCAGCATGCCCAGGGCCCCGCCGACGGTGCCAGGCTCCAGCGCTGTGCCCGCTGCCCCCCGGCCCCCAGCTGGCGACAAGGCCCAGGCGGTGCCGGCACCACCAGGCAGCATGGCGCGAGCGTGGAGAGCTCCCCTGCAGCAGGCGCCCAGAGCGCCGTGCCTGCCAGCCGCGGGGGGCCAAGCGCAGCGGGAGCCTCTGCCCACGCAGCCGCGCACGCTGCAGCGTCCGGCGCAGCCCCGCGTGGACTACGTGCCCTGCGTGGGGCCCTGGGCGGGCGGCGACGCGGCGCCCACGCCGCTGGAGGAGCAGGAGGCGTCGGTGCCCATCACGCCGCAGCAGCGTCCCGAGCGGGAGCACCTGAAGAAGCTGGCCCAGGAGGAGCGGCAGCGGGCGGCCCACCAGATGAAGATCGGCCCCATGCAATTCTTCGTGCAGCGGCAGAAGGACCACGCCATAGCCAAGTATTACGGCTACCCGTGACCCTGCGCTCCTCGACGGCCCCCGCAGCACCCGGGCCCGCTCAGCATGCAGGCACAGAGACCTCTGCAGGCGCCTGCTCCAGCTTCAGCCACGCTCCTCAGCCCTTGCCCCTCTCGCTTGCCCTCTCCCTTCTCCAGTGCTGGAGCTAGGCAGTGTTTGCCACTGTCAGGGATGGGCAACTGGGGCAATGGGAAATGCGTGCGTCACGAATGAACGTTGCAATGGGAAGCTGTTGGGATGTTGGCAATAGCTGGGGTGGGAAAGGTTGGGCGTGGGAACTGCTTGTTGGGACACCAAATGGCTGAGATCCCAAACTTATTTCTTCTTTCGGGTCATTTCTCTTATTTAGTGCCTTCCTTATTAAATTCCTCTAGTGTAGGTGTTCACTCAGCAAGGCCTCTGCCTGCAGCTGTTCTGGCACTGGGATGCCGAGGGGATTTCATGCAGCCCGCTCCCGCTGCCCATGCTCAGTCCGTGCATGGATGTGCGCATGGCCAGCACGGACGGGAGAAAATGGGTGGACGGCTGGGTGGATGGGAGGGTAATGGGAGTTGGGAATTCAGCCTTGGGATCAGACACGGGAGGTTGTTGGGATAGGAATTGATCAGTGGGATGGGAAGTCACGATGGGGATAGGAATTCATTAGAATAGGACAAATTGGTTTCATTTTTATTTATTATTTTATTAATTTTATTTATTTATTTTATTTATTATATTTATTAATTTTATTTATTAAATTTACTTTATTGACTGTGTTGTACAGGATGGCATTTTTTTAGGTTCTCTTCCTTTTCTACCCTATTAAACTCTCTTTATCACAACGCACTGCTTTGTACTTCATTTTTCCTTCCGAGTCGTTCTGGATTCACTCAGGATGGGGGGACATTAGTGAACGCCTGTGTGCTTCAGATCCAAGGTCACCTTTGCCCTCAACTCAAGATACATATTTGCATCTGTTGTCATGATACAAAATTAACAACAACAAAATAAAAGTTAACTACTTCCGAGCACCAGCTGTACGTTTGCTGGGTCTGCTCTATGCATTTTGAAGACCATTCAATACTATTCAGCACCTTCAGGAGGAAATGTGTGGTTCTAGGGAAATGCATCTTGATCTGATGCAAACCTGCGACGCACCCTGCAGCCCCTGCAACCCCTGTGATTTTACCTGCAGCCCCTGCAACCCCTGTGATTTTACCTGCAGCCCCTCCAAGCCCCGTGATTTTACCTGCAGCCACTCCAACCCTGGGACAGGCCCTACAGCTGGCTCCGGGGACTACCCCGTTGCCGTATCAGTCGCCAATACACACAAGATGAAGGAATGGATGCAGAAGTCATCTCGTTTAGGCAGGGAAGAAAGTCCTCCGAAGAAGGGGAAGGAGCAAGAGGAAGGCGAGGCAGGCGACCCCAATGTAGGGCCATCCCAGGGAAGAGGAGGCTGTTATAAAATAGAAAAGAGAGAAAAGCAGCAGTAAGCAGGTGATCCCCATCCCTGGGCGAGCTGCGAGACATGGGACAAGATTTCAGCTGTCATGCAGGCGAGCACATTGTCACCTGGCTGCTGCGATGCTGGGATAACAGCTCCGGGAGCCTGGAATCGGAGGGCAGGGAAGCCAAGCAGCTGGGATCCTTCTCTGGGGAAGGGGGCACTGAGAAAGCGATCGGAAACGGGGCACAAGCCTCTGGAGGCGGCGCCTGTCAGGCGTGAAGGAAAGGGATCCCTTCCAGGAAGATGCTGTGGGGTTGCTGAGGGTCGAAGAACAGCAGGTGTTGGCTGCTCCCACCGTGCTGCAGCAGCGGCAAGGGAGAGACGTGGTGGTTTTCCTCAGCTGGGCAGCTGAGCTCCACCTCAACCGCTCTCTCCCTGCCCCTCCTCAAACGGAAAGGGGAGAAAATAGGATGGAAAGGGCTCAAGGGCTGAGAGAAGGACAGGGAGATCACTCCACAATGATCGTCACGGGCAAAAGAGGCTCAGCAGAGCCTGTTCCAGTCCAGCCCGGGCCTGCTCCTGCGGGGGCTCTCCACAGGCCGCGGCCTCCTCCAGGCCACATCCACCTGCTCCACCGGGGGCTCCTCCACGGGCTGCAGCGTGGAGATCTGCTCCGTGTGGGACCCGTGGGCTGCAGGGGGACAGCCTGCTCCACCAGGGGCCTCTCCCCAGGCCGCAGGGGAACTGCTGCTGTGAGCCTGGAGCACCTCCTGCCTCCTGCTGCACTCACCTTGGGGGCTGCAGAGAGGTTTCTCACTCCTCCCTGACCCAGACGCTGCTGTGCAGCAGGTTTCTTTCCCTTTCTTATGTGGGCTCTCACACAGGCGCAAACATCATCCGTTTTGTCTCAGTTCTGGGCAGCAGCGGGTCCCTCTGGAGCCTCCTGGAACCGGCCCTTATCTAACATGGGGCAGCTGCTGCATTCTCCTCACAGAGGACACCCCTGCAGCCCCCCGCTACCAGAACCTGTCCTCGTAAACGCAACACAAGACACCGACCGAGCCTCCCTGATTCCCAGCAGGTGGGTCAGGCTGGGAACCCAGGCAAGTGCCTGGCAGACCCTCCTGGGCCTTGAAAAGCAAGCTTTATGGGGACGTAGCACCCAAAAAGAACGGAGTCACACAACAGGATTCATTTCCAAAACCGTCTCACAGACACCTGGGCCAAAGAGCAGGGCCTTGAGCAGGTATATCACAATGACAGAGTTCATTTCCTTCCCAGTAGCTGGCATGTGCCGTTTTTTGGGATTTCGGGGCTACAGTGAGCTGCTAAGAGGGATGTCTTAGCTCTTGCAGGGCCGTGCTTCCACTAAGGCCAGGACTTTTCTGCATCTTCTACTGCCCTGCAAGCGAGGATGCTTGGGGCACACAGGAAGCTGGGAGCGGACACAGCTGCAGGGATTCCATAAGACACAAGCAAATGCAGCCTTGGCTTGGTGACACTTTCTCTTGATTACTGCTCAACACAAATTACCTCGAGCAAGTCTACTGTGAGGACTAAAGGAAAGAGACGTATGGATGCTGCTAAGCTCTTCTAGCTTGTACCAGGTAGGAAAGATACCTCTGTAGCAGGCGTGAAGAGGATAGCACTAATTAATTAGATGAGAAGCGGAGGAAAGGCACTTAGAGGTAGTGAAAAGCAGTTAATGTGATGTTCCGGGGAAGCTTCAGTCTGCTTAAGGAGTAGCAAGAACAAGCCTAAAGTCATAGCCAAATACAAGAAAGAGAGGAGGACACGCAGCATGAGAAGCTCCCGAGAGAAAGGAGCTCTGTTTTGGGTAAAAATCAGTCCCTTTTTCTATCATGGAGACATCCAAGGGCGTAGGACACGTGCACTTCAGGGAACCAAGAGATGCTGTGCATTTCTCTCGTCCCCCTGACACAGCCACTAGGTGACGATGCTTCCAATTCTCTCTAAAGAAACCTTGCTTTCTCAGGCCCAGGTGTCCAGCTGCACACCAAGGACGTCCCTGGCTCCCAGGCACAGTTCCCAGGCCCAAGGCCGAGCTCCCCTCCGAACCCCCATTCCAGCAGACCTTGCTCCTGGCGTTGTGGAGCAGCCATTTCATGTCAGCCTTTTCTCCTGGCAGTCAGCTTAGCGCCGTAACCTCTGCCATCGGGGCGCCCGAGAGCCGTGTGAGGTCAGCAGAGAGTCACTGTCAGCCTTTGACCTCACAAAGGTGGGTGGCCATAAGTGCCCTGAGCGTCCAGCTCGCATTGAGTACTGCTGGTGGCACTCGAGGCGTGGAGGTCTGCATGGTGCAATGGGAGACGCCGATGTCCTGCTGCTGGAACAAGAGACGGTGATGTGCTGCTGGTGCAGGAGGAGACCTGAAGGTGCTGCTGCTTACAGGTGCTGAGGAGCGGGCAGCCTCAGCGGGCAGCTGAATCAGAGGGCAGTGAAGCCAAGCAGCTTCCTTCTCTGGGGAAGGGGGCACAGAGAAAGTGATTGGAAATGGGGTACAAGCCCTCAGCCTCTAAAAGCAATCCCTCAGATGCTGAGGTATAATAAAGTTAGGTATATCTGTTTGACTCTAGACCCCAACATGTTTGTTAGTGTTCTGGTTTGTCCACTGCTTTCTTGTGGGGGATTTGAGTTGGCCATTAGTGTTTAGGTGAATGCTGACTTCATATCAATGGTGCACTTCATTCTTAAAATGGGAAGTTTCTACCAATTTCCTGTCCAAACTTGCTCATAAGCCAACTGCAGTCATCATTTCAGATGTGTCTCCCAACTTACACATTTCCTATTTCTCCTTGATATTTACTCAAGAAATTCATTTACGTAGAGACAACATATTCTTCTCTCAACTGGCATCTGGCTGGGCAGAATGATGTCCTTTAATTCCCTTCCAGACAATAGGCAACTTGTTCCTTCTGTCTTGTGAACTCTTCCTCCTAAGTTCAATGTGAATACAAGTGGCAGAACTGTGCCTCATGTCTCAAATGAGTGTCAGGGCTGCCTTGTCCAGTGTATTCATACTGGAGGGGAAAAAAAATGAATAGCCATACACACTATATAACCACTTAACTTTTTCAGTCCTCCTTGTGCTAACAGTGCATGAACGTGAGGTTTTGTTGTCATTTTGTTTGTTTGTTTGTTTGTTTTAAACTCCTGACTACCATATAGCAAACATGACAAAAAATCACCCTTTTTTGAGAATCTCTGAGAATGGCTCTGCTTTGTATTATCACCTGTCACTTCACCTGAACCATTTCAATCACAAGCGATAGCCTTCTGTCAGGCTTGGTAGTACTTCCCAACCTTATGTCACCTGCAAATCTCAAAGCTCCTGTGTAATTTTTAATCTTCAGCCACCATGTCCATACCGAACATATCTAACTTTGAAGTCAGCTCTGCCCTGAATAGGAGGTTGGGTTTTCAGAGGTCCCTTCCAGCCTACATTTCTCCATGAGTCTTTGCCTCCTTAGCAGCTGCAGTTTCAGAACTGTCTCTGAGAATTACCATAGGTAACCACGCCTTTGCTGGTAATTCCCTCTTCAGTGTGAACAATTGCAAATTCCCTTTATTCACTTGCAGCCCCAAAGCCCAAAACCGTAGATAATGTATCAGAAGCTCACAGAAAGTGAAATAGATGGAGTTCATCCCCTGTGTAGGGAAGAACTGGTCCTACAAAGGAAAGCTACTAAATTGTCTGGAAACAATTTAGCTCTGATAAATTATCTTGTCAATTACACATTACCCCCTACTTCCCTGGTCTTATCTGTTCTTGCTACAAAACTTTGCACGGTGTTGATGTCAAACTAACAGGCCCACACTTGTCTGGATGACTCTTTACCCTCTTCTGGACAGAAGTATATTTATTACTCTCCCATTCTGGGGACTATCCCCGATTTGCACAATTGTTATGCATTTTTCCTACTTGACTTGTTGTTCTGCGTGCCAATGCTGTTAACAGGCTAGGTAGATATCAGCTTTTCATTTTTCACTTGAATCACTATAGATTTTTATTTCACCCCAGATGATGTTGCGCCTAGTGCCCTACCCTCCTTTTCAATGGGAGTCCTGTCACTGCCCTTAACATCACATTGTTGTTGCTGTTAGATGCAGGAAATCAGATTTGCAGCATTTGAGACATCAGTAACTTTTGACCTATTTTTGCCTCGAGTGTGCAACTGTCCTAATTTGTTCTCTTTCTTCCCCCTGGTTTCTGTGGCTTAAGTACCACTTAGTATTATTGTTTAATTTCCTATGTGAAGGAGGTTTTTGGTCATTCTTACTTTATTTCTGCAGTTTTTAACCTCTGAAACATACCTTTTCTCATCGCTTTTTTCCTCTTTGAATTTTGAACTTTAACTATGCCTTCTCTGCACTCAAGTCCCAGAGCTGCTTAGTCAGACTCAATTATTCATTTCCTTAGATTTCAAGGTTTGCATTTCTAAGCCTCAGAACCTTCATTCTAAACCTGGTTTTGTCTGTCTTGAAATGTAAAATGAGAAAAGTCAGCTCATGATCACACTTTATTCAAATTTTACTACATTTAAACCCATACAGGAGCCAAGTCTAAAACGGTCTTGTATTTTTTCACTTTTGGGAAGAAAGCCATCACATAGTATACCTGGATGAACATAAGTGGTAATTATCTTTCAATCTTTTGCTGGGAAGTTAAAGTCTCCCATAATTCCCATTATTGTTTACGTGTCTGATAACTGTACAGAGATAATTCACTATTAGACTGGAGCTAAGAGCAAAGAGCGGGCTAGCAAGGCTGTCTATCTTTAGCAGTGATTTGCACAAAACCACTCTTTTGCTGACCCATAACATTTAATTCCTCTATCCTCTGCTTCTTGCTAACACAAAGCACCATCTTATTCCATCCATTTGCCTTGGTTTCCAGCCTTCCTGAGATTTATCGGTCCTTGTATGACATTCATGCCTTTGTTTCACCCTTCCTGTGTTGACACTTGTCATAACAGTTTTAGATCCTGAACATGATCATCTCAAAGTTTGCCTGACAGTTAGGTCTTCCTCACATTGTCATAGAGTATCAGGTCTCCACCACTTGAAATAGATTGGATTGGATTAGATTATTGGCACCGTCTCTTGTGCTGGTAGTCCATTATCTTCACAGTCCATACAACTGGCCATCAGTGAACATGAAGCGGCCTTATCCTGCCCATTTACCTTTCTGGAAATCAGCCACTCTCTCTGCCTAGAGCAGGGAATGGATTTTCCTCACCTTTCTTCAAAAGCTCTGAAGTTTTCTGTGATCTTTCCAATTTTATGGTATGATAAGCTTTTGCTTCCACCGAAGGGTAGAAGTCATTATGAATAGTGCCAACAAAACAGAAACATAACAATGAAAACGACATTTTAATTCAGAATAGGTATTTGAAAAGTTCACCTTTTCTAGCACAAATGGGGAAAAGAAAAAAAAAAAAAAAAAAGCAGTCCTAAAACATCAAAACTGTGGCCAAAGAATTAGAAGAAACACTATTTTTCCAAAGCTGCAATGTTTTCCATTCATCTGGCTGGGCCAGCAGAGCACTGGAGACCTGGATGCACTGCACTCATGGCTGGTTCCCCTAAATGACCTGCAGGGAGATCTTCTTATCTCTATCCCTCTGTTTCTCCTTTCAATCTCTGTTTTGTCTGTTTCTATCACTAGCTCTCAAATCGCCACTGATATATGCACGTGCAGCACCCAGCACAACCTTGTTTCAGGCTCCAGCGGGACCTTTAGGCATTACCATCCTGTAAACAAATAACAATGATAGTGAGTGTAATTACAATCGTCAAACTATTCCAGCTCCACATCATTAGCCATGCCCTGAGCTAAATAACATTTTAATCAGTTCGATATGTCATCTGTGGCTTTCTTCACTGTCACTTGCAATCCAGCAAACTCCTTCCTTCACGTTTCTAGATTAGACAGAGGGTTCTCAACTGCAGACATCCAATTCCCTGTTCAGGAAGCAGTGAGACCTTTCCTCTTCTCACAGATTTAAGATGATATCCAAGCATCATGAGACACAGTGCGTATGTCTCCTAGGCCCATCCCATGAGAGCAGGACATTTACCACACATGAGAAGAAGACTTAATGCAGTGGCAAAGCAAAATACTCAGTGTCAAAGCCATGTCGAGATGATCATTAAAGACAGATCAAAATTACCCAATGCAGGAGGAAAATCTATCGTTTGTAGAAGATTATGTTCTCTGATTATTAGTTTCAAAATTAGTTTTTCCTTTGGATTTCCTCTGAACTTAAACTTAGTTTGGAATGCCTTTGGTTTTGCATATTTCTAAAATTGTATTACTTCTCCTAAGTAAGTTGCTAGTCTGTTCTATTTACGTGAAATTCAAATAATATTGTGAAGTATCTGCCATCAGTTTTACTGTGTGCCAGGCTGAGTTCCCTGATGAATTTCAAATTTCAGATATGAAACGGTAAAGGTTAAAAAAAAAAAATGTTACAAAGGGTACTTCATGCGGTAGCATAAACTTCTGTTTTCTCAAAACTTGTATCAGTTCATCTCACCAGGACCAGCAGGGGAAGCACACTCTGCCTAGGCACTGGCAAAGGCACACAGTGAGACTGTGGGGTCTCTTGCTGGGGTCATTCAAAATTTGACTGTACAAGCCCCTGAGCAATATGACAGGGCTTTAAAAATGGCCCTGCTTGAAGTACGCGGGTGATCTGGAGACCTCTAAGGTGCTTTCCAACAAAAGCTTTTCTATAATTGTATGAAATCACCTGCAATAGATTAACCCTTGTCATTATTCCCATCACAGGAAATAACTGTGACACCTGGGTAACAGGTGAGCTTACTGCGACACCAGGGAGAGCCTTCCTGTACTTAAAGGCAACCTGTAGGAAAGCTGTGGAGGGAGTCTTTATCAGGGCCTGGAGCGACAGGACAAGGAGTAACCGCTTTAAACTGAAAAGTTAGATTTAGAATATATATTAGGAACAAATTCTCTACTGATAGTACCTCACATCCTGTGCATCTGCCAACTTCCGCATTTTATGGTTGCCTCCCCTACTTAAGAGAGGATATTGGAGTGCTGTGTGAAACACTCAGATCTTACAGGAACAAAACAATACCTTACCTTTTGTGTTCAAATACGTGCCCAGTACGTTCAGCTAAAACAACTTCTAACCTACAGCGTTTGGTCGAAAGTTCCAATTTCTGTCTCAGTTTCATGTACACCAAATTTTCAAGCAGGATTTCTGGGCCAGTGTCGTCTGTCTGTGAGAGACTGCTTTGCTAGATCATCATTCACTGCTCCCTCTGCCAGGCACAGGCCTTTCTCTCTTAATCCCTTGTAAGAAAACTTGCAGAGGTATATGGGGTAGCAGTCAGCAGTGTAAAAGAATAAGAGACATACTGCCTTCGCACATATATATACAACACAATATCAAAGATCTCATCAAGGTCCACCAAGGAAAGGAAGCAATGCAGGAGAAAGAAGACAGGACAACAGGGGGAATGGAGAGCATAAGGGAGGAGGCAGGCAGTGGCCTTAAAAACAAAGCATAAAAATAACTTCCAGTAGTGGGACATAGTGAATTGGAGCTCTAAGGTCTGCATCTAGAGATGTCTTTTATCTTTATCATGCAGTTGTGGAGATGGGTCCTCTGGTTTTGGTCATGTTTTTTCACATTCTGCAATTATCTCCCAAGAACCACCCCCTGTTGGGCAGAAAGGTAGAGGTGCGCTCCAGAAACACAGCGATGGCAAGGAGTCCTCCACTTCATTCTTCCATTTTTTTCCAGCTGGAAGCATCCATAGTTGTCAACTGAATTGGTTTTGAGGAGTAGGAAAGACAGCATTGCTGGATTTCTGCTTTCTCCTAGATCCTATCATACCACATCATGACAGTTGTCTTTATTTTATGTCCTTTTATGCCTGGATGTTTCTCATTTTTATGTGTGTGGGGTTTTCTATTTTTCTTTCTTTCTCTTCTCGTCTTTCTTTCTTTCTTTCTTTCTTTCTTTCTTTCTTTCTTGCTTGCTTGCTTGCTTTCTTTCTTGCTTTCTCTTTCTTTCTTCCTGTCTGTCTTTCTGTCTGTCTGTCTGTCTTGTCTCTTTCTGTCCAGCACTGATTTTATTGCTACTTGTGCATATCCAGACTGTACAGTTTTCTCCATTCCCTCTGTTTCTCCCTGTGTCTTGCCCCTCTTCCCTGCAACTGAACAGCATTGCCTTGATCAATGAAGTGGCAACATGCGGCTTACACAGTAAACTGCTGAAATTACAGCTATAGCCATGGAGCACAGCTGCAGATCAACAGAAGACCACCAATAACTCACATTTCTAAACTGCTTGTCACAATTCTTCAGTATGCAGGCTGTGATGCTGCCAAGAGCGATCTCACCTCTTAAGCACCCATCCATTTCTTCTCTTCCCAGACCCTCAAGGTATCCTGGTCAAACCACCCCCCTTGCCCCATCTGTCTGTCCCACATTCCTTTTCCCTCATCTTTTTTTTTTTTTTTTCAGCATAGTGTCTCCATAGAAGCTGCTGCTCCCCAACTCCGAGTTGACTAGGGCTGAACTATTGAAAAAGAAAAGAAAAGCTATAAATTATAGTGAGAGATGGTGAATACCTAATGATCTCTTAAAAGCAGGAATTTAAGGGAATAAGTAATTGATAAATGGAGTTAAGATCAGTAGGAAAAAATCCACTGTTGCAATCAGTAGAGTTAAGAAGTTTTTCAAGTACATTAGAAACAAAACTTAGAGTAATGACACAGATCCAATACGGGATGGGTATTGCTTCAGTGAGAAATGATGAAAAAAAAAACCAACATCACGTACATGTGTATGTGTTGTTGTGTATTTGGAAAAAAAACAGGTTAATGAAAACTGCATGCTCAATTAGACGATTTTTTTTGTTGTCATTGGCAGGGAATTGTGTGCTTTATAACACAATATGTGTTATATGTTTTTTATATATTTTTTAATAAATAGACTTTATTAGATAACTCATTTTGAATGTATAGCCTAGATGTTAGAAGAATTAACAACATGCAATATTACTTGTAAAGATTAACAACATGTGGTATCTAAATAATATTTAGAGATGTAAAGGTGTTTGGCATTTCAAAGTCTACTTCTCCAATGAAAAATGTGTTAGAGCTTCTGTTGGATGTAATGTAACCTGCTCACTTCCTGCCCACCTCAGCAGGACAGGGGATAAAATCGGGAAAAAAAAGGAACGAGAAAGCTCATGGGCTTTGATAAAGACAGGGATATTGCTTATCAATGATTGTTGTGGAAAAATCTCTCTTAACTTGAGGAAATTAATTTCATGCCCATTAATTTGTATAAATTTAATTACTAGTTCAGGTGTTGGGAAGCAAAAGGACAAACATCAAACCACATAGGGGTAACAAACACTTCTCCTCCTCTTCTGGGCTCAACTTCACTCCAAGCACCTGTCTTCCACCTGCTGATCTCGCTCAGTCCATTCACTGGGGAAATGGGCAGCACAGGAGGAGGCTGTGGTTAATATGCAGCAGTTCTTCTCTGCCTATCCTTTCTTCTCGTTTCTACTTTGCTCCAGTGTGGGTCCTCCACAGGCTGCAGACCCTGTCAGGAATATTCATCTGTTCTGGCATGGATCCTCCACAGGTTTCAAAGAATATCTGCTCCACCATGGAGCATCTACTTCTCCTCCTCCTATGACCTTGATGTTCCCTCTGTTGTTCCTCATTCTTTTTGTTCTCTCCAGCTCTCTCCATCCAATATTTTCTGTGCATTCTTAGAGGCAACACACCTTGGCTTGTTGTCTGAGTTTGGCCTATGGTGCATCTGTTGCTGTGTCCAGCACAGTGCAGCCCCTGACCTTGCTACCAAAACCTTGCCACAAATCTCAATACACCTGTTAAAAGAGACCCTCCTGTTTGTTGCCCTTCTTTGGACACTCTCGAACAGTTTTATATCTTTTTCTCATACTGTGGTGCCCAAAACTGCACACAGTACTCACAGTACGTGGAATAGCAACAGAGACTGCCTCTAATTTTCTCTTCCCTGCAGAAGCTCTGTTGCTACCACTGTCCGGAAATCATCACTATCACAGACAGGAGTAGCATTCCCTCCTCCCACAGTTGGTTCTTTTTCCCCCAGACTTAGACACCATCCACAAAAGCAAAAACAAAACAAAACAAACAAACAAACAAACAAAAAAGAGTCAAAAGCCCTCAGGAAGGCAGTGGTGCAGACTGTGGAGAGCCTGGGTTCAAATCCTTCTTCTGCGAGGCTCTGAACCTATACCCCACCACAAGCTGTCCGCTAACGTATGGCAGGGCAAGGAGGAAGAAAGAACATTTCTCCTGCACTTTCCATTTATTGTTGGCTGACAATTCTGTAGAGTTATAAAGCCTCAATCAGTGCGATACAGGGTTCTTCTCACATTGTCTCACTGTGCCCTAAGGGGAACAGCTCTAATTTAATAGATGCTTCACCAGAAAATCATGAGTCATCTGCAGTTTTGAAGTTTTCTGGGATCAAGTCCCTTCAGACAGTTGAGGAATTTGCTCTATCACCTATGAAAACTGGTGCTCTAATAAGCTAGTGAGTGAACAAGAGAGAAATCCTCTGCTAGATGACTTGACAAATTTGGTCTGAAAACAGTGTTGAGGCAGAACAATGCACGATTTTTGCCTTGGATGCACAGAGAGATTGGGGGTAGTAGAATTCTTTTATTCTTCATTGATATAAACATTTTCAAAACAGGTGTTTGCTCAACCTTGCTTCCACTGTGTGCATGGGAGGGAGATAACTGAAAGTGGGGAGTGTTGCTTGAAACCTGCAAGTGGCTGAGGTCCAGTGGGGTTGGAGGCTTTCTTACTCCTTTTGGAAATGCAAAGCAACCTTGCGCCTACCCTGCACTTGCAGAAGGATCACGACAGCCCAAAGCACAGAGGCTTTGTAATTACTGCATAGGGATTGGGAGCAGGGGGCTGCAGGCGTGGCCTCTGTGAGAACAGTGCGGAAGCTGCCCGTGTCGGATAAGAGCCAGCTCCAGCCAACTCCAGAAGGGCCACGACGCTTGCCAGAGCTGAGCCTATAAGCGATGCTGTTTGCACCTCCGGGAGAGCAGATTTAAGAAGGGGGAAATACTGCTGTGCAACAGAAGCTGGAAGAGCAAGGAGAGAGAACCAGCCCTGCAGCCCCCAAGGTGAGTGCAGCAGGAGGCAGGAGGTGCTCCAGGCTCACAGCAGCAGTTCCCCTGCGGCCTGGGGAGAGGCCCCTGGTGGAGCAGGCTGTCCCCCTGCAGCCCACGGGTCCCACACTGAGCAGATCTCCACGCTGCAGCCCGTGGAGGAGCCCCCGGTGGAGCAGGTGGATGTGGCCTGGAGGAGGCCGCGGCCTGTGGAGAGCCCCCGCAGGAGCAGGCCCCAGGCCAGAGCTGCAGCCATGGAGAGGAGCCCACGCAGGAGCAGGGGGCCTGGGGGGAGCTGCCACCCGTGGGGGACCCAGGTTGGAGCAGTTTGCTCCTGACGGACGGACCCTGTGGTACAGACCCATATCGGAACAGTTCCTCAAGAATGGTGGCCTGTAAGCAGCCCCCGCAGGCTCATTTCGGGAAGGACGGCATCCCGTGGGAGGGACCCCGCTTGGAACAGGGGCAGAGAGGGACCGTGGAGGAGCAGCAGGTGATGAAGTGTTAGGGACTGACCAGAGCCCACATTCCCCATTCCCCTGCAACACTCGGCAGGAGGAGGTAGAGCAGGGTGGATAGGAGGTAAAAGGGGTTTTAAGTTTGCTTTTAATTTTTCACTATTGTAGTCTGCTAGTGATAGGCAACAAATTATATTAATCTCCCTGTGCTGCGTGTGTTTTGTCCAGGACGATAATTGTTGAGTGATCTCCCTGTCCTTATCACAATTCCTTGAGCCCTTTTCATCATATTTTTTCCCCCTTTTCCTTTGAGGAGGGGGAGTGAGAGAGTTGCTATGGTGGAGTTCAGCTGCCCAGCACTTAAAACTACCAAGCAACAGTCCTACTATCCACCGACCAGCGTCCTTATTCAAGCCTGTTGCAGCTATGTATGCTGCTCTGCTCTGTCTGGGATGTGGACCTAGCCATGATATCTGGGGCCAGCTCATATGGACTAGAGCCTTACAATCTGCAGGAATTCCCCTTCAGTGGGAACTTGCATCACATAAAGACGGTTCTCCATGGTGGAAGACAAAGCCTGTAGGAATTATTAGAAGTCGACATCCTCCATCGCTCTGACCCCCGAGATTTGGACATAATTTCCAAAATGAGCAAAAGGGATCTGTGTCTGCCCTGATACGAAGGAAATCACTGCCCCTGGAAATCTAGTCACTATGCTTTGGTGACTTCATCAGCGTTTTTGTTCTGCTTTGTATGCATCAAATGGAAAAGAGCTACCCCAGGAACACTGTGCTTTGGTGGCAGAGATCTGCTTGCAGCTGAGGACATTACTTATGTTTGTGTGTGAAAATCACACTTTCCTGCTAAAGTACATAATATTGGGCCACATGCTTTCTAGCATATCACCTGTCAGGGAAGCAAACCCAGGAAAAGCACTAATACAGCCCTATGTGTCCCTCATGGCTATAAGCACAGCCACAAGCACAACCATGCTAACACACAGGAAATCTGTGCATGATCCCCAGAATTCACAGATGCAACGTGCATTTCTGTGCCCGTGCCCTGACACCAGCTGGCAGCAGGAGGTCAGCTCCCAGCCTCAGCTCACTCTCTGTTCCTTGGGTTTGCTTTAATGCCTCCTTTGAGACACTGCCTCAGCGCAGTGAGTTTGTGAATGTGACATATCATTCAATATTATCCACCATGAGCCACTCTGTTCCTATAGCAACTGCCTCCTTAGCCCAGTTCCTGGGTCTCTTCTGGTCTGTTTGATATTCACCTTGACACCTTTGGTGGAGGCCTTGAAGGAACACACAAAGTGTGAAAACACCTTGTACTTATTAGGCCAAGGTAATTCCTCCCCACATGGATGGGCACATATCATCTCCAAGAAAGGGGCTCCCACCTCCACGACTCCCGTCCATCCTCCACCTCTCTATGTCCTTGCATGAATAACGACCTGCACCGCTTAACCTGGACAGGAGCCTGAAGTCCACAACGGGAAACGCTCTGATCTGGGCTCCTTCCAAAAGGGCCACGCAGATATAACTAGAAGAATGCGTAAAACGTTGACCCTAGCTGACGTAATTTCTTTTGGTTGATCTGATGCAAACCTGTGATGCACCCTGCAGCCCCTGCAACACTTGTGATTTTACCTGCAGTCCCTGCAACTGCTGTAATTTTACCTGCAGCCCCTCCAACAACTGTGATTTTACCTGCAGCCCCTGCAACCCCTGTGATTTTACCTGCAGCCCCTGCAACCCCTGTGATTTTACCTGCAGCCCCTCCAACAACTGTGATTTTACTTGCAGCCCCTCCAACCCTTGTGATGTTCCCTGTAGCCACTCCAACCCTGTGACAGGCCCTACAGCTGGCTCCGGGGACTACCCCGTTGCCGTATCAGTCGCCAATACACACAAGATGAAGGAATGGATGCAGAAGTCATCTCGTTTAGGCAGGGAAGAAAGTCCTCCTAAGACGGGGAAGGAGCAATAGACAGGCGAGGCAGGTGACCCCAATGTAGGGCCATCGAAGGGAAGAGGAGGCTGTTATAAAATAGAAAAGAGAGAAAAGCAGCAGTAAGCAGGTGATCCCCATCCCTGGGTGAGCTGCGAGACATGGGACAAGATTTCAGCTGTCATGCAGGCGAGCACATTGTCACCTGGCTGCTGCGATGCTGGGATAACAGCTCCGGGAGCCTGGAATCGGAGGGCAGGGAAGCCAAGCAGCTGGGATCCTTCTCTGGGGAAGGGGGCACTGAGAAAGCGATCGGAAACGGGGCACAAGCCTCTGGAGGCGGCGCCTGTCAGGCGTGAAGGAAAGGGATCCCTTCCAGGAAGATGCTGTGGGGTTGCTGAGGGTCGAAGAACAGCAGGTGTTGGCTGCTCCCACCGTGCTGCAGCAGCGGCAAGGGAGAGACGTGGTGGTTTTCCTCAGCTGGGCAGCTGAGCTCCACCTCAACCGCTCTCTCCCTGCCCCTCCTCAAACGGAAAGGGGAGAAAATAGGATGGAAGGGGCTCAAGGGCTGAGAGAAGGACAGGGAGATCACTCCACAATGATCGTCACGGGCAAAAGAGGCTCAGCAGAGCCTGTTCCAGTCCAGCCCGGGCCTGCTCCTGCGGGGGCTCTCCCCAGGCCGCGGCCTCCTCCAGGCCACATCCACCTGCTCCACCGGGGGCTCCTCCACGGGCTGCAGCGTGGAGATCTGCTCCGTGTGGGACCCGTGGGCTGCAGGGGGACAGCCTGCTCCACCAGGGGCCTCTCCCCAGGCCGCAGGGGAACTGCTGCTGTGAGCCTGGAGCACCTCCTGCCTCCTGCTGCACTCACCTTGGGGGCTGCAGAGAGGTTTCTCACTCCTCCCTGACCCAGACGCTGCTGTGCAGCAGGTTTCTTTCCCTTTCTTAGGTGGGCTCTCACGCAGGCGCAAACATCATCCTTTTTGTCTCAGTTCTGGGCAGCAGCGGGTCCCTCTGGAGCCTCCTGGAACCGGCCCTTATCTAACATGGGGCAGCTGCTGCATTCTCCTCACAGAGGACACCCCTGCAGCCCCCCGCTACCAGAACCTGTCCTCGTAAACCCAACACAAGACACCGACCGAGCCTCCCTGATTCCCAGCAGGTGGGTCAGGCTGGGAACCCAGGCCAGTGCCCGGCAGACCCTCCTGGGCCTTGAAAAGCAAGCTTTATGGGCACGTAGCACCCAGAAAGAACGGAGTCACACAACAGGATTCATTTCCAAAACCGCCTCGTAGACTCCTGGGCCAAAGAGCAGGGCCTTGAGCGGGTATATCACAATGACAGAGTTCATTTCCTTCCCAGTAGCTGGCATGTGCCGTTTTTTGGGATTTCGGGGCTACAGTGAGCTGCTAAGAGGGATGTCTTAGCTCTTGCAGGGCAGTGCTTCCACTAAGGCCAGGACTTTTCTGCATCTTCTACTGCCCTGCAAGCGAGGATGCTTGGGGCACACAGGAAGCTGGGAGCGGACACAGCTGCAGGGATTCCATAAGACACAAGCAAATGCAGCCATGGCTTGGTGACACTTCCTGTTGATTACTGCTCAACACAAATTACCTTGAGCAAGTAACTGTGATGACTAAAGGAAAGAGACGTATGGATGCTGCTAAGCTCTTCTAGCTTGTACTAGGTAGGAAAGATACCTCTGTAGCAGGCGTGAAGAGGATAGCACTAATTAATTAGATGAGAAGTGGAGGAAAGGCACGTAGAGGTAGTGAAAATCAGTTAACGTGATGATCCGGGGAAGCTTCAGTCTGCTTAAGGAGTAGCAAGAACAAGCCTAAAGTCATAGCCAAATACAAGAAAGAGAGGAGGACACGCAGCATGAGAAGCTCCCGAGAGAAAGGAGCTCTGTTTTGGGTAAAAATCAGTCCCTTTTTCTATCATGGAGACATCCAAGGGCGTAGGACACGTGCACTTCAGGGAACCAAGAGATGCTGTGCATTTCTCTCGTCCCCCTGACACAGCCACTAGGTGACGATGCTTCCAATTCTCTCTAAAGAAACCTTGCTTTCTCAGGCCCAGGTGTCCAGCTGCACACCAAGGACGTCCCTGGCTCCCAGGCACAGTTCCCAGGCCCAAGGCCGAGCTCCCCTCCGAACCCCCATTCCAGCAGACCTTGCTCCTGGCATAGTGGAGCAGCCACTTCATGTCAGCCTTTTCTCCTGGCAGTCAGCTTAGCGCCGTAACCTCTGCCATCGGGGCGCCCGAGAGCCGTGTGAGGTCAGCAGAGAGTCACTGTCAGCCTTTGACCTCACAGAGGTGGGTGGCCATAAGTGCCCTGAGCGTCCAGCTCGCATTGAGTACTGCTGGTGGCACTCGAGGCGTGGAGGTCTGCATGGTGCAATGGGAGACGCCGATGTCCTGCTGCTGGAACAAGAGACGGTGATGTGCTGCTGGTGCAGGAGGAGACCTGAAGGTGCTGCTGCTTACAGGTGCTGAGGAGCGGGCAGCCTCAGCGGGCAGCTGAATCAGAGGGCAGAGAAGCCAAGCAGCTTCCTTCTCTGGGGAAGGGGGCACAGAGAAAGTGATTGGAAATTGGGTACAAGCCCTCAGCCTCTAAAAGCAATCCCTCAGATGCTGAGGTATAATAAAGTTAGGTATATCTGTTTGACTCTAGACCCCAACATGTTTGTTAGTGTTCTGGTTTGTCCACTGCTTTCTTGTGGGGGATTTGAGTTGGCCATTACTGCTTAGGTGAATGCTGACTTCATATCTATGGTGCACTTTATTCTTAAAATGGGAAGTTTCTACCAATTTCCTGTCCAAACTTGCTCATAAGCCAACTGCAGTCATCATTTCAGATGTGTCTCCCAACTTACACATTTCCTATTTCTCCTTGATATTTACTCAAGAAATTCATTTACGTAGAGACAACATATTCTTCTCTCAACTGGCCTCTGGCTGGGCAGAATGATGTCCTTTCATTCCCTTCCAGACAATAGGCAACTTGTTCCTTCTGTCTTGTGAACTCTTCCTCCTAAGTTCAATGTGAATACAAGTGGCAGAACTGTGCCTCATGTCCCAAATGAGTGTCAGGGCTGCCTTGTCCAGTGTATTCATACTGGAGGGGAAAAAAAATGAATAGCCATACACACTATATAACCACTAAACTTTTTCAGTCCTCCTTGTGCTAACAGTGCATGAACGTGAGGTTTTGTTGTCATTTTGTTTGTTTGTTTGTTTGTTTTAAACTCCTGACTACCATATAGCAAACATGACAAAAAATCACCCTTTTTTTGAGAATCTCTGAGAATGGCTCTGCTTTGTATTATCACCTGTCACTTCACCTGAACCATTTCAATCACAAGCGATAGCCTTCTGTCAGGCTTGGTAGTACTTCCCAACCTTATGTCACCTGCAAATCTCAAAGCTCCTGTGTAATTTTTAATCTTCAGCCACCATGTCCATACCGAACATATCTAACTTTGAAGTCAGCTCTGCCCTGAATAGGAGGTTGGGTTTTCAGAGGTCCCTTCCAGCCTACATTTCTCCATGAGTCTTTGCCTCCTTAGCAGCTGCAGTTTCAGAACTGTCTCTGAGAATTACCATAGGTAACCACGCCTTTGCTGGTAATTCCCTCTTCAGTGTGAACAATTGCAAATTCCCTTTATTCACTTGCAGCCCCAAAGCCCAAATCCGTAGATAATGTATCAGAAGCTCACAGAAAGTGAAATAGATGGAGTTCATCCCCTGTGTAGGGAAGAACTGGTCCTACAAAGGAAAGCTACTAAATTGTCTGGAAACAATTTAGCTCTGATAAATTATCTTGTCAATTACACATTACCCCCTACTTCCCTGGTCTTATCTGTTCTTGCTACAAAACTTTGCACGGTGTTGATGTCAAACTAACAGGCCCACACTTGTCTGGATGACTATTTACCTTCTTCTGGACAGAAGTTTATTTGTTACTCTCCCATTCTGGGGACTATCCCCGATTTGCACAATTGTTATGCATTTTTCCTACTTGACTTGTTGTTCTGCGTGCCAATGCTGTTAACAGGCTAGGTAGATATCAGCTTTTCATTTTTCACTTGAATCACTATAGATTTTTATTTCACCCCAGATGATGTTGCGCCTAGTGCCCTACCCTCCTTTTCAATGGGAGTCCTGTCACTGCCCTTAACATCACATTGTTGTTGCTGTTAGATGCAGGAAATCAGATTTGCAGCATTTGAGACATCAGTAACTTTTGACCTATTTTTGCCTCGAGTGTGCAACTGTCCTAATTTGTTCTCTTTCTTCCCCCTGGTTTCTGTGGCTTAAGTACCACTTACTATTATTGTTTAATTTCCTATGTGAAGGAGGTTTTTGGTCATTCTTACTTTATTTCTGCAGTTTTTAACCTCTGAAACATGCCTTTTCTCATCGCTTTTTTCCTGTTTGAATTTTGAATTTTAACTATGCCTTCTCTGCACTCAAGTCCCAGAGCTGCTTAGTCAGACTCAATTATTCATTTCCTTAGATTTCAAAGTTTGCATTTCTAAGCCTCAGAACCTTCATTCTAAACCTGGTTTTGTCTGTCGTGAAATGTAAAATGAGAAAAGTCAGCTCATGATCACACTTTATTCAAATTTTACTACATTTAAACCCATACAGGAGCCAAGTCTAAAACGGTCTTGTATTTTTTCACTTTTGGGAAGAAAGCCATCACATAGTATACCTGGATGAACATAAGTGGTAATTATCTTTCAATCTTTTGCTGGGAAGTTAAAGTCTCCCATAATTCCCATTAT
Organism: Anser anser; assembly: GCF_964211835.1. Taxonomy (NCBI): domain Eukaryota; kingdom Metazoa; phylum Chordata; class Aves; order Anseriformes; family Anatidae; genus Anser; species Anser anser. The sequence goes on along the minus strand of NW_028154218.1, from coordinate 730,445 downwards.
TGTTTACGTGTCTGATAACTGTACAGAGATAATTCACTATTAGACTGGAGCTAAGAGCAAAGAGCGGGCTAGCAAGGCTGTCTATCTTTAGCAGTGATTTGCACAAAACCACTCTTTTGCTGACCCATAACATTTAATTTCTCTATCCTCTGCTTCTTGCTAACACAAAGCACCATCTTATTCCGTCCATTTGCCTTGGTTTCCAGCCTTCCTGAGATTTATCGGTCCTTGTATGACATTCATGCCTTTGTTTCACCCTTCCTGTGTTGACACTTGTCATAACAGTTTTAGATCCTGAACATGATCATCTTAAAGTTTGCCTGACAGTTAGGTCTTCCTCACATTGTCATAGAGTATCAGGTCTCCACCAGTTGAAATAGATCATATTGGATTAGATTATTGGCACCGTCTCTTGTGCTGGTAGTCCATTATCTTCACAGTCCATACAACCGGCCATCAGTGAACATGAAGCAGCCTTATCCTGCCCATTTACCTTTCTGGAAATCAGCCACTCTCTCTGCCTAGAGCAGGGAATGGATTTTCCTCACCTTTCTTCAAAAGCTCTGAAGTTTTCTGTGATCTTTCCAATTTTATGGTATGATAAGCTTTTGCTGCCACTGAAGGGTAGAAGTCATTATGAATAGTGCCAACAAAACAGAAACATAACAATGAAAACGATATTTTAATTCAGAATAGGTATTTGAAAAGTTCACCTTTTCTAGCACAAATGGGGAAAAGAAAAAAAAAAAAAAAAAAAGCAGTCCTAAAACATCAAAACTGTGGCCAAAGAATTAGAAGAAACACTATTTTTCCAAAGCTGCAATGTTTTCCATTCATCTGGCTGGGCCAGCAGAGCACTGGAGACCTGGATGCACTGCACTCATGGCTGGTTCCCCTAAATGACCTGCAGGGAGATCTTCTTATCTCTATCCCTCTGTTTCTCCTTTCAATCTCTGTTTTGTCTGTTTGTATCACTAGCTCTCAAATCGCCACTGATATATGCACGTGCAGCACCCAGCACAACCTTGTTTCAGGCTCCAGCGGGACCTTTAGGCATTACCATCCTGTAAACAAATAACAATGATAGTGAGTGTAATTACAATCGTCAAACTATTCCAGCTCCACATCATTAGCCATGCCCTGAGCTAAATAACATTTTAATCAGTTCGATATGTCATCTGTGGCTTTCTTCACTGTCACTTGCAATCCAGCAAACTCCTTCCTTCACGTTTCTAGATTAGACAGAGGGTTCTCAACTGCAGACATCCAATTCCCTGTTCAGGAAGCAGTGAGACCTTTCCTCTTCTCACAGATTTAAGATGATATCCAAGCATCATGAGACACAGTGCGTATGTCTCCTAGGCCCATCCCATGAGAGCAGGACATTTACCACACATGAGAAGAAGACTTAATGCAGTGGCAAAGCAAAATACTCAGTGTCAAAGCCATGTCGAGATGATCATTAAAGACAGATCAAAATTACCCAATACAGGAGGAAAATCTATCGTTTGTAGAAGATTATGTTCTCTGATTATTAGTTTCAAAATTAGTTTTTCCTTTGGATTTCCTCTGAACTTAAACTTAGTTTGGAATGCCTTTGGTTTTGAATATTTCTAAAATTGTATTACTTCTCCTAAGTAAGTTGCTAGTCTGTTCTATTTACGTGAAATTCAAATAATATTGTGAAGTATCTGCCATCAGTTTTACTGTGTGCCAGGCTGAGTTCCCTGATGAATTTCAAATTTCAGATATGAAACGGTAAAGGTTAAGAAAAAAAAATGTTACAAAGGGTACTTCATGCGATAGCATAAACTTCTGTTTTCTCAAAACTTGTATCAGTTCATCTCACCAGGACCAGCAGGGGAAGCACACTCTGCCTAGGCACTGGCAAAGGCACACAGTGAGAGTGTAGGGTCTCTTGCTGGGGCCATTCAAAATTTGACTGTACAAGCCCCTGAGCAATATGACAGGGCTTTAAAAATGGCCCTGCTTGAAGTACGCGGGTGATCTGGAGACCTCTAAGGTGCTTTCCAACAAAAGCTTTTCTATAATTGTATGAAATCACCTGCAATAGATTAACCCTTGTCGTTATTCCTACCACAGGAAATAACTGTGACCCCTGGATAACAGGTGAGCTTACTGCGACACCAGGGAGAGCCTTCCTGTACTGAAAGGCAACCTGTAGGAAAGCTGGGGAGGGAGTCTTTATCAGGGCCTGGAGTGACAGGACAAGGAGTAACCGCTTTAAACTGAAAAGTTAGATTTAGAATATATATTAGGAACAAATTCTCTACTGATAGTACCTCACATCCTGTGCATCTGCCAACTTCTTCATTTTCATTCTTCCATTTTTTTCCAGCTGGAAGCATCTATAGTTGTCAACTGAATTGGTTTTGAGGAGTAGGAAAGACAGCATTGCTGGATTTCTGCTCTGTCCTAGATCCTATCATACCACATCATGACAGTTGTCTTTGTTTTATGTTCTTTTATGCCTGGATGTTTCTCATTTTTATGAGTGTGGGGTTTTCTTTTTCTTTCTTTCTTTCTTTCTTTCTTTCTTTCTTTCTTTCTTTCTTTCTTTCTTTCTTTCTTTCTTCTTTCTTTCTTTCTTTCTTTCTTTTTCTTTCTGTCTGTCTGTCTGTCTGTCTGTCTGTCTTGTCTCTTTCTGTCCAGCACTGATTTTATTGCTACTTGTGCATATCCAGACTGTACAGCTTTCTCCATTCCCTCTGTTTCTTCCCTGTGTCTTGCCCCTCTTCCCTGCAACTGAACAGCATTGCCTTGATCAATGAAGTGGCAACATGCGGCTTACACAGTAAACTGCTGAAATTACAGCTATAGCCATGGAGCACAGCTGCAGATCAACAGAAGACCACCAATAACTCACATTTCTAAACTGCTTGTCACAATTCTTCAGTATGCAGGCTGTGATGCTGCCAAGAGCGATCTCACCTCTTAAGCACCCATCCATTTCTTCTCTTCCCAGACTCTCAAGGTATCCTGGTCAAACCACACCCCTTGCCCCATCTGTCTGTCCCACATTCCTTTTCCCTCATCTTTTTTTTTTTTTTTTTTTCAGCATAGTATCTCCATAGAAGCTGCTGCTCCCCAACTCCGAGTTGACTAGGGCTGAACTATTGAAAAAGAAAAGAAAAGCTATAAATTATAGTGAGAGATGGTGAATACCTAATGATCTCTTAAAAGCAGGAATTTAAGGGAATAAGTAATTGATAAATGGAGTTAAGATCAGTAGGAAAAAATCCGCTGTTGCAATCAGTAGAGTTAAGAAGTTTTTCAAGTACATTAGAAACAAAACTTAGAGTAATGACACAGATCCAATACGGGATGAGTATTGCTTCAGTGAGAAATTTTGAAAAAAAAAAAAAACCAACATCACGTACATGTGTATGTGTTGTTGTGTATTTGGAAAAAAAACAGGTTAATGAAAACTGCATGCTCAATTAGACGATTTTTTTTGTTGTCATTGGTAGGGAATTGTGTGCTTTATAACACAATATGTGTTATATGTTTTTTATATATGTTTTAATAAATAGACTTTATTAGATAACTCATTTTGAATGTATAGCCTAGATGTTAGAAGAATTAACAACATGCAATATTATTGTAAAAATTAACAACATGTGGTATCTAAATAATATTTAGAGATGTAAAGGTGTTTGGCATTTCAAAGTCTACTTCTCCAATGAAAAATGTGTTAGAGCTTCTGTTGGATGTAATGTAACCTGCTCACTTCCTGCCCACCTCAGCAGGACAGGGGATAAAATCGGGGAAAAAAAAGGAACGAGAAAGCTCATGGGCTTTGATAAAGACAGGGATATTGCTTATCAATGATTGTTGTGGAAAAATCTCTCTTAACTTGAGGAAATTAATTTCATGCCCATTAATTTGTATAAATTTAATTACTAGTTCAGGTGTTGGGAAGCAAAAGGACAAACATCAAACCACATAGGGGTAACAAACACTTCTCCTCCTCTTCTGGGCTCAACTTCACTCCAAGCACCTGTCTTCCACCTGCTGATCTCGCTCAGTCCATTCACTGGGGAAATGGGCAGCACAGGAGGAGGCTGTGGTTAATATGCAGCAGTTCTTCTCCGCCTATCCTTTCTTCTCGTTTCTACTTTGCTCCAGTGTGGGTCCTCCACAGGCTGCAGACCCTGTCAGGAATATTCATCTGTTCTGGCATGGATCCTCCACAGGTTTCAAAGAATATCTGCTCCACCATGGAGCATCTACTTCTCCTCCTCCTATGACCTTGATGTTCCCTCTGTTGTTCCTCATTCTTTTTGTTCTCTCCAGCTCTCTCCATCCAATATTTTCTGTGCATTCTTAGAGGCAACACACCTTGGCTTGTTGTCTGAGTTTGGCCTATGGTGCATCTGTTGCTGTGTCCAGCACAGTGCAGCCCCTGACCTTGCTACCAAAACCTTGCCACAAATCTCAATACACCTGTTAAAAGAGACCCTCCTGTTTGTTGCCCTTCTTTGGACACTCTCGAACAGTTTTATATCTTTTTCTCATACTGTGGTGCCCAAAACTGCACACAGTACTCACAGTACGTGGAATAGCAACAGAGACTGCCTCTAATTTTCTCTTCCCTGCAGAAGCTCTGTTGCTACCACTGTCCGGAAATCATCACTATCACAGACAGGAGTAGCATTCCCTCCTCCCACAGTTGGTTCTTTTTCCCCCAGACTTAGACACCATCCACAAAAGCAAAAACAAAACAAAACAAACAAACAAACAAAAAAGAGTCAAAAGCCCTCAGGAAGGCAGTGGTGCAGACTGTGGAGAGCCTGGGTTCAAATCCTTCTTCTGCGAGGCTCTGAACCTATACCCCACCACAAGCTGTCCGCTAACGTATGGCAGGGCAAGGAGGAAGAAAGAACATTTCTCCTGCACTTTCCATTTATTGTTGGCTGACAATTCTGTAGAGTTATAAAGCCTCAATCAGTGCGATACAGGGTTCTTCTCACATTGTCTCACTGTGCCCTAAGGGGAACAGCTCTAATTTAATAGATGCTTCACCAGAAAATCATGAGTCATCTGCAGTTTTGAAGTTTTCTGGGATCAAGTCCCTTCAGACAGTTGAGGAATTTGCTCTATCACCTATGAAAACTGGTGCTCTAATAAGCTAGTGAGTGAACAAGAGAGAAATCCTCTGCTAGATGACTTGACAAATTTGGTCTGAAAACAGTGTTGAGGCAGAACAATGCACGATTTTTGCCTTGGATGCACAGAGAGATTGGGGGTAGTAGAATTCTTTTATTCTTCATTGATATAAACATTTTCAAAACAGGTGTTTGCTCAACCTTGCTTCCACTGTGTGCATGGGAGGGAGATAACTGAAAGTGGGGAGTGTTGCTTGAAACCTGCAAGTGGCTGAGGTCCAGTGGGGTTGGAGGCTTTCTTACTCCTTTTGGAAATGCAAAGCAACCTTGCGCCTACCCTGCACTTGCAGAAGGATCACGACAGCCCAAAGCACAGAGGCTTTGGAATTACTACATGGGGATTGGGAGCAGGGGGCTGCAGGCGTGGCCTCTGTGAGAACAGTGCGGAAGCTGCCCGTGTCAGATCAGAGCCAGCTCCAGCCAACTCCAGAAGGGCCACGACGCTTGCCAGAGCTGAGCCTATAAGCGATGTTGTTTGCACCTCCGGGAGAGCAGATTTAAGAAGGGGGAAATACTGCTGTGCAACAGAAGCTGGAAGAGCAAGGAGAGAGAACCAGCCCTGCAGCCCCCAAGGTGAGTGCAGCAGGAGGCAGGAGGTGCTCCAGGCTCACAGCAGCAGTTCCCCTGCGGCCTGGGGAGAGGCCCCTGGTGGAGCAGGCTGTCCCCCTGCAGCCCACGGGTCCCACACGGAGCAGATCTCCACGCTGCAGCCCGTGGAGGAGCCCCCGCTGGAGCAGGTGGATGTGGCCTGGAGGAGGCCGCGGCCTGGGGAGAGCCCCGGCAGGAGCAGGCCCCAGGCCAGAGCTGCAGCCATGGAGAGGAGCCCACGCAGGAGCAGGGGGCCTGGGGGGAGCTGCCACCCGTGGGGGACCCAGGTTGGAGCAGTTTGCTCCTGACGGACGGACCCTGTGGTACAGACCCATATCGGAACAGTTCCTCAAGAATGGTGGCCTGTAAGCAGCCCCCGCAGGCTCATTTCGGGAAGGACGGCATCCCGTGGGAGGGACCCCGCGTGGAACAGGGGCAGAGAGGGACCGTGGAGGAGCAGCAGGTGATGAAGTGTTAGGGGCTGACCACAGCCCACATTCCCCATTCCCCTGCAACACTCGGCAGGAGGAGGTAGAGCAGGGTGGATAGGAGGTAAAAGGGGTTTTAAGTTTGCTTTTAATTTTTCACTATTGTAGTCTGCTAGTGATAGGCAACAAATTATATTAATCTCCCTGTGCTGCATGTGTTTTGTCCAGGACGATAATTGTTGAGTGATCTCCCTGTCCTTATCACAATTCCTTGAGCCCTTTTCATCATATTTTTTCCCCCTTTTCCTTTGAGGAGGGGGAGTGAGAGAGTTGCTATGGTGGAGTTCAGCTGCCCAGCAGCTTAAAACTACCAAGCAACAGTCCTGCTATCCACCGACCACCATCCTTATTCAAGCCTGTTGCAGCTATGTATGCTGCTCTGCTCTGTCTGGGATGTGGACCTACCCGTGGTATCTGGGGCCAGCTCATATGGACTAGAGCCTTACAATCTGCAGGAATTCCCCTTCAGTGGGAACTTGCATCACATAAAGACGGTTCTCCATGGTGGAAGACAAAGCCTATAGGAATTATTAGAAGTCGACATCCTCCATCGCTCTGACCCCCGAGATTTGGACATAATTTCCAAAATGAGCAAAAGGGATCTGTGTCTGCCCTGATACGAAGGAAGTCACTGCCCCTGGAAATCTAGTCACTATGCTTTGGTGACTTCATCAGCGTTTTTATTCTGCTTTGTATGCATCAAATGGAAAAGAGCTACCCCAGGAACACTGTGCTTTGGTGGCAGAGATCTGCTGGCAGCTGAGGACATTACTTATGTTTGTGTGTGAAAATCACACTTCCCTGCTAAAGTACATAATATTGGGCCACATGCTTTCTAGCATATCACCTGTCAGGGAAGCAAACCCAGGAAAAGCACTAATACAGCCCTATGTGTCCCTCATGGCTATAAGCACAGCCACAAGCACAAGCATGCTAACACACAGGAAATCTGTGCATGATCCCCAGAATTCACAGATGCAACGTGCATTTCTGTGCACGTGCCCTGACACCAGCTGGCAGCAGGAGGTCAGCTCCCAGCCTCAGCTCACTCTCTGTTCCTTGGGTTTGCTTTAATGCCTCCTTTGAGACACTGATCAGCGCAGTGAGTTTGTGAATGTGACATATCATTCAATATTATCCACCATGAGCCACTCTGTTCCTATAGCAACTGCCTCCTTAGCCCAGTTCCTGGGTCTCTTCTGGTCTGTTTGATATTCACCTTGACACCTTTGGTGGAGGCCTTGAAGGAACACACAAAGTGTGAAAACACCTTGTACTTATTAGGCCAAGGTAATTCCTCCCCACATGGATGGGCACATATCATCTCCAAGAAAGGGGCTCCCACCTCCACGACTCCCGTCCATCCTCCACCTCTCTATGTCCTTGCATGAATAACGACCTGCACAACTTAACCTGGACAGGAGCCTGAAGTCCACAACGGGAAACGCTCTGATCTGGGCTCCTTCCAAAAGGGCCACGCAGATATAACTAGAAGAATGCGTAAAACGTTGACCCTAGCTGACGTAATTTCTTTTGGTTGATCTGATGCAAACCTGTGATGCACCCTGCAGCCCCTGCAACACTTGTGATTTTACCTGCAGCCCCTGCAACTGCTGTAATTTTAACTGCAGCTCCTCCAACAACTGTGATTTTACCTGCAGCCCCTGCAACCCCTGTGATTTTACCTGCAGCCCCTCCAACAACTGTGATTTTACTTGCAGCCCCTCCAACCCTTGTGATGTTCCCTGCAGCCACTCCAACCCTGTGACAGGCCCTACAGCTGGCTCCGGGGACTACCCCGTTGCCGTATCAGTCGCCAATACACACAAGATGAAGGAATGGATGCAGAAGTCATCTCGTTTAGGCAGGGAAGAAAGTCCTCCTAAGACGGGGAAGGAGCAATAGGCAGGCGAGGCAGGTGACCCCAATGTAGGGCCATCGAAGAGAAGGGGAGGCTGTTATAAAATAGAAAAGAGAGAAAAGCATCAGTAGGCAGGTGATCCCCATCCCTGGGCGAGCTGCGAGACATGGGACAAGATTTCAGCTGTCATGCAGGCGAGCACATTGTCACCTGGCTGCTGCGATGCTGGGATAACAGCTCCGGGAGCCTGGAATCGGAGGGCAGGGAAGCCAAGCAGCTGGGATCCTTCTCTGGGGAAGGGGGCACTGAGAAAGCGATCGGAAACGGGGCACAAGCCTCTGGAGGCGGCGCCTGTCAGGCGTGAAGGAAAGGGATCCCTTCCAGGAAGATGCTGTGGGGTTGCTGAGGGTCGAAGAACAGCAGGTGTTGGCTGCTCCCACCGTGCTGCAGCAGCGGCAAGGGAGAGACGTGGTGGTTTTCCTTAGCTGGGCAGCTGAGCTCCACCTCAACCGCTCTCTCCCTGCCCCTCCTCAAACGGAAAGGGGAGAAAATAGGATGGAAAGGGCTCAAGGGCTGAGAGAAGGACAGGGAGATCACTCCACAATGATCGTCACGGGCAAAAGAGGCTCAGCAGAGCCTGTTCCAGTCCAGCCCGGGCCTGCTCCTGCGGGGGCTCTCCCCAGGCCGCGGCCTCCTCCAGGCCACATCCACCTGCTCCACCGGGGGCTCCTCCACGGGCTGCAGCGTGGAGATCTGCTCCGTGTGGGACCCGTGGGCTGCAGGGGGACAGCCTGCTCCACCAGGGGCCTCTCCCCAGGCCGCAGGGGAACTGCTGCTGTGAGCCTGGAGCACCTCCTGCCTCCTGCTGCACTCACCTTGGGGGCTGCAGAGAGGTTTCTCACTCCTCCCTGACCCAGACGCTGCTGTGCAGCAGGTTTCTTTCCCTTTCTTAGGTGGGCTCTCACACAGGCGCAAACATCATCCTTTTTGTCTCAGTTCTGGGCAGCAGCGGGTCCCTCTGGAGCCTCCTGGAACCGGCCCTTATCTAACATGGGGCAGCTGCTGCATTCTCCTCACAGAGGACACCCCTGCAGCCCCCCGCTACCAGAACCTGTCCTCGTAAACCCAACACAAGACACCGACCGAGCCTCCCTGATTCCCAGCAGGTGGGTCAGGCTGGGAACCCAGGCCAGTGCCCGGCAGACCCTCCTGGGCCTTGAAAAGCAAGCTTTATGGGCACGTAGCACCCAGAAAGAACGGAGTCACACAACAGGATTCATTTCCAAAACCGCCTCGTAGACTCCTGGGCCAAAGAGCAGGGCCTTGAGCGGGTATATCACAATGACAGAGTTCATTTCCTTCCCAGTAGCTGGCATGTGCCGTTTTTTGGGATTTCGGGGCTCCAGTGTGCTGCTAAGAGGGATGTCTTAGCTCTTGCAGGGCAGTGCTTCCACTAAGGCCAGGACTTTTCTGCATCTTCTACTGCCCTGCAAGCGAGGATGCTTGGGGCACACAGGAAGCTGGGAGCGGACACAGCTGCAGGGATTCCATAAGACACAAGCAAATGCAGCCTTGGCTTGGTGACACTTCCTGTTGATTACTGCTCAACACAAATTACCTTGAGCAAGTAACTGTGATGACTAAAGGAAAGAGACGTATGGATGCTGCTAAGCTCTTCTAGCTTGTACCAGGTAGGAAAGATACCTCTGTAGCAGGCGTGAAGAGGATAGCACTAATTAATTAGATGAGAAGTGGAGGAAAGGCACGTAGAGGTAGTGAAAAGCAGTTAATGTGATGATCCGGGGAAGCTTCAGTCTGCTTAAGGAGTAGCAAGAACAAGCCTAAAGTCATAGCCAAATACAAGAAAGAGAGGAGGACACGCAGCATGAGAAGCTCCCGAGAGAAAGGAGCTCTGTTTTGGGTAAAAATCAGTCCCTTTTTCTATCATGGAGACGTCCAAGGGCGTAGAACACGTGCACTTCAGGGAACCAAGAGATGCTGTGCATTTCTCTCGTCCCCCTGACACAGCCACTAGGTGACGATGCTTCCAATTCTCTCTAAAGAAACCTTGCTTTCTCAGGCCCAGGTGTCCAGCTGCACACCAAGGACGTCCCTGGCTCCCAGGCACAGTTCCCAGGCCCAAGGCCGAGCTCCCCTCCGAACCCCCATTCCAGCAGACCTTGCTCCTGGCATTGTGGAGCAGCCATTTCATGTCAGCCTTTTCTCCTGGCAGTCAGCTTAGCGCCGTAACCTCTGCCATCGGGGCGCCCGAGAGCCGTGTGAGGTCAGCAGAGAGTCACTGTCAGCCTTTGACCTCACAAAGGTGGGTGGCCATAAGTGCCCTGAGCGTCCAGCTCGCATTGAGTACTGCTGGTGGCACTCGAGGCGTGGAGGTCTGCATGGTGCAATGGGAGACGCCGATGTCCTGCTGCTGGAACAAGAGACGCTGATGTGCTGCTGGTGCAGGAGGAGACCTGAAGGTGCTGCTGCTTACAGGTGCTGAGGAGCGGGCAGCCTCCGTGCCGGTGGCTGAGCATGCTCCTCTTAATTACTGCTCTACCCTTCCTATCTTTTTACTAAGGTGGGTAGAGAGAAATGCCCATATCTGTTTATTTCCTGGTAAGAAATGTAAGAGCCTTGTATCTGCATATTCAGCAGATTCATCCCAGCGCCCTTGGTACTGGCGATCTGTGTTGATCTGTAATAAAGAGCAATCGGTAGCACACCAAGTCTGCGTGACCTTGCATCTAACAGAATCGTCCAAATCCCTGTTGTGATCTCTCTACAGCTGTGGGCTGGCTAAGCTGTCTGTTGGATGGTGAAAATGGGAAATGATTGGGATGGGAAATGATGAGTGGGCCGAGAAATCATTGCTGGGATGGGAAGACTTCCTTGGGGTGGAAAGCCATTGGGCTAGGAACTCAAAGAGATGGGAAATCTTCCCTGGGTTTGAAATCCTTGGGAAGCAAAAGCGTCGGGATGGGAAATCACTCCGGGGATGGGGAAGTATTGGGATGGGAAGTCTTTAATGGGGCGGGTAACATTCCCTGGGGAAGGAAGTACTTGGAAAAGTAATCAGAGAGATGGGAATTCTTTGGGATGAGATCTCTTTGGATTAAGAAAGGCTTCGTGTCGATGGGAAATATCTCGTATGGGAATCTGTTATCATGTGAAATTGTAAGGATGGGAAATGACCGTTAGGATGCAAAGCTGGTACTGGGACGGGAAATGCTTGGGACGGGGAAGTGTTGGTGTGAAACCGTCCTGGGCATGGCAAATGATGCGTGGGAGGGAAAGCCTGATGGGGATGGAAAAGTCTTGCGACGGGAAGCCTGCTTGGGTCCAAAAGCTGCAGTCCTCACCAAGATGGCGGTGAGGGGCTGGTCAGCCGTTGGGACGGAACCGCCGTTGCCCGCGTTCCCCAACCGACCGCCCCACTCTCCAGCCACCATGGCAGGTACAGCAGCCGGCTCCCGCTCCTCCCGGGGCTGCGGCCCTGCTGGCGAGCCCAGCACCCCAGATCTCACCCCAGCGCCCTTTTTCCCACAGAGGGTTTCCCCAGACGGCTTCCGCGGCTTCCGCAGACGCAAAACTCCCCCTTCGTCGTCCCAGCCGTGCCGCCAACGGTGGCTGCGTGGCTGCTGCCCTCCCTCCCCGGAGCGATGGCGCTGCCCTTGCAGCCCCTGCAGGTACCCACCCTCCCCTACGCGCTGCCCCAGGCCACCGTCTGGCACGTGGTGCCGGGGGTCCAGGGGCAGGTGCTGCAGCTCCCCGCCGGGGTGCAGCTGGCACCTGGGGGGCACCTCCCACCCGAGGGGCACCACCTGCAGCTGGGGCAGCTCCCCGCCGTGGGGCAGCTCCCTGCTGTGGGGCAGCTCCCCCACACCGCTCCTCCCTGGGCCCCCGTCTACCAGTGGGGACAGCCCGTGGGGACGGGGACGGTGCTGCCCCAGGATCCCCTCTGGCTGGGGCCCGGGGCCGTGCTCCATGGGGAGCTCCTGCACCCCGCAGGCACCTGCCTGCTGCAGGCCCCTGCCCACCCCGGCCCCCCACCCCTCCTCGTCCCGGGGCCTCCGCTGCGGGGGCAGGCGCTCCCCACGCCCCGCACCGTGACCAGCAGCCGGGGGCAGCTGCCGGAGCCCTGCGACCACGCCGTGGGGCTCAGCGAGGACCAGGGGCCCCCGCTGCCCGGCCCCACTCCCCCCGAGCCTGCCCAGGCTCCAACGACCGCCAGCACCCAGACAGTGACGCCCGACGGTGAGTTTGGGGCTGGCGCAGCCGGCCGCTGGGCGCCCCACACCCAGGAGCCATGGGAAAGCTGGCATCGCCCATCCTGGGGGATTTGCTTGCTTTTTCCTCAGCGGCGACAGTTGCAGAGGTGCCTGAGGAGCCCCTGGAGCTGCTTGAGCTGGGCCCCGATGCCTTCGCCGAGGCCTTTCCCCAGCTGGCAGGGGACAGCCAGCAGCTGCAGCACCTGCAGGACCAGCTCCCGGCCGACCTGGACATCTCCGGCTTGGAGGAGCTGCTCAGCTGGCTCGATGCCGTGGAGCCCCAGGACGCCTTCCCCGGTGTCCCCAGCAGTCCTGTGCTCAGCCGCTTCCTGTCTGAGCTGCCCGACCTCTGCGAGGACATGGAGGAGCCGAGCACACAGGGACTGGCAGCCACCAGAGCGCTGGGTGAGGTACCCTCAACCCCTGGGGTGCACCCCGAGAAGGTGCAGGGTGGGCGGGCGGTGCAGCCCCCTGCTGTGCCGGCAGCGAGCTCCCCTCTCAAGCCTGCAGCCAGTCCCCAGCTCAGTGCCCTCAGGAGACCCCTGCCCAACCCTCCCTTCACTCTCCCCAAAAGGCCCCCCCACCCTGAATTCCTCACTGCCCTTAGCAGACCCCTGCCCAACCCTCCCTCGCGTCCCCTCAAGAGACCCCCCGACCCTGAATTCCTTAATTCCCTTAGGAGACCCCTGCCCAAGCCTCGCCTGAGTCCCCTCAAGAGCCCCCCCGACCCTGAATTTATTAGAGCCCTTAGGAGACCCCTGCCCAATCCCCCTCTGGGTCCCCTCAAGAGCCCCCCCGGCCCTGAATTTAGTAGAGCCCTTAGGAGGCCCCTGCCCAATCCCCCTCTGAGTCCCCTCAAGAGCCCCCCGCCTGCCCCTGCGCCCACCGGCACCAAGTGGGGGGCCAAGCGCCCCGCGCCCACCAGCACCCCCAGCACAGCGCAGAGCTCCCAGCACAGGAGGCCGGCGACGGAGAAAACCCCCGGCAAGGAGAAGACGACGCTGCTGGGCCAGGGTGGCCAAGGCCCCAAGATGCTGTGCCAGGGGAAGACGGGTGCCCACAGCGCGGTGGCTGGCAGCAGCAGCCAAGCGGGCGGCGGCAGGCAGCAGCCGGCGAGCGACAGCACCAGGGCGCCCAGCAAGAGAGCCCGAAGCCCGGGGGCTGCTGGGGGGCAAGGAGCAGCGGCACCGCCTCCCCGGAGAGCGCTGCTGCTGCTGGAGCCCCCCCCCATTAAGCCCCGTGCCCGTGCCCGTGCTGTGCGGGCCCAGGACAGGCTCCGTCCCCAAGCCATCGGGGACAAGACGCTGCAGCGCCAGCACCCGGGGACAAAGACCCCCAGCGAGACTTTGCAGCCGCTGGGGGCCAGGGCGAAGGCGCTGGGGCCAGTGCGCCAGCCGCCCTGTGTGCAGCTGCAGCCCACCTCCAGCGGCCCCAGCAGCATGCCCAGGGCCCCGCCGACGGTGCCAGGCTCCAGCGCTGTGCCCGCTGCCCCCCGGCCCCCAGCTGGCGACAAGGCCCAGGCGGTGCCGGCACCACCAGGCAGCACGGCGCGAGCGTGGAGAGCTCCCGTGCAGCAGGCGCCCAGAGCGCCGTGCCTGCCAGCCGCGGGGGGCCAAGCGCAGCGGGAGCCTCTGCCCACGCAGCCACACACGCTGCAGCGTCCAGCGCAGCCCCGCGTGGACTATGTGCCCTGCGTGGGGCCCTGGGCGGGCGGCGACGCGGCGCCCACGCCGCTGGAGGAGCAGGAGGCGTCGGTGCCCATCACGCCGCAGCAGCGTCCCGAGCGGGAGCGCCTGAAGAAGCTGGCCCAGGAGGAGCGGCAGCGGGCGGCCCACCAGATGAAGATCGGCCCCGTGCAATTCTTCGTGCAGCGGCAGAAGGACCACGCCATAGCCAAGTGTTACGGCTACCCGTGACCCGGCGCTCCTCGACGGCCCCCGCAGCACCCGGGCCCGCTCAGCATGCAGGCACAGAGACCTCTGCAGGCGCCTGCTCCAGCTTCAGCCACGCTCCTCAGCCCTTGCCCCTCTCGCTTGCCCTCTCCCTTCTCCAGTGCTGGAGCTAGGCAGTGTTTGCCACTGTCAGGGATGGGCAACTGGGGCAATGGGAAATGCGCGGGTCACGAATGAACGTTGCAGTGGGACGCTGTTGGGATGTTGGCAATAGCTGGGGTGGGAAAGGTTGGGCGTGGGAACTGCTTGTTGGGACACCAAATGGCTGAGATCCCAAACTTATTTCTTCGTTCGGGTCATTTCTCTTATTTAGTGCCTTCCTTATTAAATTCCTCTAGTGTAGGTGTTCACTCAGCAAGGCCTCTGCCTGCAGCTGTTCTTGCACTGGGATGCTGAGGGGATTTCATGCAGCCCGCTCCCGCTGCCCATGCTCAGTCCGTGCATGGATGTGGGCATGGCCAGCACGGACGGGAGAAAATGGGTGGACGGCTGGGTGGATGGGAGGGTGATGGGAGTTGGGAATTCAGCCTTGGGATCAGACACGGGAGGTTGTTGGGATAGGAAATGACCAGTGGGATGGGAAGTCACGATGGGGATAGGAATTCATTAGAATAGGACAAATTGGTTTCATTTTTATTTATTATTTTATTAATTTTATTTATTTATTTTATTTATTATATTTATTAATTTTATTTATTAAATTTACTTTATTGACTGTGTTGTACAGGATGGCATTTTTTTAGGTTCTCTTCCTTTTCTACCCTATTAAACTCTCTTTATCACAACGCACTGCTTTGTACTTCATTTTTCCTTCCGAGTCGTTCTGGATTCACTCAGGATGGGGGGACATTAGTGAACGCCTGTGTGCTTCAGATCCAAGGTCACCTTTGCCCTCAACTCAAGATACATATTTGCATCTGTTGTCATGATACAAAATTAACAACAACAAAATAAAAGTTAACTACTTCCGAGCACCAGCTGTACGTTTGCTGGGTCTGCTCTATGCATTTTGAAGACCATTCAATACTATACAGCACCTTCAGGAGGAAATGTGTGGTTCTAGGGAAATGCATCTTGATCTGATGCAAACCTGCGACGCACCCTGCAGCCCCTGCAACCCCTGTGATTTTACCTGCAGCCCCTGCAACCCCTGTGATTTTACCTGCAGCCCCTCCAAGCCCTGTGATTTTACCTGCAGCCACTCCAACCCTGGGACAGGCCCTACAGCTGGCTCCGGGGACTACCCCGTTGCCGTATCAGTCGCCAATACACACAAGATGAAGGAATGGATGCAGAAGTCATCTCGTTTAGGCAGGGAAGAAAGTCCTCCGAAGAAGGGGAAGGAGCAAGAGGAAGGCGAGGCAGGCGACCCCAATGTAGGGCCATCGAAGGGAAGAGGAGGCTGTTATAAAATAGAAAAGAGAGAAAAGCAGCAGTAAGCAGGTGATCCCCATCCCTGGGCGAGCTGCGAGACATGGGACAAGATTTCAGCTGTCATGCAGGCGAGCACATTGTCACCTGGCTGCTGCGATGCTGGGATAACAGCTCCGGGAGCCTGGAATCGGAGGGCAGGGAAGCCAAGCAGCTGGGATCCTTCTCTGGGGAAGGGGGCACTGAGAAAGCGATCGGAAACGGGGCACAAGCCTCTGGAGGCGGCGCCTGTCAGGCGTGAAGGAAAGGGATCCCTTCCAGGAAGATGCTGTGGGGTTGCTGAGGGTCGAAGAACAGCAGGTGTTGGCTGCTCCCACCGTGCTGCAGCAGCGGCAAGGGAGAGACGTGGTGGTTTTCCTCAGCTGGGCAGCTGAGCTCCACCTCAACCGCTCTCTCCCTGCCCCTCCTCAAACGGAAAGGGGAGAAAATAGGATGGAAAGGGCTCAAGGGCTGAGAGAAGGACAGGGAGATCACTCCACAATGATCGTCACGGGCAAAAGAGGCTCAGCAGAGCCTGTTCCAGTCCAGCCCGGGCCTGCTCCTGCGGGGGCTCTCCCCAGGCCGCGGCCTCCTCCAGGCCACATCCACCTGCTCCAGCGGGGGCTCCTCCACGGGCTGCAGCGTGGAGATCTGCTCCGTGTGGGACCCGTGGGCTGCAGGGGGACAGCCTGCTCCACCAGGGGCCTCTCCCCAGGCCGCAGGGGAACTGCTGCTGTGAGCCTGGAGCACCTCCTGCCTCCTGCTGCACTCACCTTGGGGGCTGCAGAGAGGTTTCTCACTCCTCCCTGACCCAGACGCTGCTGTGCAGCAGGTTTCTTTCCCTTTCTTAGATGGGCTCTCACACAGGCGCAAACATCATCCGTTTTGTCTCAGTTCTGGGCAGCAGCGGGTCCCTCTGGAGCCTCCTGGAACCGGCCCTTAACTAACATGGGGCAGCTGCTGCATTCTCCTCACAGAGGACACCCCTGCAGCCCCCCGCTACCAGAACCTGTCCTCGTAAACCCAACACAAGACACCGACCGAGCCTCCCTGATTCCCAGCAGGTGGGTCAGGCTGGGAACCCAGGCCAGTGCCCGGCAGACCCTCCTGGGCCTTGAAAAGCAAGCTTTATGGGGACGTAGCACCCAGAAAGAACGGAGTCACACAACAGGATTCATTTCCAAAACCGTCTCACAGACACCTGGGCCAAAGAGCAGGGCCTTGAGCGGGTATATCACAATGACAGAGTTCATTTCCTTCCCAGTAGCTGGCACGTGCCGTTTTTTGGGATTTCGGGGCTACAGTGAGCTGCTAAGAGGGATGTCTTAGCTCTTGCAGGGCAGTGCTTCCACTAAGGCCAGGACTTTTCTGCATCTTCTACTGCCCTGCAAGCGAGTATGCTTGGGGCACACAGGAAGCTGGGAGGGGACACAGCTGCAGGGATTCCATAAGACACAAGCAAATGCAGCCTTGGCTTGGTGACACTTTCTCTTGATTACTGCTCAACACAAATTACCTCGAGCAAGTAACTGTGAGGACTAAAGGAAAGAGACGTATGGATGCTGCTAAGCTCTTCTAGCTTGTACCAGGTGGGAAAGATACCTCTGTAGCAGGCGTGAAGAGGATAGCACTAATTAATTAGATGAGAAGTGAAGGAAAGGCACTTAGAGGTAGTGAAAAGCAGTTAATGTGATGTTCCGGGGAAGCTTCAGTCTGCTTAAGGAGTAGCAAGAACAAGCCTAAAGTCATAGCCAAATACAAGAAAGAGAGGAGGACACGCAGCATGAGAAGCTCCCGAGAGAAAGGAGCTCTGTTTTGGGTAAAAATCAGTCCCTTTTTCTATCATGGAGACATCCAAGGGCGTAGGACACGTGCACTTCAGGGAACCAAGAGATGCTGTGCATTTCTCTCGTCCCCCTGACACAGCCACTAGGTGACGATGCTTCCAATTCTCTCTAAAGAAACCTTGCTTTCTCAGGCCCAGGTGTCCAGCTGCACACCAAGGACGTCCCTGGCTCCCAGGCACAGTTCCCAGGCCCAAGGCCGAGCTCCCCTCCGAACCCCCATTCCAGCAGACCTTGCTCCTGGCATTGTGGAGCAGCCATTTCATGTCAGCCTTTTCTCCTGGCAGTCAGCTTAGCGCCGTAACCTCTGCCATCGGGGCGCCCGAGAGCCGTGTGAGGTCAGCAGAGAGTCACTGTCAGCCTTTGACCTCACAAAGGTGGGTGGCCATAAGTGCCCGGAGCGTCCAGCTCGCATTGAGTACTGCTGGTGGCACTCGAGGCGTGGAGGTCTGCATGGTGCAATGGGAGACGCCGATGTCCTGCTGCTGGAAGAAGAGGCGCTGATGTGCTGCTGGTGCAGGAGGAGACGTGAAGGTGCTGCTGCTTACAGGTGCTGAGGAGCGGGCAGCCTCAGCGGGCAGCTGAATCAGAGGGCAGGGAAGCCAAGCAGCTTCCTTCTCTGGGGAAGGGGGCACAGAGAAAGTGATTGGAAATGGGGTACAAGCCTTCAGCCTCTAAAAGCAATCCCTCAGATGTTTAGGCATAGTAAAGTTAGGTATATCTATTTGACTCTAGACCCCAACATGTTTGTTAGTGTTCTGGTTTGTCCACTGCTTTCTTGTGGGGGATTTGAGTTGGCCATTAGTGTTTAGGTGATGCTGACTTCATATCTATGGTGCACTTTATTCTTAAAATGGGAAGTTTCTACCAATTTCCCATCCAAACTTGCTCATAAGCCAACTGCAGTCATCATTTCAGATGTGTCTCCCAACTTACACATTTCCTATTTCTCCTTGATATTTACTCAAGAAATTCATTTACGTAGAGACAACATATTCTTCTCTCAACTGGCCTCTGGCTGGGCAGAATGATGTCCTTTCATTCCCTTCCAGGCAATAGGCAACTTGTTCCTTCTGTCTTGTGAACTCTTCCTCCTAAGTTCAATGTGAATACAAGTGGCAGAACTGTGCCTCATGTCCCAAATGAGTGTCAGGGCTGCCTTGTCCAGTGTATTCATACTGGAGGGAAAAAAAAATGAATAGCCATACACACTATATAACCACTAAACTTTTTCAGTCCTCCTTGTGCTAACAGTGCATGAACGTGAGGTTTTGTTGTCATTTTTGTTTGTTTGTTTGTTTGCTTGCTTTAAACTCCTGACTGCCATATAGCAAACATGACAAAAAAACACCCTTTTTTGAGAATCTCTGAGAATGGCTCTGCTTTGTATTATCACCTGTCACTTCACCTGAACCATTTCAATCACAAGCGATAGCCTTCTGTCAGGCTTGGTAGTACTTCCCAACCTTATGTCCCCTGCAAATCTCAAAGCTCATGTGAGCTCATGTATCCGTAGATAATGTATCAGAAGCTCACAGAAGGTGAAATAGTTGTAATTCATCCCCTGTGTAGGGAAGAACTGGTCCTAGAAAGGAAAGCTATTAAATTATCTGGAAACAATTTAGCTCTGATAAATTATTTTGTAAATTACACATTACCCCCTCCTTCCCTGGTCTTAGCTGTTCTTGCTCCAAAACTTTGCATGGTGTTGATGTCAAACTAACAGGCCCACACTTGTCTGGATGACTCTTTACCCTCTTCTGGACAGAGGTGTATTTGTTACTCTCCCATTCTGGGGACTATCCCTGATTTGCACAATTGTTATGCATTTTTCCTACTTGACTTGTTGTTCTGTGTGCCAATGCTGTTAATAGGCTAGGTAGATATCAGCTTTTCATTTTTCACTTGAATCACTATAGATTGTTATTTCACCTCAGATGATGTTGCGCCTAGTGCCCTACCCTCCTTTTCAATGGGAGTCCTGTCACTGCCCTTAATATCACATTGTTGTTGCTGTTAGATGCAGGAAATAAGATTTGCAGCATTTGAGACATCAGTAACTTTTGATCTATTTTTGCCTCAAGTGTGCAACTGTCCTAATTTGTTCTCTTTGTTCCCCCTGGTTTCTGTGGCTTAAGTACCACTTACTATTATTGTTTAATTTCCTATGTGAAGGAGGTTTTTGGTCATTCTTACTTTATTTCTGCAGTTTTTAACCTCTGAAACATGCCTTTTCTCATCGCTTTTTTCCTGTTTGAATTTTGAATTTTAACTATGCCTTCTCTGCACTCAAGTCCCAGAGCTGCTTAGTCAGACTCAATTATTCATTTCCTTAGATTTCAAAGTTTGCATTTCTAAGCCTCAGAACCTTCATTCTAAACCTGGTTTTGTCTGTCGTGAAATGTAAAATGAGAAAAGTCAGCTCATGATCACACTTTATTCAAATTTTACTACATTTAAACCCATACAGGAGCCAAGTCTAAAATGGTCTTATATTTTTTCACTTTTGGGAAGAAATCCATCACATAGTATACCTCTATGAACATAAGTGGTAATTATCTTTCAATCTTTTGCTGGGAAGTTAAAGTCTCCCATAATTCCCATTATTGTTTACGTGTCTGATAACTGTACAGAGATAATTCACTATTAGACTGGAGCTAAGAGCAAAGAGCAGGCTAGCAAGGCTGTCTATCTTTAGCAGTGATTTGCACAAAACCACTCTTTTGCTGACCCATAACATTTAATTTCTCTATCCTCTGCTTCTTGCTAACACAAAGCACCATCTTATTCCATCCATTTGCCTTGGTTTCCAGCCTTCCTGAGATTTATCAGTACTTGTATGACATTCATGCCTTTGTTTCACCCTTCCTGTGTTGACACTTGTCATAACAGTTTTAGATCCTGAACATGATCATCTCAAAGTTTGCCTGACAGTTAGGTCTTCCTCACATTGTCATAGAGTATCAGGTCTCTACCACTTGAAATAGATTGGATTGGATTAGATTATTGGCACCGTCTCTTGTGCTGGTAGTCCATTATCTTCACAGTCCGTACAACTGGCCATCAGTGAACATGAAGTGGCCTTATCCTGCCCATTTACCTTTCTGGAAATCAGCCACTCTCTCTGCCTAGAACAGGGAATGGATTTTCCTCACCTATCTTCAAAAGCTCTGAAGTTTTCTGTGATCTTTCCAATTGTATGGTATGATAAGCTTTTGCTGCCACCGAAGGGTAGAAGTCATTATGAATAGTGCCAACAAAACAGAAACATAACAATGAAAACGATATTTTAATTCAGAATAGGTATTTGAAAAGTTCACCTTTTCTAGCACAAATGGGGAAAAGAAAAAAAGGAAGGAAAAAAAAAAAAAAAAAGCAGTCCTAAAACATCAAAACTGTGGCCAAAGAATTAGAAGAAACACTATTTTTCCAAAGCTGCAATGTTTTCCATTCATCTGGCTGGGCCAGCAGAGCACTGGAGACCTGGATGCACTGTACTCATGGCTGGTTCCCCTAAATGACCTGCAGGGAGATCTTCTTATCTCTATCCCTCTGTTTCTCCTTTCAATCTCTGTTTTGTCTGTTTGTATCACTAGCTCTCAAATCGCCACTGATATATGCACGTGCAGCACCCAGCACAACCTTGTTTCAGGCTCCAGCGGGACCTTTAGGCATTACCATCCTGTAAACAAATAACAAGGATAGTGAGTGTAATTACAATCGTCAAACTATTCCAGCTCCACATCATTAGCCATGCCCTGAGCTAAATAACATTTTAATCAGTTTGATATGTCATCTGTGGCTTTCTTCACTGTCACTTGCAATCCAGCAAACTCCTTCCTTCACGTTTCTAGATTAGACAGAGGGTTCTCAACTGCAGACATCCAATTCCCTGTTCAGGAAGCAGCGAGACCTTTCCTCTTCTCACAGATTTAAGATGATAGCCAAGCATCATGAGACACAGTGCGTATGTCTCCTAGGCCCATCCCATGAGAGCAGGACATTTACCACACATGAGAAGAAGACTTAATGCAGTGGCAAAGCAAAATACTCAGTGTCAAAGCCATGTCGAGATGATCATTAAAGAGAGATCAAAATTACCCAATACAGGAGGAAAATCTATCGTTTGTAGAAGATTATGTTCTCTGATTATTAGTTTCAAAATTAGTTTTTCCTTTGGATTTGCTCTGAACTTAAACTTAGTTTGGAATGCCTTTGGTTTTGAATATTTCTGAAATCGTATTACTTCTCCTAAGTAAGTTGCTAGTCTGTTCTATTTACGTGAAATTCGAATAATATTGCGAAGTATCTGCCATCAGTTTTACTGTGTGCCAGGCTGAGTTCCCTGATGAATTTCAAATTTCAGATATGAAACAGTAAAGGTTAAAAAAAAAAATGTTACAAAGGGTACTTCATGCAGTAGCATAAACTTCTGTTTTCTCAAAACTTGTATCAGTTCATCTCACCAGGACCAGCAGGGGAAGCACACTCTGCCTAGGCACTGGCAAAGGGACACAGTGAGAGTGTAGGGTCTCTTGCTGGGGCCATTCAAAATTTGACTGTACAAGCCCCTGAGCAATATGACAGGGCTTTAAAAATGGCCCTGCTTGAAGTACGTGGGTGATCTGGAGACCTCTAAGGTGCTTTCCAACAAAAGCTTTTCTATAATTGTATGAAATCACCTGCAATAGATTAACCCTGGTCATTATTCCTATCACAGGAAATAACTGTGACACCTGGGTAACAGGTGAGCTTACTGCGACACCAGGGAGAGCCTTCCTGTACTTAAAGGCAACCTGTAGGAAAGCTGGGGAGGGAGTCTTTATCAGGGCCTGGAGTGACAGGACAAGGAGTAACCGCTTTAAACTGAAAAGTAGCACCCAGAAAGAACGGAGTCACGCAACAGGATTCATTTCCAAAGAGCAGGGCCTTGAGCGGGTATATCACAATGACAGAGTTCATTTCCTTCCCAGTAGCTGGCACGTGCCGTTTTTTGGGATTTCGGGGCTACAGTGAGCTGCTAAGAGGGATGTCTTAGCTCTTGCAGGGCAGTGCTTCCACTAAGGCCAGGACTTTTCTGCATCTTCTACTGCCCTGCAAGCGAGGATGCTTGGGGCACACAGGAAGCTGGGAGGGGACACAGCTGCAGGGATTCCATAAGACACAAGCAAATGCAGCCTTGGCTTGGTGACACTTTCTCTTGATTACTGCTCAACACAAATTACCTCGAGCAAGTCTACTGTGAGGACTAAAGGAAAGAGACGTATGGATGCTGCTAAGCTCTTCTAGCTTGTACCAGGTAGGAAAGATACCTCTGTAGCAGGCGTGAAGAGGATAGCACTAATTAATTAGATGAGAAGCAGAGGAAAGGCACTTAGAGGTAGTGAAAAGCAGTTAATGTGATGTTCCGGGGAAGCTTCAGTCTGCTTAAGGAGTGGCAAGAACAAGCCTAAAGTCATAGCCAAATACAAGAAAGAGAGGAGGACACGCAGCATGAGAAGCTCCCGAGAGAAAGGAGCTCTGTTTTGGGTAAAAATCAGTCCCTTTTTCTATCATGGAGACATCCAAGGGCGTAGGACACGTGCACTTCAGGGAACCAAGAGATGCTGTGCATTTCTCTCGTCCCCCTGACACAGCCACTAGGTGACGATGCTTCCAATTCTCTCTAAAGAAACCTTGCTTTCTCAGGCCCAGGTGTCCAGCTGCACACCAAGGACGTCCCTGGCTCCCAGGCACAGTTCCCAGGCCCAAGGCCGAGCTCCCCTCCGAACCCCCATTCCAGCAGACCTTGCTCCTGGCATTGTGGAGCAGCCATTTCATGTCAGCCTTTTCTCCTGGCAGTCAGCTTAGCGCCGTAACCTCTGCCATCGGGGCGCCCGAGAGCCGTGTGAGGTCAGCAGAGAGTCACTGTCAGCCTTTGACCTCACAAAGGTGGGTGGCCATAAGTGCCCTGAGCGTCCAGCTCGCATTGAGTACTGCTGGTGGCACTCGAGGCGTGGAGGTCTGCATGGTGCAATGGGAGACGCCGATGTCCTGCTGCTGGAACAAGAGGCGCTGATGTGCTGCTGGTGCAGGAGGAGACGTGAAGGTGCTGCTGCTTAGAGGTGCTGAGGAGCGGGCAGCCTCAGCGGGCAGCTGAATCAGAGGGCAGGGAAGCCAAGCAGCTTCCTTCTCTGGGGAAGGGGGCACAGAGAAAGTGATTGGAAATGGGGTACAAGCCTTCAGCCTCTAAAAGCAATCCCTCAGATGTTTAGGCATAGTAAAGTTAGGTATATCTATTTGACTCTAGACCCCAACATGTTTGTTAGTGTTCTGGTTTGTCCACTGCTTTCTTGTGGGGGATTTGAGTTGGCCATTAGTGTTTAGGTGATGCTGACTTCATATCTATGGTGCACTTTATTCTTAAAATGGGAAGTTTCTACCAATTTCCCATCCAAACTTGCTCATAAGCCAACTGCAGTCATCATTTCAGATGTGTCTCCCAACTTACACATTTCCTATTTCTCCTTGATATTTACTCAAGAAATTCATTTACGTAGAGACAACATATTCTTCTCTCAACTGGCATCTGGCTGGGCAGAATGATGTCCTTTCATTCCCTTCCAGGCAATAGGCAACTTGTTCCTTCTGTCTTGTGAACTCTTCCTCCTAAGTTCAATGTGAATACAAGTGGCAGAACTGTGCCTCATGTCCCAAATGAGTGTCAGGGCTGCCTTGTCCAGTGTATTCATACTGGAGGGAAAAAAAAATGAATAGCCATACACACTATATAACCACTAAACTTTTTCAGTCCTCCTTGTGCTAACAGTGCATGAACGTGAGGTTTTGTTGTCATTTTTGTTTGTTTGTTTGTTTGCTTGCTTTAAACTCCTGACTGCCATATAGCAAACATGACAAAAAAACACCCTTTTTTGAGAATCTCTGAGAATGGCTCTGCTTTGTATTATCACCTGTCACTTCACCTGAACCATTTCAATCACAAGCGATAGCCTTCTGTCAGGCTTGGTAGTACTTCCCAACCTTATGTCCCCTGCAAATCTCAAAGCTCATGTGAGCTCATGTATCCGTAGATAATGTATCAGAAGCTCACAGAAGGTGAAATAGTTGTAATTCATCCCCTGTGTAGGGAAGAACTGGTCCTAGAAAGGAAAGCTATTAAATTATCTGGAAACAATTTAGCTCTGATAAATTATTTTGTAAATTACACATTACCCCCTCCTTCCCTGGTCTTAGCTGTTCTTGCTCCAAAACTTTGCATGGTGTTGATGTCAAACTAACAGGCCCACACTTGTCTGGATGACTCTTTACCCTCTTCTGGACAGAGGTGTATTTGTTACTCTCCCATTCTGGGGACTATCCCTGATTTGCACAATTGTTATGCATTTTTCCTACTTGACTTGTTGTTCTGTGTGCCAATGCTGTTAATAGGCTAGGTAGATATCAGCTTTTCATTTTTCACTTGAATCACTATAGATTGTTATTTCACCTCAGATGATGTTGCGCCTAGTGCCCTACCCTCCTTTTCAATGGGAGTCCTGTCACTGCCCTTAATATCACATTGTTGTTGCTGTTAGATGCAGGAAATAAGATTTGCAGCATTTGAGACATCAGTAACTTTTGATCTATTTTTGCCTCAAGTGTGCAACTGTCCTAATTTGTTCTCTTTGTTCCCCCTGGTTTCTGTGGCTTAAGTACCACTTACTATTATTGTTTAATTTCCTATGTGAAGGAGGTTTTTGGTCATTCTTACTTTATTTCTGCAGTTTTTAACCTCTGAAACATGCCTTTTCCCATCGCTTTTTTCCTGTTTGAATTTTGAATTTTAACTATGCCTTCTCTGCACTCAAGTCCCAGAGCTGCTTAGTCAGACTCAATTATTCATTTCCTTAGATTTCAAAGTTTGCATTTCTAAGCCTCAGAACCTTCATTCTAAACCTGGTTTTGTCTGTCGTGAAATGTAAAATGAGAAAAGTCAGCTCATGATCACACTTTATTCAAATTTTACTACATTTAAACCCATACAGGAGCCAAGTCTAAAATGGTCTTATATTTTTTCACTTTTGGGAAGAAATCCATCACATAGTATACCTCTATGAACATAAGTGGTAATTATCTTTCAATCTTTTGCTGGGAAGTTAAAGTCTCCCATAATTCCCATTATTGTTTACGTGTCTGATAACTGTACAGAGATAATTCACTATTAGACTGGAGCTAAGAGCAAAGAGCAGGCTAGCAAGGCTGTCTATCTTTAGCAGTGATTTGCACAAAACCACTCTTTTGCTGACCCATAACATTTAATTTCTCTATCCTCTGCTTCTTGCTAACACAAAGCACCATCTTATTCCATCCATTTGCCTTGGTTTCCAGCCTTCCTGAGATTTATCAGTACTTGTATGACATTCATGCCTTTGTTTCACCCTTCCTGTGTTGACACTTGTCATAACAGTTTTAGATCCTGAACATGATCATCTCAAAGTTTGCCTGACAGTTAGGTCTTCCTCACATTGTCATAGAGTATCAGGTCTCTACCACTTGAAATAGATTGGATTGGATTAGATTATTGGCACCGTCTCTTGTGCTGGTAGTCCATTATCTTCACAGTCCGTACAACTGGCCATCAGTGAACATGAAGTGGCCTTATCCTGCCCATTTACCTTTCTGGAAATCAGCCACTCTCTCTGCCTAGAACAGGGAATGGATTTTCCTCACCTATCTTCAAAAGCTCTGAAGTTTTCTGTGATCTTTCCAATTGTATGGTATGATAAGCTTTTGCTGCCACCGAAGGGTAGAAGTCATTATGAATAGTGCCAACAAAACAGAAACATAACAATGAAAACGATATTTTAATTCAGAATAGGTATTTGAAAAGTTCACCTTTTCTAGCACAAATGGGGAAAAGAAAAAAAGGAAGGAAAAAAAAAAAAAAAAAGCAGTCCTAAAACATCAAAACTGTGGCCAAAGAATTAGAAGAAACACTATTTTTCCAAAGCTGCAATGTTTTCCATTCATCTGGCTGGGCCAGCAGAGCACTGGAGACCTGGATGCACTGTACTCATGGCTGGTTCCCCTAAATGACCTGCAGGGAGATCTTCTTATCTCTATCCCTCTGTTTCTCCTTTCAATCTCTGTTTTGTCTGTTTGTATCACTAGCTCTCAAATCGCCACTGATATATGCACGTGCAGCACCCAGCACAACCTTGTTTCAGGCTCCAGCGGGACCTTTAGGCATTACCATCCTGTAAACAAATAACAAGGATAGTGAGTGTAATTACAATCGTCAAACTATTCCAGCTCCACATCATTAGCCATGCCCTGAGCTAAATAACATTTTAATCAGTTTGATATGTCATCTGTGGCTTTCTTCACTGTCACTTGCAATCCAGCAAACTCCTTCCTTCACGTTTCTAGATTAGACAGAGGGTTCTCAACTGCAGACATCCAATTCCCTGTTCAGGAAGCAGCGAGACCTTTCCTCTTCTCACAGATTTAAGATGATAGCCAAGCATCATGAGACACAGTGCGTATGTCTCCTAGGCCCATCCCATGAGAGCAGGACATTTACCACACATGAGAAGAAGACTTAATGCAGTGGCAAAGCAAAATACTCAGTGTCAAAGCCATGTCGAGATGATCATTAAAGAGAGATCAAAATTACCCAATACAGGAGGAAAATCTATCGTTTGTAGAAGATTATGTTCTCTGATTATTAGTTTCAAAATTAGTTTTTCCTTTGGATTTGCTCTGAACTTAAACTTAGTTTGGAATGCCTTTGGTTTTGAATATTTCTGAAATCGTATTACTTCTCCTAAGTAAGTTGCTAGTCTGTTCTATTTACGTGAAATTCGAATAATATTGCGAAGTATCTGCCATCAGTTTTACTGTGTGCCAGGCTGAGTTCCCTGATGAATTTCAAATTTCAGATATGAAACAGTAAAGGTTAAAAAAAAAAATGTTACAAAGGGTACTTCATGCAGTAGCATAAACTTCTGTTTTCTCAAAACTTGTATCAGTTCATCTCACCAGGACCAGCAGGGGAAGCACACTCTGCCTAGGCACTGGCAAAGGGACACAGTGAGAGTGTAGGGTCTCTTGCTGGGGCCATTCAAAATTTGACTGTACAAGCCCCTGAGCAATATGACAGGGCTTTAAAAATGGCCCTGCTTGAAGTACGTGGGTGATCTGGAGACCTCTAAGGTGCTTTCCAACAAAAGCTTTTCTATAATTGTATGAAATCACCTGCAATAGATTAACCCTGGTCATTATTCCTATCACAGGAAATAACTGTGACACCTGGGTAACAGGTGAGCTTACTGCGACACCAGGGAGAGCCTTCCTGTACTTAAAGGCAACCTGTAGGAAAGCTGGGGAGGGAGTCTTTATCAGGGCCTGGAGTGACAGGACAAGGAGTAACCGCTTTAAACTGAAAAGTAGCACCCAGAAAGAACGGAGTCACGCAACAGGATTCATTTCCAAAGAGCAGGGCCTTGAGCGGGTATATCACAATGACAGAGTTCATTTCCTTCCCAGTAGCTGGCACGTGCCGTTTTTTGGGATTTCGGGGCTACAGTGAGCTGCTAAGAGGGATGTCTTAGCTCTTGCAGGGCAGTGCTTCCACTAAGGCCAGGACTTTTCTGCATCTTCTACTGCCCTGCAAGCGAGGATGCTTGGGGCACACAGGAAGCTGGGAGGGGACACAGCTGCAGGGATTCCATAAGACACAAGCAAATGCAGCCTTGGCTTGGTGACACTTTCTCTTGATTACTGCTCAACACAAATTACCTCGAGCAAGTCTACTGTGAGGACTAAAGGAAAGAGACGTATGGATGCTGCTAAGCTCTTCTAGCTTGTACCAGGTAGGAAAGATACCTCTGTAGCAGGCGTGAAGAGGATAGCACTAATTAATTAGATGAGAAGCAGAGGAAAGGCACTTAGAGGTAGTGAAAAGCAGTTAATGTGATGTTCCGGGGAAGCTTCAGTCTGCTTAAGGAGTGGCAAGAACAAGCCTAAAGTCATAGCCAAATACAAGAAAGAGAGGAGGACACGCAGCATGAGAAGCTCCCGAGAGAAAGGAGCTCTGTTTTGGGTAAAAATCAGTCCCTTTTTCTATCATGGAGACATCCAAGGGCGTAGGACACGTGCACTTCAGGGAACCAAGAGATGCTGTGCATTTCTCTCGTCCCCCTGACACAGCCACTAGGTGACGATGCTTCCAATTCTCTCTAAAGAAACCTTGCTTTCTCAGGCCCAGGTGTCCAGCTGCACACCAAGGACGTCCCTGGCTCCCAGGCACAGTTCCCAGGCCCAAGGCCGAGCTCCCCTCCGAACCCCCATTCCAGCAGACCTTGCTCCTGGCATTGTGGAGCAGCCATTTCATGTCAGCCTTTTCTCCTGGCAGTCAGCTTAGCGCCGTAACCTCTGCCATCGGGGCGCCCGAGAGCCGTGTGAGGTCAGCAGAGAGTCACTGTCAGCCTTTGACCTCACAAAGGTGGGTGGCCATAAGTGCCCTGAGCGTCCAGCTCGCATTGAGTACTGCTGGTGGCACTCGAGGCGTGGAGGTCTGCATGGTGCAATGGGAGACGCCGATGTCCTGCTGCTGGAACAAGAGGCGCTGATGTGCTGCTGGTGCAGGAGGAGACGTGAAGGTGCTGCTGCTTAGAGGTGCTGAGGAGCGGGCAGCCTCAGCGGGCAGCTGAATCAGAGGGCAGGGAAGCCAAGCAGCTTCCTTCTCTGGGGAAGGGGGCACAGAGAAAGTGATTGGAAATGGGGTACAAGCCTTCAGCCTCTAAAAGCAATCCCTCAGATGTTTAGGCATAGTAAAGTTAGGTATATCTATTTGACTCTAGACCCCAACATGTTTGTTAGTGTTCTGGTTTGTCCACTGCTTTCTTGTGGGGGATTTGAGTTGGCCATTAGTGTTTAGGTGATGCTGACTTCATATCTATGGTGCACTTTATTCTTAAAATGGGAAGTTTCTACCAATTTCCCATCCAAACTTGCTCATAAGCCAACTGCAGTCATCATTTCAGATGTGTCTCCCAACTTACACATTTCCTATTTCTCCTTGATATTTACTCAAGAAATTCATTTACGTAGAGACAACATATTCTTCTCTCAACTGGCATCTGGCTGGGCAGAATGATGTCCTTTCATTCCCTTCCAGGCAATAGGCAACTTGTTCCTTCTGTCTTGTGAACTCTTCCTCCTAAGTTCAATGTGAATACAAGTGGCAGAACTGTGCCTCATGTCCCAAATGAGTGTCAGGGCTGCCTTGTCCAGTGTATTCATACTGGAGGGAAAAAAAAATGAATAGCCATACACACTATATAACCACTAAACTTTTTCAGTCCTCCTTGTGCTAACAGTGCATGAACGTGAGGTTTTGTTGTCATTTTTGTTTGTTTGTTTGCTTGCTTGCTTTAAACTCCTGACTGCCATATAGCAAACATGACAAAAAAACACCCTTTTTTGAGAATCTCTGAGAATGGCTCTGCTTTGTATTATCACCTGTCACTTCACCTGAACCATTTCAATCACAAGCGATAGCCTTCTGTCAGGCTTGGTAGTACTTCCCAACCTTATGTCCCCTGCAAATCTCAAAGCTCATGTGAGCTCATGTATCCGTAGATAATGTATCAGAAGCTCACAGAAGGTGAAATAGTTGTAATTCATCCCCTGTGTAGGGAAGAACTGGTCCTAGAAAGGAAAGCTATTAAATTATCTGGAAACAATTTAGCTCTGATAAATTATTTTGTAAATTACACATTACCCCCTCCTTCCCTGGTCTTAGCTGTTCTTGCTCCAAAACTTTGCATGGTGTTGATGTCAAACTAACAGGCCCACACTTGTCTGGATGACTCTTTACCCTCTTCTGGACAGAGGTGTATTTGTTACTCTCCCATTCTGGGGACTATCCCTGATTTGCACAATTGTTATGCATTTTTCCTACTTGACTTGTTGTTCTGTGTGCCAATGCTGTTAATAGGCTAGGTAGATATCAGCTTTTCATTTTTCACTTGAATCACTATAGATTGTTATTTCACCTCAGATGATGTTGCGCCTAGTGCCCTACCCTCCTTTTCAATGGGAGTCCTGTCACTGCCCTTAATATCACATTGTTGTTGCTGTTAGATGCAGGAAATAAGATTTGCAGCATTTGAGACATCAGTAACTTTTGATCTATTTTTGCCTCAAGTGTGCAACTGTCCTAATTTGTTCTCTTTGTTCCCCCTGGTTTCTGTGGCTTAAGTACCACTTACTATTATTGTTTAATTTCCTATGTGAAGGAGGTTTTTGGTCATTCTTACTTTATTTCTGCAGTTTTTAACCTCTGAAACATGCCTTTTCCCATCGCTTTTTTCCTGTTTGAATTTTGAATTTTAACTATGCCTTCTCTGCACTCAAGTCCCAGAGCTGCTTAGTCAGACTCAATTATTCATTTCCTTAGATTTCAAAGTTTGCATTTCTAAGCCTCAGAACCTTCATTCTAAACCTGGTTTTGTCTGTCGTGAAATGTAAAATGAGAAAAGTCAGCTCATGATCCCACTTTATTCAAATTTTACTACATTTAAACCCATACAGGAGCCAAGTCTAAAATGGTCTTATATTTTTTCACTTTTGGGAAGAAATCCATCACATAGTATACCTCTATGAACATAAGTGGTAATTATCTTTCAATCTTTTGCTGGGAAGTTAAAGTCTCCCATAATTCCCATTATTGTTTACGTGTCTGATAACTGTACAGAGATAATTCACTATTAGACTGGAGCTAAGAGCAAAGAGCAGGCTAGCAAGGCTGTCTATCTTTAGCAGTGATTTGCACAAAACCACTCTTTTGCTGACCCATAACATTTAATTTCTCTATCCTCTGCTTCTTGCTAACACAAAGCACCATCTTATTCCATCCATTTGCCTTGGTTTCCAGCCTTCCTGAGATTTATCAGTACTTGTATGACATTCATGCCTTTGTTTCACCCTTCCTGTGTTGACACTTGTCATAACAGTTTTAGATCCTGAACATGATCATCTCAAAGTTTGCCTGACAGTTAGGTCTTCCTCACATTGTCATAGAGTATCAGGTCTCTACCACTTGAAATAGATTGGATTGGATTAGATTATTGGCACCGTCTCTTGTGCTGGTAGTCCATTATCTTCACAGTCCGTACAACTGGCCATCAGTGAACATGAAGTGGCCTTATCCTGCCCATTTACCTTTCTGGAAATCAGCCACTCTCTCTGCCTAGAACAGGGAATGGATTTTCCTCACCTTTCTTCAAAAGCTCTGAAGTTTTCTGTGATCTTTCCAATTGTATGGTATGATAAGCTTTTGCTGCCACTGAAGGGTAGAAGTCATTATGAATAGTGCCAACAAAACAGAAACATAACAATGAAAACGATATTTTAATTCAGAATAGGTATTTGAAAAGTTCACCTTTTCTAGCACAAATGGGGAAAAGAAAAAAAGGAAGGAAAAAAAAAAAAAAAAAGCAGTCCTAAAACATCAAAACTGTGGCCAAAGAATTAGAAGAAACACTATTTTTCCAAAGCTGCAATGTTTTCCATTCATCTGGCTGGGCCAGCAGAGCACTGGAGACCTGGATGCACTGTACTCATGGCTGGTTCCCCTAAATGACCTGCAGGGAGATCTTCTTATCTCTATCCCTCTGTTTCTCCTTTCAATCTCTGTTTTGTCTGTTTGTATCACTAGCTCTCAAATCGCCACTGATATATGCACGTGCAGCACCCAGCACAACCTTGTTTCAGGCTCCAGCGGGACCTTTAGGCATTACCATCCTGTAAACAAATAACAATGATAGTGAGTGTAATTACAATCGTCAAACTATTCCAGCTCCACATCATTAGCCATGCCCTGAGCTAAATAACATTTTAATCAGTTTGATATGTCATCTGTGGCTTTCTTCACTGTCACTTGCAATCCAGCAAACTCCTTCCTTCACGTTTCTAGATTAGACAGAGGGTTCTCAACTGCAGACATCCAATTCCCTGTTCAGGAAGCAGCGAGACCTTTCCTCTTCTCACAGATTTAAGATGATAGCCAAGCATCATGAGACACAGTGCGTATGTCTCCTAGGCCCATCCCATGAGAGCAGGACATTTACCACACATGAGAAGAAGACTTAATGCAGTGGCAAAGCAAAATACTCAGTGTCAAAGCCATGTCGAGATGATCATTAAAGACAGATCAAAATTACCCAATACAGGAGGAAAATCTATCGTTTGTAGAAGATTATGTTCTCTGATTATTAGTTTCAAAATTAGTTTTTCCTTTGGATTTGCTCTGAACTTAAACTTAGTTTGGAATGCCTTTGGTTTTGAATATTTCTGAAATCGTATTACTTCTCCTAAGTAAGTTGCTAGTCTGTTCTATTTACGTGAAATTCGAATAATATTGCGAAGTATCTGCCATCAGTTTTACTGTGTGCCAGGCTGAGTTCCCTGATGAATTTCAAATTTCAGATATGAAACAGTAAAGGTTAAAAAAAAAAATGTTACAAAGGGTACTTCATGCAGTAGCATAAACTTCTGTTTTCTCAAAACTTGTATCAGTTCATCTCACCAGGACCAGCAGGGGAAGCACACTCTGCCTAGGCACTGGCAAAGGGACACAGTGAGAGTGTAGGGTCTCTTGCTGGGGCCATTCAAAATTTGACTGTACAAGCCCCTGAGCAATATGACAGGGCTTTAAAAATGGCCCTGCTTGAAGTACGCGGGTGATCTGGAGACCTCTAAGGTGCTTTCCAACAAAAGCTTTTCTATAATTGTATGAAATCACCTGCAATAGATTAACCCTGGTCATTATTCCTATCACAGGAAATAACTGTGACACCTGGGTAACAGGTGAGCTTACTGCGACACCAGGGAGAGCCTTCCTGTACTTAAAGGCAACCTGTAGGAAAGCTGGGGAGGGAGTCTTTATCAGGGCCTGGAGTGACAGGACAAGGAGTAACCGCTTTAAACTGAAAAGTAGCACCCAGAAAGAACGGAGTCACGCAACAGGATTCATTTCCAAAGAGCAGGGCCTTGAGCGGGTATATCACAATGACAGAGTTCATTTCCTTCCCAGTAGCTGGCACGTGCCGTTTTTTGGGATTTCGGGGCTACAGTGAGCTGCTAAGAGGGATGTCTTAGCTCTTGCAGGGCAGTGCTTCCACTAAGGCCAGGACTTTTCTGCATCTTCTACTGCCCTGCAAGCGAGGATGCTTGGGGCACACAGGAAGCTGGGAGGGGACACAGCTGCAGGGATTCCATAAGACACAAGCAAATGCAGCCTTGGCTTGGTGACACTTTCTCTTGATTACTGCTCAACACAAATTACCTCGAGCAAGTCTACTGTGAGGACTAAAGGAAAGAGACGTATGGATGCTGCTAAGCTCTTCTAGCTTGTACCAGGTAGGAAAGATACCTCTGTAGCAGGCGTGAAGAGGATAGCACTAATTAATTAGATGAGAAGCGGAGGAAAGGCACTTAGAGGTAGTGAAAAGCAGTTAATGTGATGTTCCGGGGAAGCTTCAGTCTGCTTAAGGAGTGGCAAGAACAAGCCTAAAGTCATAGCCAAATACAAGAAAGAGAGGAGGACACGCAGCATGAGAAGCTCCCGAGAGAAAGGAGCTCTGTTTTGGGTAAAAATCAGTCCCTTTTTCTATCATGGAGACATCCAAGGGCGTAGGACACGTGCACTTCAGGGAACCAAGAGATGCTGTGCATTTCTCTCGTCCCCCTGACACAGCCACTAGGTGACGATGCTTCCAATTCTCTCTAAAGAAACCTTGCTTTCTCAGGCCCAGGTGTCCAGCTGCACACCAAGGACGTCCCTGGCTCCCAGGCACAGTTCCCAGGCCCAAGGCCGAGCTCCCCTCCGAACCCCCATTCCAGCAGACCTTGCTCCTGGCATTGTGGAGCAGCCATTTCATGTCAGCCTTTTCTCCTGGCAGTCAGCTTAGCGCCGTAACCTCTGCCATCGGGGCGCCCGAGAGCCGTGTGAGGTCAGCAGAGAGTCACTGTCAGCCTTTGACCTCACAAAGGTGGGTGGCCATAAGTGCCCTGAGCGTCCAGCTCGCATTGAGTACTGCTGGTGGCACTCGAGGCGTGGAGGTCTGCATGGTGCAATGGGAGACGCCGATGTCCTGCTGCTGGAACAAGAGGCGCTGATGTGCTGCTGGTGCAGGAGGAGACGTGAAGGTGCTGCTGCTTAGAGGTGCTGAGGAGCGGGCAGCCTCAGCGGGCAGCTGAATCAGAGGGCAGGGAAGCCAAGCAGCTTCCTTCTCTGGGGAAGGGGGCACAGAGAAAGTGATTGGAAATGGGGTACAAGCCTTCAGTCTCTAAAAGCAATCCCTCAGATGTTTAGGCATAGTAAAGTTAGGTATATCTATTTGACTCTAGACCCCAACATGTTTGTTAGTGTTCTGGTTTGTCCACTGCTTTCTTGTGGGGGATTTGAGTTGGCCATTAGTGTTTAGGTGATGCTGACTTCATATCTATGGTGCACTTTATTCTTAAAATGGGAAGTTTCTACCAATTTCCCATCCAAACTTGCTCATAAGCCAACTGCAGTCATCATTTCAGATGTGTCTCCCAACTTACACATTTCCTATTTCTCCTTGATATTTACTCAAGAAATTCATTTACGTAGAGACAACATATTCTTCTCTCAACTGGCATCTGGCTGGGCAGAATGATGTCCTTTCATTCCCTTCCAGGCAATAGGCAACTTGTTCCTTCTGTCTTGTGAACTCTTCCTCCTAAGTTCAATGTGAATACAAGTGGCAGAACTGTGCCTCATGTCCCAAATGAGTGTCAGGGCTGCCTTGTCCAGTGTATTCATACTGGAGGGAAAAAAAAATGAATAGCCATACACACTATATAACCACTAAACTTTTTCAGTCCTCCTTGTGCTAACAGTGCATGAACGTGAGGTTTTGTTGTCATTTTTGTTTGTTTGTTTGTTTGCTTGCTTTAAACTCCTGACTGCCATATAGCAAACATGACAAAAAAACACCCTTTTTTGAGAATCTCTGAGAATGGCTCTGCTTTGTATTATCACCTGTCACTTCACCTGAACCATTTCAATCACAAGCGATAGCCTTCTGTCAGGCTTGGTAGTACTTCCCAACCTTATGTCCCCTGCAAATCTCAAAGCTCATGTGAGCTCATGTATCCGTAGATAATGTATCAGAAGCTCACAGAAGGTGAAATAGTTGTAATTCATCCCCTGTGTAGGGAAGAACTGGTCCTAGAAAGGAAAGCTATTAAATTATCTGGAAACAATTTAGCTCTGATAAATTATTTTGTAAATTACACATTACCCCCTCCTTCCCTGGTCTTAGCTGTTCTTGCTCCAAAACTTTGCATGGTGTTGATGTCAAACTAACAGGCCCACACTTGTCTGGATGACTCTTTACCCTCTTCTGGACAGAGGTGTATTTGTTACTCTCCCATTCTGGGGACTATCCCTGATTTGCACAATTGTTATGCATTTTTCCTACTTGACTTGTTGTTCTGTGTGCCAATGCTGTTAATAGGCTAGGTAGATATCAGCTTTTCATTTTTCACTTGAATCACTATAGATTGTTATTTCACCTCAGATGATGTTGCGCCTAGTGCCCTACCCTCCTTTTCAATGGGAGTCCTGTCACTGCCCTTAATATCACATTGTTGTTGCTGTTAGATGCAGGAAATAAGATTTGCAGCATTTGAGACATCAGTAACTTTTGATCTATTTTTGCCTCAAGTGTGCAACTGTCCTAATTTGTTCTCTTTGTTCCCCCTGGTTTCTGTGGCTTAAGTACCACTTACTATTATTGTTTAATTTCCTATGTGAAGGAGGTTTTTGGTCATTCTTACTTTATTTCTGCAGTTTTTAACCTCTGAAACATGCCTTTTCTCATCGCTTTTTTCCTGTTTGAATTTTGAATTTTAACTATGCCTTCTCTGCACTCAAGTCCCAGAGCTGCTTAGTCAGACTCAATTATTCATTTCCTTAGATTTCAAAGTTTGCATTTCTAAGCCTCAGAACCTTCATTCTAAACCTGGTTTTGTCTGTCGTGAAATGTAAAATGAGAAAAGTCAGCTCATGATCACACTTTATTCAAATTTTACTACATTTAAACCCATACAGGAGCCAAGTCTAAAATGGTCTTATATTTTTTCACTTTTGGGAAGAAATCCATCACATAGTATACCTCTATGAACATAAGTGGTAATTATCTTTCAATCTTTTGCTGGGAAGTTAAAGTCTCCCATAATTCCCATTATTGTTTACGTGTCTGATAACTGTACAGAGATAATTCACTATTAGACTGGAGCTAAGAGCAAAGAGCAGGCTAGCAAGGCTGTCTATCTTTAGCAGTGATTTGCACAAAACCACTCTTTTGCTGACCCATAACATTTAATTTCTCTATCCTCTGCTTCTTGCTAACACAAAGCACCATCTTATTCCATCCATTTGCCTTGGTTTCCAGCCTTCCTGAGATTTATCAGTACTTGTATGACATTCATGCCTTTGTTTCACCCTTCCTGTGTTGACACTTGTCATAACAGTTTTAGATCCTGAACATGATCATCTCAAAGTTTGCCTGACAGTTAGGTCTTCCTCACATTGTCATAGAGTATCAGGTCTCTACCACTTGAAATAGATTGGATTGGATTAGATTATTGGCACCGTCTCTTGTGCTGGTAGTCCATTATCTTCACAGTCCGTACAACTGGCCATCAGTGAACATGAAGTGGCCTTATCCTGCCCATTTACCTTTCTGGAAATCAGCCACTCTCTCTGCCTAGAACAGGGAATGGATTTTCCTCACCTTTCTTCAAAAGCTCTGAAGTTTTCTGTGATCTTTCCAATTGTATGGTATGATAAGCTTTTGCTGCCACTGAAGGGTAGAAGTCATTATGAATAGTGCCAACAAAACAGAAACATAACAATGAAAACGATATTTTAATTCAGAATAGGTATTTGAAAAGTTCACCTTTTCTAGCACAAATGGGGAAAAGAAAAAAAGGAAGGAAAAAAAAAAAAAAAAGCAGTCCTAAAACATCAAAACTGTGGCCAAAGAATTAGAAGAAACACTATTTTTCCAAAGCTGCAATGTTTTCCATTCATCTGGCTGGGCCAGCAGAGCACTGGAGACCTGGATGCACTGTACTCATGGCTGGTTCCCCTAAATGACCTGCAGGGAGATCTTCTTATCTCTATCCCTCTGTTTCTCCTTTCAATCTCTGTTTTGTCTGTTTGTATCACTAGCTCTCAAATCGCCACTGATATATGCACGTGCAGCACCCAGCACAACCTTGTTTCAGGCTCCAGCGGGACCTTTAGGCATTACCATCCTGTAAACAAATAACAAGGATAGTGAGTGTAATTACAATCGTCAAACTATTCCAGCTCCACATCATTAGCCATGCCCTGAGCTAAATAACATTTTAATCAGTTTGATATGTCATCTGTGGCTTTCTTCACTGTCACTTGCAATCCAGCAAACTCCTTCCTTCACGTTTCTAGATTAGACAGAGGGTTCTCAACTGCAGACATCCAATTCCCTGTTCAGGAAGCAGCGAGACCTTTCCTCTTCTCACAGATTTAAGATGATAGCCAAGCATCATGAGACACAGTGCGTATGTCTCCTAGGCCCATCCCATGAGAGCAGGACATTTACCACACATGAGAAGAAGACTTAATGCAGTGGCAAAGCAAAATACTCAGTGTCAAAGCCATGTCGAGATGATCATTAAAGACAGATCAAAATTACCCAATACAGGAGGAAAATCTATCGTTTGTAGAAGATTATGTTCTCTGATTATTAGTTTCAAAATTAGTTTTTCCTTTGGATTTGCTCTGAACTTAAACTTAGTTTGGAATGCCTTTGGTTTTGAATATTTCTGAAATCGTATTACTTCTCCTAAGTAAGTTGCTAGTCTGTTCTATTTACGTGAAATTCGAATAATATTGCGAAGTATCTGCCATCAGTTTTACTGTGTGCCAGGCTGAGTTCCCTGATGAATTTCAAATTTCAGATATGAAACAGTAAAGGTTAAAAAAAAAAAATGTTACAAAGGGTACTTCATGCAGTAGCATAAACTTCTGTTTTCTCAAAACTTGTATCAGTTCATCTCACCAGGACCAGCAGGGGAAGCACACTCTGCCTAGGCACTGGCAAAGGGACACAGTGAGAGTGTAGGGTCTCTTGCTGGGGCCATTCAAAATTTGACTGTACAAGCCCCTGAGCAATATGACAGGGCTTTAAAAATGGCCCTGCTTGAAGTACGCGGGTGATCTGGAGACCTCTAAGGTGCTTTCCAACAAAAGCTTTTCTATAATTGTATGAAATCACCTGCAATAGATTAACCCTGGTCATTATTCCTATCACAGGAAATAACTGTGACACCTGGGTAACAGGTGAGCTTACTGCGACACCAGGGAGAGCCTTCCTGTACTTAAAGGCAACCTGTAGGAAAGCTGGGGAGGGAGTCTTTATCAGGGCCTGGAGTGACAGGACAAGGAGTAACCGCTTTAAACTGAAAAGTAGCACCCAGAAAGAACGGAGTCACGCAACAGGATTCATTTCCAAAGAGCAGGGCCTTGAGCGGGTATATCACAATGACAGAGTTCATTTCCTTCCCAGTAGCTGGCACGTGCCGTTTTTTGGGATTTCGGGGCTACAGTGAGCTGCTAAGAGGGATGTCTTAGCTCTTGCAGGGCAGTGCTTCCACTAAGGCCAGGACTTTTCTGCATCTTCTACTGCCCTGCAAGCGAGGATGCTTGGGGCACACAGGAAGCTGGGAGGGGACACAGCTGCAGGGATTCCATAAGACACAAGCAAATGCAGCCTTGGCTTGGTGACACTTTCTCTTGATTACTGCTCAACACAAATTACCTCGAGCAAGTCTACTGTGAGGACTAAAGGAAAGAGACGTATGGATGCTGCTAAGCTCTTCTAGCTTGTACCAGGTAGGAAAGATACCTCTGTAGCAGGCGTGAAGAGGATAGCACTAATTAATTAGATGAGAAGCGGAGGAAAGGCACTTAGAGGTAGTGAAAAGCAGTTAATGTGATGTTCCGGGGAAGCTTCAGTCTGCTTAAGGAGTGGCAAGAACAAGCCTAAAGTCATAGCCAAATACAAGAAAGAGAGGAGGACACGCAGCATGAGAAGCTCCCGAGAGAAAGGAGCTCTGTTTTGGGTAAAAATCAGTCCCTTTTTCTATCATGGAGACATCCAAGGGCGTAGGACACGTGCACTTCAGGGAACCAAGAGATGCTGTGCATTTCTCTCGTCCCCCTGACACAGCCACTAGGTGACGATGCTTCCAATTCTCTCTAAAGAAACCTTGCTTTCTCAGGCCCAGGTGTCCAGCTGCACACCAAGGACGTCCCTGGCTCCCAGGCACAGTTCCCAGGCCCAAGGCCGAGCTCCCCTCCGAACCCCCATTCCAGCAGACCTTGCTCCTGGCATTGTGGAGCAGCCATTTCATGTCAGCCTTTTCTCCTGGCAGTCAGCTTAGCGCCGTAACCTCTGCCATCGGGGCGCCCGAGAGCCGTGTGAGGTCAGCAGAGAGTCACTGTCAGCCTTTGACCTCACAAAGGTGGGTGGCCATAAGTGCCCGGAGCGTCCAGCTCGCATTGAGTACTGCTGGTGGCACTCGAGGCGTGGAGGTCTGCATGGTGCAATGGGAGACGCCGATGTCCTGCTGCTGGAACAAGAGGCGCTGATGTGCTGCTGGTGCAGGAGGAGACGTGAAGGTGCTGCTGCTTAGAGGTGCTGAGGAGCGGGCAGCCTCAGCGGGCAGCTGAATCAGAGGGCAGGGAAGCCAAGCAGCTTCCTTCTCTGGGGAAGGGGGCACAGAGAAAGTGATTGGAAATGGGGTACAAGCCTTCAGTCTCTAAAAGCAATCCCTCAGATGTTTAGGCATAGTAAAGTTAGGTATATCTATTTGACTCTAGACCCCAACATGTTTGTTAGTGTTCTGGTTTGTCCACTGCTTTCTTGTGGGGGATTTGAGTTGGCCATTAGTGTTTAGGTGATGCTGACTTCATATCTATGGTGCACTTTATTCTTAAAATGGGAAGTTTCTACCAATTTCCCATCCAAACTTGCTCATAAGCCAACTGCAGTCATCATTTCAGATGTGTCTCCCAACTTACACATTTCCTATTTCTCCTTGATATTTACTCAAGAAATTCATTTACGTAGAGACAACATATTCTTCTCTCAACTGGCATCTGGCTGGGCAGAATGATGTCCTTTCATTCCCTTCCAGGCAATAGGCAACTTGTTCCTTCTGTCTTGTGAACTCTTCCTCCTAAGTTCAATGTGAATACAAGTGGCAGAACTGTGCCTCATGTCCCAAATGAGTGTCAGGGCTGCCTTGTCCAGTGTATTCATACTGGAGGGAAAAAAAAATGAATAGCCATACACACTATATAACCACTAAACTTTTTCAGTCCTCCTTGTGCTAACAGTGCATGAACGTGAGGTTTTGTTGTCATTTTTGTTTGTTTGTTTGCTTGCTTGCTTTAAACTCCTGACTGCCATATAGCAAACATGACAAAAAAACACCCTTTTTTGAGAATCTCTGAGAATGGCTCTGCTTTGTATTATCACCTGTCACTTCACCTGAACCATTTCAATCACAAGCGATAGCCTTCTGTCAGGCTTGGTAGTACTTCCCAACCTTATGTCCCCTGCAAATCTCAAAGCTCATGTGAGCTCATGTATCCGTAGATAATGTATCAGAAGCTCACAGAAGGTGAAATAGTTGTAATTCATCCCCTGTGTAGGGAAGAACTGGTCCTAGAAAGGAAAGCTATTAAATTATCTGGAAACAATTTAGCTCTGATAAATTATTTTGTAAATTACACATTACCCCCTCCTTCCCTGGTCTTAGCTGTTCTTGCTCCAAAACTTTGCATGGTGTTGATGTCAAACTAACAGGCCCACACTTGTCTGGATGACTCTTTACCCTCTTCTGGACAGAGGTGTATTTGTTACTCTCCCATTCTGGGGACTATCCCTGATTTGCACAATTGTTATGCATTTTTCCTACTTGACTTGTTGTTCTGTGTGCCAATGCTGTTAATAGGCTAGGTAGATATCAGCTTTTCATTTTTCACTTGAATCACTATAGATTGTTATTTCACCTCAGATGATGTTGCGCCTAGTGCCCTACCCTCCTTTTCAATGGGAGTCCTGTCACTGCCCTTAATATCACATTGTTGTTGCTGTTAGATGCAGGAAATAAGATTTGCAGCATTTGAGACATCAGTAACTTTTGATCTATTTTTGCCTCAAGTGTGCAACTGTCCTAATTTGTTCTCTTTGTTCCCCCTGGTTTCTGTGGCTTAAGTACCACTTACTATTATTGTTTAATTTCCTATGTGAAGGAGGTTTTTGGTCATTCTTACTTTATTTCTGCAGTTTTTAACCTCTGAAACATGCCTTTTCTCATCGCTTTTTTCCTGTTTGAATTTTGAATTTTAACTATGCCTTCTCTGCACTCAAGTCCCAGAGCTGCTTAGTCAGACTCAATTATTCATTTCCTTAGATTTCAAAGTTTGCATTTCTAAGCCTCAGAACCTTCATTCTAAACCTGGTTTTGTCTGTCGTGAAATGTAAAATGAGAAAAGTCAGCTCATGATCACACTTTATTCAAATTTTACTACATTTAAACCCATACAGGAGCCAAGTCTAAAATGGTCTTATATTTTTTCACTTTTGGGAAGAAATCCATCACATAGTATACCTCTATGAACATAAGTGGTAATTATCTTTCAATCTTTTGCTGGGAAGTTAAAGTCTCCCATAATTCCCATTATTGTTTACGTGTCTGATAACTGTACAGAGATAATTCACTATTAGACTGGAGCTAAGAGCAAAGAGCAGGCTAGCAAGGCTGTCTATCTTTAGCAGTGATTTGCACAAAACCACTCTTTTGCTGACCCATAACATTTAATTTCTCTATCCTCTGCTTCTTGCTAACACAAAGCACCATCTTATTCCATCCATTTGCCTTGGTTTCCAGCCTTCCTGAGATTTATCAGTACTTGTATGACATTCATGCCTTTGTTTCACCCTTCCTGTGTTGACACTTGTCATAACAGTTTTAGATCCTGAACATGATCATCTCAAAGTTTGCCTGACAGTTAGGTCTTCCTCACATTGTCATAGAGTATCAGGTCTCTACCACTTGAAATAGATTGGATTGGATTAGATTATTGGCACCGTCTCTTGTGCTGGTAGTCCATTATCTTCACAGTCCGTACAACTGGCCATCAGTGAACATGAAGTGGCCTTATCCTGCCCATTTACCTTTCTGGAAATCAGCCACTCTCTCTGCCTAGAACAGGGAATGGATTTTCCTCACCTATCTTCAAAAGCTCTGAAGTTTTCTGTGATCTTTCCAATTGTATGGTATGATAAGCTTTTGCTGCCACCGAAGGGTAGAAGTCATTATGAATAGTGCCAACAAAACAGAAACATAACAATGAAAACGATATTTTAATTCAGAATAGGTATTTGAAAAGTTCACCTTTTCTAGCACAAATGGGGAAAAGAAAAAAAGGAAGGAAAAAAAAAAAAAAAAGCAGTCCTAAAACATCAAAACTGTGGCCAAAGAATTAGAAGAAACACTATTTTTCCAAAGCTGCAATGTTTTCCATTCATCTGGCTGGGCCAGCAGAGCACTGGAGACCTGGATGCACTGTACTCATGGCTGGTTCCCCTAAATGACCTGCAGGGAGATCTTCTTATCTCTATCCCTCTGTTTCTCCTTTCAATCTCTGTTTTGTCTGTTTGTATCACTAGCTCTCAAATCGCCACTGATATATGCACGTGCAGCACCCAGCACAACCTTGTTTCAGGCTCCAGCGGGACCTTTAGGCATTACCATCCTGTAAACAAATAACAATGATAGTGAGTGTAATTACA
Source organism: Anser anser (assembly GCF_964211835.1). NCBI lineage: Eukaryota > Metazoa > Chordata > Aves > Anseriformes > Anatidae > Anser > Anser anser. Next base: position 686,908 of record NW_028154218.1, on the reverse strand, counting down.
ATCGTCAAACTATTCCAGCTCCACATCATTAGCCATGCCCTGAGCTAAATAACATTTTAATCAGTTTGATATGTCATCTGTGGCTTTCTTCACTGTCACTTGCAATCCAGCAAACTCCTTCCTTCACGTTTCTAGATTAGACAGAGGGTTCTCAACTGCAGACATCCAATTCCCTGTTCAGGAAGCAGCGAGACCTTTCCTCTTCTCACAGATTTAAGATGATAGCCAAGCATCATGAGACACAGTGCGTATGTCTCCTAGGCCCATCCCATGAGAGCAGGACATTTACCACACATGAGAAGAAGACTTAATGCAGTGGCAAAGCAAAATACTCAGTGTCAAAGCCATGTCGAGATGATCATTAAAGACAGATCAAAATTACCCAATACAGGAGGAAAATCTATCGTTTGTAGAAGATTATGTTCTCTGATTATTAGTTTCAAAATTAGTTTTTCCTTTGGATTTGCTCTGAACTTAAACTTAGTTTGGAATGCCTTTGGTTTTGAATATTTCTGAAATCGTATTACTTCTCCTAAGTAAGTTGCTAGTCTGTTCTATTTACGTGAAATTCGAATAATATTGCGAAGTATCTGCCATCAGTTTTACTGTGTGCCAGGCTGAGTTCCCTGATGAATTTCAAATTTCAGATATGAAACAGTAAAGGTTAAAAAAAAAAATGTTACAAAGGGTACTTCATGCAGTAGCATAAACTTCTGTTTTCTCAAAACTTGTATCAGTTCATCTCACCAGGACCAGCAGGGGAAGCACACTCTGCCTAGGCACTGGCAAAGGGACACAGTGAGAGTGTAGGGTCTCTTGCTGGGGCCATTCAAAATTTGACTGTACAAGCCCCTGAGCAATATGACAGGGCTTTAAAAATGGCCCTGCTTGAAGTACGCGGGTGATCTGGAGACCTCTAAGGTGCTTTCCAACAAAAGCTTTTCTATAATTGTATGAAATCACCTGCAATAGATTAACCCTGGTCATTATTCCTATCACAGGAAATAACTGTGACACCTGGGTAACAGGTGAGCTTACTGCGACACCAGGGAGAGCCTTCCTGTACTTAAAGGCAACCTGTAGGAAAGCTGGGGAGGGAGTCTTTATCAGGGCCTGGAGTGACAGGACAAGGAGTAACCGCTTTAAACTGAAAAGTAGCACCCAGAAAGAACGGAGTCACGCAACAGGATTCATTTCCAAAGAGCAGGGCCTTGAGCGGGTATATCACAATGACAGAGTTCATTTCCTTCCCAGTAGCTGGCACGTGCCGTTTTTTGGGATTTCGGGGCTACAGTGAGCTGCTAAGAGGGATGTCTTAGCTCTTGCAGGGCAGTGCTTCCACTAAGGCCAGGACTTTTCTGCATCTTCTACTGCCCTGCAAGCGAGGATGCTTGGGGCACACAGGAAGCTGGGAGGGGACACAGCTGCAGGGATTCCATAAGACACAAGCAAATGCAGCCTTGGCTTGGTGACACTTTCTCTTGATTACTGCTCAACACAAATTACCTCGAGCAAGTCTACTGTGAGGACTAAAGGAAAGAGACGTATGGATGCTGCTAAGCTCTTCTAGCTTGTACCAGGTAGGAAAGATACCTCTGTAGCAGGCGTGAAGAGGATAGCACTAATTAATTAGATGAGAAGCGGAGGAAAGGCACTTAGAGGTAGTGAAAAGCAGTTAATGTGATGTTCCGGGGAAGCTTCAGTCTGCTTAAGGAGTGGCAAGAACAAGCCTAAAGTCATAGCCAAATACAAGAAAGAGAGGAGGACACGCAGCATGAGAAGCTCCCGAGAGAAAGGAGCTCTGTTTTGGGTAAAAATCAGTCCCTTTTTCTATCATGGAGACATCCAAGGGCGTAGGACACGTGCACTTCAGGGAACCAAGAGATGCTGTGCATTTCTCTCGTCCCCCTGACACAGCCACTAGGTGACGATGCTTCCAATTCTCTCTAAAGAAACCTTGCTTTCTCAGGCCCAGGTGTCCAGCTGCACACCAAGGACGTCCCTGGCTCCCAGGCACAGTTCCCAGGCCCAAGGCCGAGCTCGCCTCCGAACCCCCATTCCAGCAGACCTTGCTCCTGGCATTGTGGAGCAGCCATTTCATGTCAGCCTTTTCTCCTGGCAGTCAGCTTAGCGCCGTAACCTCTGCCATCGGGGCGCCCGAGAGCCGTGTGAGGTCAGCAGAGAGTCACTGTCAGCCTTTGACCTCACAAAGGTGGGTGGCCATAAGTGCCCGGAGCGTCCAGCTCGCATTGAGTACTGCTGGTGGCACTCGAGGCGTGGAGGTCTGCATGGTGCAATGGGAGACGCCGATGTCCTGCTGCTGGAACAAGAGGCGCTGATGTGCTGCTGGTGCAGGAGGAGACGTGAAGGTGCTGCTGCTTAGAGGTGCTGAGGAGCGGGCAGCCTCAGCGGGCAGCTGAATCAGAGGGCAGGGAAGCCAAGCAGCTTCCTTCTCTGGGGAAGGGGGCACAGAGAAAGTGATTGGAAATGGGGTACAAGCCTTCAGCCTCTAAAAGCAATCCCTCAGATGTTTAGGCATAGTAAAGTTAGGTATATCTATTTGACTCTAGACCCCAACATGTTTGTTAGTGTTCTGGTTTGTCCACTGCTTTCTTGTGGGGGATTTGAGTTGGCCATTAGTGTTTAGGTGATGCTGACTTCATATCTATGGTGCACTTTATTCTTAAAATGGGAAGTTTCTACCAATTTCCCATCCAAACTTGCTCATAAGCCAACTGCAGTCATCATTTCAGATGTGTCTCCCAACTTACACATTTCCTATTTCTCCTTGATATTTACTCAAGAAATTCATTTACGTAGAGACAACATATTCTTCTCTCAACTGGCATCTGGCTGGGCAGAATGATGTCCTTTCATTCCCTTCCAGGCAATAGGCAACTTGTTCCTTCTGTCTTGTGAACTCTTCCTCCTAAGTTCAATGTGAATACAAGTGGCAGAACTGTGCCTCATGTCCCAAATGAGTGTCAGGGCTGCCTTGTCCAGTGTATTCATACTGGAGGGAAAAAAAAATGAATAGCCATACACACTATATAACCACTAAACTTTTTCAGTCCTCCTTGTGCTAACAGTGCATGAACGTGAGGTTTTGTTGTCATTTTTGTTTGTTTGTTTGCTTGCTTGCTTTAAACTCCTGACTGCCATATAGCAAACATGACAAAAAAACACCCTTTTTTGAGAATCTCTGAGAATGGCTCTGCTTTGTATTATCACCTGTCACTTCACCTGAACCATTTCAATCACAAGCGATAGCCTTCTGTCAGGCTTGGTAGTACTTCCCAACCTTATGTCCCCTGCAAATCTCAAAGCTCATGTGAGCTCATGTATCCGTAGATAATGTATCAGAAGCTCACAGAAGGTGAAATAGTTGTAATTCATCCCCTGTGTAGGGAAGAACTGGTCCTAGAAAGGAAAGCTATTAAATTATCTGGAAACAATTTAGCTCTGATAAATTATTTTGTAAATTACACATTACCCCCTCCTTCCCTGGTCTTAGCTGTTCTTGCTCCAAAACTTTGCATGGTGTTGATGTCAAACTAACAGGCCCACACTTGTCTGGATGACTCTTTACCCTCTTCTGGACAGAGGTGTATTTGTTACTCTCCCATTCTGGGGACTATCCCTGATTTGCACAATTGTTATGCATTTTTCCTACTTGACTTGTTGTTCTGTGTGCCAATGCTGTTAATAGGCTAGGTAGATATCAGCTTTTCATTTTTCACTTGAATCACTATAGATTGTTATTTCACCTCAGATGATGTTGCGCCTAGTGCCCTACCCTCCTTTTCAATGGGAGTCCTGTCACTGCCCTTAATATCACATTGTTGTTGCTGTTAGATGCAGGAAATAAGATTTGCAGCATTTGAGACATCAGTAACTTTTGATCTATTTTTGCCTCAAGTGTGCAACTGTCCTAATTTGTTCTCTTTGTTCCCCCTGGTTTCTGTGGCTTAAGTACCACTTACTATTATTGTTTAATTTCCTATGTGAAGGAGGTTTTTGGTCATTCTTACTTTATTTCTGCAGTTTTTAACCTCTGAAACATGCCTTTTCTCATCGCTTTTTTCCTGTTTGAATTTTGAATTTTAACTATGCCTTCTCTGCACTCAAGTCCCAGAGCTGCTTAGTCAGACTCAATTATTCATTTCCTTAGATTTCAAAGTTTGCATTTCTAAGCCTCAGAACCTTCATTCTAAACCTGGTTTTGTCTGTCGTGAAATGTAAAATGAGAAAAGTCAGCTCATGATCACACTTTATTCAAATTTTACTACATTTAAACCCATACAGGAGCCAAGTCTAAAATGGTCTTATATTTTTTCACTTTTGGGAAGAAATCCATCACATAGTATACCTCTATGAACATAAGTGGTAATTATCTTTCAATCTTTTGCTGGGAAGTTAAAGTCTCCCATAATTCCCATTATTGTTTACGTGTCTGATAACTGTACAGAGATAATTCACTATTAGACTGGAGCTAAGAGCAAAGAGCAGGCTAGCAAGGCTGTCTATCTTTAGCAGTGATTTGCACAAAACCACTCTTTTGCTGACCCATAACATTTAATTTCTCTATCCTCTGCTTCTTGCTAACACAAAGCACCATCTTATTCCATCCATTTGCCTTGGTTTCCAGCCTTCCTGAGATTTATCAGTACTTGTATGACATTCATGCCTTTGTTTCACCCTTCCTGTGTTGACACTTGTCATAACAGTTTTAGATCCTGAACATGATCATCTCAAAGTTTGCCTGACAGTTAGGTCTTCCTCACATTGTCATAGAGTATCAGGTCTCTACCACTTGAAATAGATTGGATTGGATTAGATTATTGGCACCGTCTCTTGTGCTGGTAGTCCATTATCTTCACAGTCCGTACAACTGGCCATCAGTGAACATGAAGTGGCCTTATCCTGCCCATTTACCTTTCTGGAAATCAGCCACTCTCTCTGCCTAGAACAGGGAATGGATTTTCCTCACCTTTCTTCAAAAGCTCTGAAGTTTTCTGTGATCTTTCCAATTGTATGGTATGATAAGCTTTTGCTGCCACTGAAGGGTAGAAGTCATTATGAATAGTGCCAACAAAACAGAAACATAACAATGAAAACGATATTTTAATTCAGAATAGGTATTTGAAAAGTTCACCTTTTCTAGCACAAATGGGGAAAAGAAAAAAAGGAAGGAAAAAAAAAAAAAAAAGCAGTCCTAAAACATCAAAACTGTGGCCAAAGAATTAGAAGAAACACTATTTTTCCAAAGCTGCAATGTTTTCCATTCATCTGGCTGGGCCAGCAGAGCACTGGAGACCTGGATGCACTGTACTCATGGCTGGTTCCCCTAAATGACCTGCAGGGAGATCTTCTTATCTCTATCCCTCTGTTTCTCCTTTCAATCTCTGTTTTGTCTGTTTGTATCACTAGCTCTCAAATCGCCACTGATATATGCACGTGCAGCACCCAGCACAACCTTGTTTCAGGCTCCAGCGGGACCTTTAGGCATTACCATCCTGTAAACAAATAACAAGGATAGTGAGTGTAATTACAATCGTCAAACTATTCCAGCTCCACATCATTAGCCATGCCCTGAGCTAAATAACATTTTAATCAGTTTGATATGTCATCTGTGGCTTTCTTCACTGTCACTTGCAATCCAGCAAACTCCTTCCTTCACGTTTCTAGATTAGACAGAGGGTTCTCAACTGCAGACATCCAATTCCCTGTTCAGGAAGCAGCGAGACCTTTCCTCTTCTCACAGATTTAAGATGATAGCCAAGCATCATGAGACACAGTGCGTATGTCTCCTAGGCCCATCCCATGAGAGCAGGACATTTACCACACATGAGAAGAAGACTTAATGCAGTGGCAAAGCAAAATACTCAGTGTCAAAGCCATGTCGAGATGATCATTAAAGACAGATCAAAATTACCCAATACAGGAGGAAAATCTATCGTTTGTAGAAGATTATGTTCTCTGATTATTAGTTTCAAAATTAGTTTTTCCTTTGGATTTGCTCTGAACTTAAACTTAGTTTGGAATGCCTTTGGTTTTGAATATTTCTGAAATCGTATTACTTCTCCTAAGTAAGTTGCTAGTCTGTTCTATTTACGTGAAATTCGAATAATATTGCGAAGTATCTGCCATCAGTTTTACTGTGTGCCAGGCTGAGTTCCCTGATGAATTTCAAATTTCAGATATGAAACAGTAAAGGTTAAAAAAAAAAAATGTTACAAAGGGTACTTCATGCAGTAGCATAAACTTCTGTTTTCTCAAAACTTGTATCAGTTCATCTCACCAGGACCAGCAGGGGAAGCACACTCTGCCTAGGCACTGGCAAAGGGACACAGTGAGAGTGTAGGGTCTCTTGCTGGGGCCATTCAAAATTTGACTGTACAAGCCCCTGAGCAATATGACAGGGCTTTAAAAATGGCCCTGCTTGAAGTACGCGGGTGATCTGGAGACCTCTAAGGTGCTTTCCAACAAAAGCTTTTCTATAATTGTATGAAATCACCTGCAATAGATTAACCCTGGTCATTATTCCTATCACAGGAAATAACTGTGACACCTGGGTAACAGGTGAGCTTACTGCGACACCAGGGAGAGCCTTCCTGTACTTAAAGGCAACCTGTAGGAAAGCTGGGGAGGGAGTCTTTATCAGGGCCTGGAGTGACAGGACAAGGAGTAACCGCTTTAAACTGAAAAGTAGCACCCAGAAAGAACGGAGTCACGCAACAGGATTCATTTCCAAAGAGCAGGGCCTTGAGCGGGTATATCACAATGACAGAGTTCATTTCCTTCCCAGTAGCTGGCACGTGCCGTTTTTTGGGATTTCGGGGCTACAGTGAGCTGCTAAGAGGGATGTCTTAGCTCTTGCAGGGCAGTGCTTCCACTAAGGCCAGGACTTTTCTGCATCTTCTACTGCCCTGCAAGCGAGGATGCTTGGGGCACACAGGAAGCTGGGAGGGGACACAGCTGCAGGGATTCCATAAGACACAAGCAAATGCAGCCTTGGCTTGGTGACACTTTCTCTTGATTACTGCTCAACACAAATTACCTCGAGCAAGTCTACTGTGAGGACTAAAGGAAAGAGACGTATGGATGCTGCTAAGCTCTTCTAGCTTGTACCAGGTAGGAAAGATACCTCTGTAGCAGGCGTGAAGAGGATAGCACTAATTAATTAGATGAGAAGCGGAGGAAAGGCACTTAGAGGTAGTGAAAAGCAGTTAATGTGATGTTCCGGGGAAGCTTCAGTCTGCTTAAGGAGTGGCAAGAACAAGCCTAAAGTCATAGCCAAATACAAGAAAGAGAGGAGGACACGCAGCATGAGAAGCTCCCGAGAGAAAGGAGCTCTGTTTTGGGTAAAAATCAGTCCCTTTTTCTATCATGGAGACATCCAAGGGCGTAGGACACGTGCACTTCAGGGAACCAAGAGATGCTGTGCATTTCTCTCGTCCCCCTGACACAGCCACTAGGTGACGATGCTTCCAACTCTCTCTAAAGAAACCTTGCTTTCTCAGGCCCAGGTGTCCAGCTGCACACCAAGGACGTCCCTGGCTCCCAGGCACAGTTCCCAGGCCCAAGGCCGAGCTCCCCTCCGAACCCCCATTCCAGCAGACCTTGCTCCTGGCATTGTGGAGCAGCCATTTCATGTCAGCCTTTTCTCCTGGCAGTCAGCTTAGCGCCGTAACCTCTGCCATCGGGGCGCCCGAGAGCCGTGTGAGGTCAGCAGAGAGTCACTGTCAGCCTTTGACCTCACAAAGGTGGGTGGCCATAAGTGCCCGGAGCGTCCAGCTCGCATTGAGTACTGCTGGTGGCACTCGAGGCGTGGAGGTCTGCATGGTGCAATGGGAGACGCCGATGTCCTGCTGCTGGAACAAGAGGCGCTGATGTGCTGCTGGTGCAGGAGGAGACGTGAAGGTGCTGCTGCTTAGAGGTGCTGAGGAGCGGGCAGCCTCAGCGGGCAGCTGAATCAGAGGGCAGGGAAGCCAAGCAGCTTCCTTCTCTGGGGAAGGGGGCACAGAGAAAGTGATTGGAAATGGGGTACAAGCCTTCAGTCTCTAAAAGCAATCCCTCAGATGTTTAGGCATAGTAAAGTTAGGTATATCTATTTGACTCTAGACCCCAACATGTTTGTTAGTGTTCTGGTTTGTCCACTGCTTTCTTGTGGGGGATTTGAGTTGGCCATTAGTGTTTAGGTGATGCTGACTTCATATCTATGGTGCACTTTATTCTTAAAATGGGAAGTTTCTACCAATTTCCCATCCAAACTTGCTCATAAGCCAACTGCAGTCATCATTTCAGATGTGTCTCCCAACTTACACATTTCCTATTTCTCCTTGATATTTACTCAAGAAATTCATTTACGTAGAGACAACATATTCTTCTCTCAACTGGCATCTGGCTGGGCAGAATGATGTCCTTTCATTCCCTTCCAGGCAATAGGCAACTTGTTCCTTCTGTCTTGTGAACTCTTCCTCCTAAGTTCAATGTGAATACAAGTGGCAGAACTGTGCCTCATGTCCCAAATGAGTGTCAGGGCTGCCTTGTCCAGTGTATTCATACTGGAGGGAAAAAAAAATGAATAGCCATACACACTATATAACCACTAAACTTTTTCAGTCCTCCTTGTGCTAACAGTGCATGAACGTGAGGTTTTGTTGTCATTTTTGTTTGTTTGTTTGCTTGCTTGCTTTAAACTCCTGACTGCCATATAGCAAACATGACAAAAAAACACCCTTTTTTGAGAATCTCTGAGAATGGCTCTGCTTTGTATTATCACCTGTCACTTCACCTGAACCATTTCAATCACAAGCGATAGCCTTCTGTCAGGCTTGGTAGTACTTCCCAACCTTATGTCCCCTGCAAATCTCAAAGCTCATGTGAGCTCATGTATCCGTAGATAATGTATCAGAAGCTCACAGAAGGTGAAATAGTTGTAATTCATCCCCTGTGTAGGGAAGAACTGGTCCTAGAAAGGAAAGCTATTAAATTATCTGGAAACAATTTAGCTCTGATAAATTATTTTGTAAATTACACATTACCCCCTCCTTCCCTGGTCTTAGCTGTTCTTGCTCCAAAACTTTGCATGGTGTTGATGTCAAACTAACAGGCCCACACTTGTCTGGATGACTCTTTACCCTCTTCTGGACAGAGGTGTATTTGTTACTCTCCCATTCTGGGGACTATCCCTGATTTGCACAATTGTTATGCATTTTTCCTACTTGACTTGTTGTTCTGTGTGCCAATGCTGTTAATAGGCTAGGTAGATATCAGCTTTTCATTTTTCACTTGAATCACTATAGATTGTTATTTCACCTCAGATGATGTTGCGCCTAGTGCCCTACCCTCCTTTTCAATGGGAGTCCTGTCACTGCCCTTAATATCACATTGTTGTTGCTGTTAGATGCAGGAAATAAGATTTGCAGCATTTGAGACATCAGTAACTTTTGATCTATTTTTGCCTCAAGTGTACAACTGTCCTAATTTGTTCTCTTTGTTCCCCCTGGTTTCTGTGGCTTAAGTACCACTTACTATTATTGTTTAATTTCCTATGTGAAGGAGGTTTTTGGTCATTCTTACTTTATTTCTGCAGTTTTTAACCTCTGAAACATGCCTTTTCTCATCGCTTTTTTCCTGTTTGAATTTTGAATTTTAACTATGCCTTCTCTGCACTCAAGTCCCAGAGCTGCTTAGTCAGACTCAATTATTCATTTCCTTAGATTTCAAAGTTTGCATTTCTAAGCCTCAGAACCTTCATTCTAAACCTGGTTTTGTCTGTCGTGAAATGTAAAATGAGAAAAGTCAGCTCATGATCACACTTTATTCAAATTTTACTACATTTAAACCCATACAGGAGCCAAGTCTAAAATGGTCTTATATTTTTTCACTTTTGGGAAGAAATCCATCACATAGTATACCTCTATGAACATAAGTGGTAATTATCTTTCAATCTTTTGCTGGGAAGTTAAAGTCTCCCATAATTCCCATTATTGTTTACGTGTCTGATAACTGTACAGAGATAATTCACTATTAGACTGGAGCTAAGAGCAAAGAGCAGGCTAGCAAGGCTGTCTATCTTTAGCAGTGATTTGCACAAAACCACTCTTTTGCTGACCCATAACATTTAATTTCTCTATCCTCTGCTTCTTGCTAACACAAAGCACCATCTTATTCCATCCATTTGCCTTGGTTTCCAGCCTTCCTGAGATTTATCAGTACTTGTATGACATTCATGCCTTTGTTTCACCCTTCCTGTGTTGACACTTGTCATAACAGTTTTAGATCCTGAACATGATCATCTCAAAGTTTGCCTGACAGTTAGGTCTTCCTCACATTGTCATAGAGTATCAGGTCTCTACCACTTGAAATAGATTGGATTGGATTAGATTATTGGCACCGTCTCTTGTGCTGGTAGTCCATTATCTTCACAGTCCGTACAACTGGCCATCAGTGAACATGAAGTGGCCTTATCCTGCCCATTTACCTTTCTGGAAATCAGCCACTCTCTCTGCCTAGAACAGGGAATGGATTTTCCTCACCTTTCTTCAAAAGCTCTGAAGTTTTCTGTGATCTTTCCAATTGTATGGTATGATAAGCTTTTGCTGCCACTGAAGGGTAGAAGTCATTATGAATAGTGCCAACAAAACAGAAACATAACAATGAAAACGATATTTTAATTCAGAATAGGTATTTGAAAAGTTCACCTTTTCTAGCACAAATGGGGAAAAGAAAAAAAGGAAGGAAAAAAAAAAAAAAAAAGCAGTCCTAAAACATCAAAACTGTGGCCAAAGAATTAGAAGAAACACTATTTTTCCAAAGCTGCAATGTTTTCCATTCATCTGGCTGGGCCAGCAGAGCACTGGAGACCTGGATGCACTGTACTCATGGCTGGTTCCCCTAAATGACCTGCAGGGAGATCTTCTTATCTCTATCCCTCTGTTTCTCCTTTCAATCTCTGTTTTGTCTGTTTGTATCACTAGCTCTCAAATCGCCACTGATATATGCACGTGCAGCACCCAGCACAACCTTGTTTCAGGCTCCAGCGGGACCTTTAGGCATTACCATCCTGTAAACAAATAACAAGGATAGTGAGTGTAATTACAATCGTCAAACTATTCCAGCTCCACATCATTAGCCATGCCCTGAGCTAAATAACATTTTAATCAGTTTGATATGTCATCTGTGGCTTTCTTCACTGTCACTTGCAATCCAGCAAACTCCTTCCTTCACGTTTCTAGATTAGACAGAGGGTTCTCAACTGCAGACATCCAATTCCCTGTTCAGGAAGCAGCGAGACCTTTCCTCTTCTCACAGATTTAAGATGATAGCCAAGCATCATGAGACACAGTGCGTATGTCTCCTAGGCCCATCCCATGAGAGCAGGACATTTACCACACATGAGAAGAAGACTTAATGCAGTGGCAAAGCAAAATACTCAGTGTCAAAGCCATGTCGAGATGATCATTAAAGACAGATCAAAATTACCCAATACAGGAGGAAAATCTATCGTTTGTAGAAGATTATGTTCTCTGATTATTAGTTTCAAAATTAGTTTTTCCTTTGGATTTGCTCTGAACTTAAACTTAGTTTGGAATGCCTTTGGTTTTGAATATTTCTGAAATCGTATTACTTCTCCTAAGTAAGTTGCTAGTCTGTTCTATTTACGTGAAATTCGAATAATATTGCGAAGTATCTGCCATCAGTTTTACTGTGTGCCAGGCTGAGTTCCCTGATGAATTTCAAATTTCAGATATGAAACAGTAAAGGTTAAAAAAAAAAATGTTACAAAGGGTACTTCATGCGGTAGCATAAACTTCTGTTTTCTCAAAACTTGTATCAGTTCATCTCACCAGGACCAGCAGGGGAAGCACACTCTGCCTAGGCACTGGCAAAGGGACACAGTGAGAGTGTAGGGTCTCTTGCTGGGGCCATTCAAAATTTGACTGTACAAGCCCCTGAGCAATATGACAGGGCTTTAAAAATGGCCCTGCTTGAAGTACGCGGGTGATCTGGAGACCTCTAAGGTGCTTTCCAACAAAAGCTTTTCTATAATTGTATGAAATCACCTGCAATAGATTAACCCTGGTCATTATTCCTATCACAGGAAATAACTGTGACACCTGGGTAACAGGTGAGCTTACTGCGACACCAGGGAGAGCCTTCCTGTACTTAAAGGCAACCTGTAGGAAAGCTGGGGAGGGAGTCTTTATCAGGGCCTGGAGTGACAGGACAAGGAGTAACCGCTTTAAACTGAAAAGTAGCACCCAGAAAGAACGGAGTCACGCAACAGGATTCATTTCCAAAGAGCAGGGCCTTGAGCGGGTATATCACAATGACAGAGTTCATTTCCTTCCCAGTAGCTGGCACGTGCCGTTTTTTGGGATTTCGGGGCTACAGTGAGCTGCTAAGAGGGATGTCTTAGCTCTTGCAGGGCAGTGCTTCCACTAAGGCCAGGACTTTTCTGCATCTTCTACTGCCCTGCAAGCGAGGATGCTTGGGGCACACAGGAAGCTGGGAGGGGACACAGCTGCAGGGATTCCATAAGACACAAGCAAATGCAGCCTTGGCTTGGTGACACTTTCTCTTGATTACTGCTCAACACAAATTACCTCGAGCAAGTCTACTGTGAGGACTAAAGGAAAGAGACGTATGGATGCTGCTAAGCTCTTCTAGCTTGTACCAGGTAGGAAAGATACCTCTGTAGCAGGCGTGAAGAGGATAGCACTAATTAATTAGATGAGAAGCGGAGGAAAGGCACTTAGAGGTAGTGAAAAGCAGTTAATGTGATGTTCCGGGGAAGCTTCAGTCTGCTTAAGGAGTGGCAAGAACAAGCCTAAAGTCATAGCCAAATACAAGAAAGAGAGGAGGACACGCAGCATGAGAAGCTCCCGAGAGAAAGGAGCTCTGTTTTGGGTAAAAATCAGTCCCTTTTTCTATCATGGAGACATCCAAGGGCGTAGGACACGTGCACTTCAGGGAACCAAGAGATGCTGTGCATTTCTCTCGTCCCCCTGACACAGCCACTAGGTGACGATGCTTCCAATTCTCTCTAAAGAAACCTTGCTTTCTCAGGCCCAGGTGTCCAGCTGCACACCAAGGACGTCCCTGGCTCCCAGGCACAGTTCCCAGGCCCAAGGCCGAGCTCCCCTCCGAACCCCCATTCCAGCAGACCTTGCTCCTGGCATTGTGGAGCAGCCATTTCATGTCAGCCTTTTCTCCTGGCAGTCAGCTTAGCGCCGTAACCTCTGCCATCGGGGCGCCCGAGAGCCGTGTGAGGTCAGCAGAGAGTCACTGTCAGCCTTTGACCTCACAAAGGTGGGTGGCCATAAGTGCCCGGAGCGTCCAGCTCGCATTGAGTACTGCTGGTGGCACTCGAGGCGTGGAGGTCTGCATGGTGCAATGGGAGACGCCGATGTCCTGCTGCTGGAACAAGAGGCGCTGATGTGCTGCTGGTGCAGGAGGAGACGTGAAGGTGCTGCTGCTTAGAGGTGCTGAGGAGCGGGCAGCCTCAGCGGGCAGCTGAATCAGAGGGCAGGGAAGCCAAGCAGCTTCCTTCTCTGGGGAAGGGGGCACAGAGAAAGTGATTGGAAATGGGGTACAAGCCTTCAGTCTCTAAAAGCAATCCCTCAGATGTTTAGGCATAGTAAAGTTAGGTATATCTATTTGACTCTAGACCCCAACATGTTTGTTAGTGTTCTGGTTTGTCCACTGCTTTCTTGTGGGGGATTTGAGTTGGCCATTAGTGTTTAGGTGATGCTGACTTCATATCTATGGTGCACTTTATTCTTAAAATGGGAAGTTTCTACCAATTTCCCATCCAAACTTGCTCATAAGCCAACTGCAGTCATCATTTCAGATGTGTCTCCCAACTTACACATTTCCTATTTCTCCTTGATATTTACTCAAGAAATTCATTTACGTAGAGACAACATATTCTTCTCTCAACTGGCATCTGGCTGGGCAGAATGATGTCCTTTCATTCCCTTCCAGGCAATAGGCAACTTGTTCCTTCTGTCTTGTGAACTCTTCCTCCTAAGTTCAATGTGAATACAAGTGGCAGAACTGTGCCTCATGTCCCAAATGAGTGTCAGGGCTGCCTTGTCCAGTGTATTCATACTGGAGGGAAAAAAAAATGAATAGCCATACACACTATATAACCACTAAACTTTTTCAGTCCTCCTTGTGCTAACAGTGCATGAACGTGAGGTTTTGTTGTCATTTTTGTTTGTTTGTTTGCTTGCTTGCTTTAAACTCCTGACTGCCATATAGCAAACATGACAAAAAAACACCCTTTTTTGAGAATCTCTGAGAATGGCTCTGCTTTGTATTATCACCTGTCACTTCACCTGAACCATTTCAATCACAAGCGATAGCCTTCTGTCAGGCTTGGTAGTACTTCCCAACCTTATGTCCCCTGCAAATCTCAAAGCTCATGTGAGCTCATGTATCCGTAGATAATGTATCAGAAGCTCACAGAAGGTGAAATAGTTGTAATTCATCCCCTGTGTAGGGAAGAACTGGTCCTAGAAAGGAAAGCTATTAAATTATCTGGAAACAATTTAGCTCTGATAAATTATTTTGTAAATTACACATTACCCCCTCCTTCCCTGGTCTTAGCTGTTCTTGCTCCAAAACTTTGCATGGTGTTGATGTCAAACTAACAGGCCCACACTTGTCTGGATGACTCTTTACCCTCTTCTGGACAGAGGTGTATTTGTTACTCTCCCATTCTGGGGACTATCCCTGATTTGCACAATTGTTATGCATTTTTCCTACTTGACTTGTTGTTCTGTGTGCCAATGCTGTTAATAGGCTAGGTAGATATCAGCTTTTCATTTTTCACTTGAATCACTATAGATTGTTATTTCACCTCAGATGATGTTGCGCCTAGTGCCCTACCCTCCTTTTCAATGGGAGTCCTGTCACTGCCCTTAATATCACATTGTTGTTGCTGTTAGATGCAGGAAATAAGATTTGCAGCATTTGAGACATCAGTAACTTTTGATCTATTTTTGCCTCAAGTGTACAACTGTCCTAATTTGTTCTCTTTGTTCCCCCTGGTTTCTGTGGCTTAAGTACCACTTACTATTATTGTTTAATTTCCTATGTGAAGGAGGTTTTTGGTCATTCTTACTTTATTTCTGCAGTTTTTAACCTCTGAAACATGCCTTTTCTCATCGCTTTTTTCCTGTTTGAATTTTGAATTTTAACTATGCCTTCTCTGCACTCAAGTCCCAGAGCTGCTTAGTCAGACTCAATTATTCATTTCCTTAGATTTCAAAGTTTGCATTTCTAAGCCTCAGAACCTTCATTCTAAACCTGGTTTTGTCTGTCGTGAAATGTAAAATGAGAAAAGTCAGCTCATGATCACACTTTATTCAAATTTTACTACATTTAAACCCATACAGGAGCCAAGTCTAAAATGGTCTTATATTTTTTCACTTTTGGGAAGAAATCCATCACATAGTATACCTCTATGAACATAAGTGGTAATTATCTTTCAATCTTTTGCTGGGAAGTTAAAGTCTCCCATAATTCCCATTATTGTTTACGTGTCTGATAACTGTACAGAGATAATTCACTATTAGACTGGAGCTAAGAGCAAAGAGCAGGCTAGCAAGGCTGTCTATCTTTAGCAGTGATTTGCACAAAACCACTCTTTTGCTGACCCATAACATTTAATTTCTCTATCCTCTGCTTCTTGCTAACACAAAGCACCATCTTATTCCATCCATTTGCCTTGGTTTCCAGCCTTCCTGAGATTTATCAGTACTTGTATGACATTCATGCCTTTGTTTCACCCTTCCTGTGTTGACACTTGTCATAACAGTTTTAGATCCTGAACATGATCATCTCAAAGTTTGCCTGACAGTTAGGTCTTCCTCACATTGTCATAGAGTATCAGGTCTCTACCACTTGAAATAGATTGGATTGGATTAGATTATTGGCACCGTCTCTTGTGCTGGTAGTCCATTATCTTCACAGTCCGTACAACTGGCCATCAGTGAACATGAAGTGGCCTTATCCTGCCCATTTACCTTTCTGGAAATCAGCCACTCTCTCTGCCTAGAACAGGGAATGGATTTTCCTCACCTTTCTTCAAAAGCTCTGAAGTTTTCTGTGATCTTTCCAATTGTATGGTATGATAAGCTTTTGCTGCCACTGAAGGGTAGAAGTCATTATGAATAGTGCCAACAAAACAGAAACATAACAATGAAAACGATATTTTAATTCAGAATAGGTATTTGAAAAGTTCACCTTTTCTAGCACAAATGGGGAAAAGAAAAAAAGGAAGGAAAAAAAAAAAAAAAGCAGTCCTAAAACATCAAAACTGTGGCCAAAGAATTAGAAGAAACACTATTTTTCCAAAGCTGCAATGTTTTCCATTCATCTGGCTGGGCCAGCAGAGCACTGGAGACCTGGATGCACTGTACTCATGGCTGGTTCCCCTAAATGACCTGCAGGGAGATCTTCTTATCTCTATCCCTCTGTTTCTCCTTTCAATCTCTGTTTTGTCTGTTTGTATCACTAGCTCTCAAATCGCCACTGATATATGCACGTGCAGCACCCAGCACAACCTTGTTTCAGGCTCCAGCGGGACCTTTAGGCATTACCATCCTGTAAACAAATAACAAGGATAGTGAGTGTAATTACAATCGTCAAACTATTCCAGCTCCACATCATTAGCCATGCCCTGAGCTAAATAACATTTTAATCAGTTTGATATGTCATCTGTGGCTTTCTTCACTGTCACTTGCAATCCAGCAAACTCCTTCCTTCACGTTTCTAGATTAGACAGAGGGTTCTCAACTGCAGACATCCAATTCCCTGTTCAGGAAGCAGCGAGACCTTTCCTCTTCTCACAGATTTAAGATGATAGCCAAGCATCATGAGACACAGTGCGTATGTCTCCTAGGCCCATCCCATGAGAGCAGGACATTTACCACACATGAGAAGAAGACTTAATGCAGTGGCAAAGCAAAATACTCAGTGTCAAAGCCATGTCGAGATGATCATTAAAGAGAGATCAAAATTACCCAATACAGGAGGAAAATCTATCGTTTGTAGAAGATTATGTTCTCTGATTATTAGTTTCAAAATTAGTTTTTCCTTTGGATTTGCTCTGAACTTAAACTTAGTTTGGAATGCCTTTGGTTTTGAATATTTCTGAAATCGTATTACTTCTCCTAAGTAAGTTGCTAGTCTGTTCTATTTACGTGAAATTCGAATAATATTGCGAAGTATCTGCCATCAGTTTTACTGTGTGCCAGGCTGAGTTCCCTGATGAATTTCAAATTTCAGATATGAAACAGTAAAGGTTAAAAAAAAAAATGTTACAAAGGGTACTTCATGCGGTAGCATAAACTTCTGTTTTCTCAAAACTTGTATCAGTTCATCTCACCAGGACCAGCAGGGGAAGCACACTCTGCCTAGGCACTGGCAAAGGGACACAGTGAGAGTGTAGGGTCTCTTGCTGGGGCCATTCAAAATTTGACTGTACAAGCCCCTGAGCAATATGACAGGGCTTTAAAAATGGCCCTGCTTGAAGTACGCGGGTGATCTGGAGACCTCTAAGGTGCTTTCCAACAAAAGCTTTTCTATAATTGTATGAAATCACCTGCAATAGATTAACCCTGGTCATTATTCCTATCACAGGAAATAACTGTGACACCTGGGTAACAGGTGAGCTTACTGCGACACCAGGGAGAGCCTTCCTGTACTTAAAGGCAACCTGTAGGAAAGCTGGGGAGGGAGTCTTTATCAGGGCCTGGAGCGACAGGACAAGGAGTAACCGCTTTAAACTGAAAAGTAGCACCCAGAAAGAACGGAGTCACGCAACAGGATTCATTTCCAAAACCACCTCATAGACACCTGGGCCAAAGAGCAGGGCCTTGAGCGGGTATATCACAATGACAGAGTTCATTTCCTTCCCAGTAGCTGGCACGTGCCGTTTTTTGGGATTTCGGGGCTACAGTGAGCTGCTAAGAGGGATGTCTTAGCTCTTGCAGGGCAGTGCTTCCACTAAGGCCAGGACTTTTCTGCATCTTCTACTGCCCTGCAAGCGAGGATGCTTGGGGCACACAGGAAGCTGGGAGCGGACACAGCTGCAGGGATTCCATAAGGCACAAGCAAATGCAGCCTTGGCTTGGTGACACTTTCTCTTGATTACTGCTCAACACAAATTACCTCGAGCAAGTCTACTGTGAGGACTAAAGGAAAGAGACGTATGGATGCTGCTAAGCTCTTCTAGCTTGTACCAGGTAGGAAAGATACCTCTGTAGCAGGCGTGAAGAGGATAGCACTAATTAATTAGATGAGAAGCGGAGGAAAGGCACTTAGAGGTAGTGAAAAGCAGTTAATGTGATGTTCCGGGGAAGCTTCAGTCTGCTTAAGGAGTGGCAAGAACAAGCCTAAAGTCATAGCCAAATACAAGAAAGAGAGGAGGACACGCAGCATGAGAAGCTCCCGAGAGAAAGGAGCTCTGTTTTGGGTAAAAATCAGTCCCTTTTTCTATCATGGAGACATCCAAGGGCGTAGGACACGTGCACTTCAGGGAACCAAGAGATGCTGTGCATTTCTCTCGTCCCCCTGACACAGCCACTAGGTGACGATGCTTCCAATTCTCTCTAAAGAAACCTTGCTTTCTCAGGCCCAGGTGTCCAGCTGCACACCAAGGACGTCCCTGGCTCCCAGGCACAGTTCCCAGGCCCAAGGCCGAGCTCCCCTCCGAACCCCCATTCCAGCAGACCTTGCTCCTGGCGTTGTGGAGCAGCCATTTCATGTCAGCCTTTTCTCCTGGCAGTCAGCTTAGCGCCGTAACCTCTGCCATCGGGGCGCCCGAGAGCCGTGTGAGGTCAGCAGAGAGTCACTGTCAGCCTTTGACCTCACAGAGGTGGGTGGCCATAAGTGCCCTGAGCGTCCAGCTCGCATTGAGTACTGCTGGTGGCACTCGAGGCGTGGAGGTCTGCATGGTGCAATGGGAGACGCTGATGTCCTGCTGCTGGAACAAGAGACGCTGATGTGCTGCTGGTGCAGGAGGAGACGTGAAGGTGCTGCTGCTTAGAGGTGCTGAGGAGCGGGCAGCCTCCGTGCCGGTGGCTGAGCATGCTGCTCTTAATTAGTGCTCTACCCTTCCTATCTTTTTACTAAGGTGGGTAGAGAGAAATGCCCATATCTGTTCATTTCCTGGTAAGAAATGTAAGAGTCTTGTATCTGCATATTCAGCAGATTCATCCCAGCGCCCTTGGTACTGGCGATCTGTGTTGATCTGTAATAAAGAGCAATTGGTAGCACACCAAGTCTCTGTGACCTTGCATCTAACAGAATCGTCCAAATCCCTGTTGTGATCTCTCTACAGCTGTGGGCTGGCTAAGCTGTCTGTTGGATGGTGAAAATGGGAAATGATTGGGATGGGAAATGATGAGTGGGCCGAGAAATCATTGCTGGGATGGGAAGACTTCCTTGGGGTGGAAAGCCATTGGGGTGGGAACTCAAAGAGATGGGAAATCTTCCCTGGGTTTGAAATCCTTGGGAAGCAAAAGCGTTGGGATGGGAAATCACTCCGGGGATGGGGAAGTATTGGGATGGGAAGTCTTTAATGGGGTGGGTAACATTCACTGGGGAAGGAAGTACTTGGAAAAGTAATCAGAGAGATGGGAATTCTTTGGGATGAGATCTCTTTGGATTAAGAAACGCTTCGTGTCGATGGGAAATATCTCGTATGGGAATCTGTTATCATGTGAAATTGTAAGGATGGGAAATGACCGTTAGGATGAAAAGCTGGTACTGGGACGGGAAATGCTTGGGACGGGGAAGTGTTGGTGTGAAACCGTCCTGGGCATGGCAAATGATGCGTGGGAGGGAAAGCCTGATGGGGATGGAAAAGTCTTGCGACGGGAAGCCTGCTTGGGTCCAAAACCTGCAGTCCTCACCAAGATGGCGGCGAGGGGCTGGTCAGCCGTTGGGACGGAACGGCCGTTGCCCGCGTTCCCCAACCGACCGCCCCACTCTCCAGCCACCATGGCAGGTACAGCAGCCGGCTCCCGCTCCTCCCGGGGCTGCGGCCCTGCTGGCGAGCCCAGCGCCCCAGATCTCACCCCAGCGCCCTTTTTCCCACAGAGGGTTTCCCCAGACGGCTTCCGCGGCTTCCGCAGACGCAAAACTCCCCCTTCGTCGTCCCAGCCGTGCCGCCAACGGTGGCTGCCTGGCTGCTGCCCTCCCTCCCCGGAGCGATGGCGCTGCCCTTGCAGCCCCCGCAGGTACCCACCCTCCCCTACGCGCTGCCCCAGGCCACCGTCTGGCACGTGGTGCCGGGGGTCCAGGGGCAGGTGCTGCAGCTCCCCGCCGGGGTGCAGCTGGCACCTGGGGGGCACCTCCCACCCGAGGGGCACCACCTGCAGCTGGGGCAGCTCCCCGCCGTGGGGCAGCTCCCTGCTGTGGGGCAGCTCCCCCACACCGCTCCTCCCTGGGCCCCCGTCTACCAGTGGGGACAGCCCGTGGGGACGGGGACGGTGCTGCCCCAGGATCCCCTCTGGCTGGGGCCCGGGGCCGTGCTCCATGGGGAGCTCCTGCACCCCGCAGGCACCTGCCTGCTGCAGGCCCCTGCCCACCCCGGCCCCCCACCCCTCCTCGTCCCGGGGCCTCCGCTGCGGGGGCAGGCGCTCCCCGCGCCCCGCACCCTGACCAGCAGCCGGGGGCAGCTGCCGGAGCCCTGCGACCACGCCGTGGGGCTCAGCGAGGACCAGGGGCCCCCGCTGCCCGGCCCCACTCCCCCCGAGCCTGCCCAGGCTCCAACGACCGCCAGCACCCAGACGGTGACGCCCGACGGTGAGTTTGGGGCTGGCACAGCCGGCCGCTGGGCGCCCCACACCCAGGAGCCATGGGAAAGCTGGCATCGCCCATCCTGGGGGATTTGCTTGCTTTTTCCTCAGCGGCGACAGTTGCAGAGGTGCCTGAGGAGCCCCTGGAGCTGCTTGAGCTGGGCCCCGATGCCTTCGCCGAGGCCTTTCCCCACCTGGCAGGGGACAGCCAGCAGCTGCAGCACCTGCAGGACCAGCTCCCGGCCGACCTGGACATCTCCGGCTTGGAGGAGCTGCTCAGCTGGCTCGATGCCGTGGAGCCCCAGGACGCCTTCCCCGGTGTCCCCAGCAGTCCTGTGCTCAGCCGCTTCCTGTCTGAGCTGCCCGACCTCTGCGAGGACATGGAGGAGCCGAGCACACAGGGACTGGCAGCCACCAGAGCGCTGGGTGAGGTACCCTCAACCCCTGGGGTGCACCCCGAGAAGGTGCAGGGTGGGCGGGCGGTGCAGCCCCCTGCTGTGCCGGCAGCGAGCTCCCCCCTCAAGCCTGCAGCCAGTCCCCAGCTCAGTGCCCTCAGGAGACCCCTGCCCAACCCTCCCTTCACTCTCCCCAAAAGGCCCCCCCACCCTGAATTCCCCACTGCCCTTAGCAGACCCCTGCCCAACCCTCCCTCGCGTCCCCTCAAGAGACCCCCCGACCCTGAATTCCTTAATTCCCTTAGGAGACCCCTGCCCAAGCCTCGCCTGAGTCCCCTCAAGAGCCCCCCCGACCCTGAATTTATTAGTGCCCTTAGGAGACCCCTGCCCAATCCCCCTCTGGGTCCCCTCAAGAGCCCCCCCGGCCCTGAATTTATTAGTGCCCTTAGGAGGCCCCTGCCCAATCCCCCTCTGAGTCCCCTCAAGAGCCCCCCGCCTGCCCCTGCGCCCACCGGCACCAAGTCGGGGGCCAAGCGCCCCGCGCCCACCAGCACCCCCAGCACAGCGCAGAGCTCCCAGCACAGGAGGCCGGCGACGGAGAAAACCCCCGGCAAGGAGAAGACGACGCTGCTGGGCCAGGGTGGCCAAGGCCCCAAGACGCTGTGCCAGGGGAAGACGGGTGGCCACAGCGCGGTGGCTGGCAGCAGCGGCCAAGCGGGCGGAGGCAGGCAGCAGCCGGCGAGCGACAGCACCAGGGCGCCCAGCAAGAGGGCCCGAAGCCCGGGGGCTGCTGGGGGGCAAGGAGCAGCGGCACCGCCTCCCCGGAGAGCGCTGCTGCTGCTGGAGCCCCCCCCCATTAAGCCCCGTGCCCGTGCCCGTGCCGTGCGGGCCCAGGACAGGCTCCGTCCCCAAGCCATCGGGGACACGACGCTGCAGCGCCAGCACCCGGGGACAAAGACCCCCAGCGAGACTTTGCAGCCGCTGGGGGCCAGGGCGAAGGCGCTGGGGCCAGTGCGCCAGCCGCCCTGTGTGCAGCCGCAGCCCACCTCCAGCGGCCCCAGCAGCATGCCCAGGGCCCCGCCGACGGTGCCAGGCTCCAGCGCTGTGCCCGCTGCCCCCCGGCCCCCAGCTGGCGACAAGGCCCAGGCGGTGCCGGCACCACCAGGCAGCACGGCGCGAGCGTGGAGAGCTCCCCTGCAGCAGGCGCCCAGAGCGCCGTGCCTGCCAGCCGCGGGGGGCCAAGCGCAGCGGGAGCCTCTGCCCACGCAGCCGTGCACGCTGCAGCGTCCGGCGCAGCCCCGTGTGGACTACGTGCCCTGCGTGGGGCCCTGGGCGGGCGGCGACGCGGCGCCCACGCCGCTGGAGGAGCAGGAGGCGTCGGTGCCCATCACGCCGCAGCAGCGTCCCGAGCGGGAGCGCCTGAAGAAGCTGGCCCAGGAGGAGCGGCAGCGGGCGGCCCACCAGATGAAGATCGGCCCCGTGCAATTCTTCGTGCAGCGGCAGAAGGACCACGCCATAGCCAAGTATTACGGCTACCCGTGACCCTGCGCTCCTCGACGGCCCCCGCAGCACCCGGGCCCGCTCAGCATGCAGGCACAGAGACCTCTGCAGGCGCCTGCTCCAGCTTCAGCCACGCTCCTCAGCCCTTGCCCCTCTCGCTTGCCCTCTCCCTTCTCCAGTGCTGGAGCTAGGCAGTGTTTGCCACTGTCAGGGATGGGCAACTGGGGCAATGGGAAATGCGCGCGTCACGAATGAACGTTGCAATGGGAAGCTGTTGGGATGTTGGCAATAGCTGGGGTGGGAAAGGTTGGGCGTGGGAACTGCTTGTTGGGACACCAAATGGCTGA
Organism: Anser anser; assembly: GCF_964211835.1. NCBI lineage: Eukaryota > Metazoa > Chordata > Aves > Anseriformes > Anatidae > Anser > Anser anser. The sequence continues at coordinate 663,841 of NW_028154218.1, read as the reverse complement.
GATCCCAAACTTCTTTCTTCTTTCGGCTCATTTCTCTTATTTAGTGCCTTCCTTATTAAATTCCTCTAGTGTAGGTGTTCACTCAGCAAGGCCTCTGCCTGCAGCTGTTCTGGCACTGGGATGCCGAGGGGATTTCATGCAGCCCGCTCCCGCTGCCCATGCTCAGTCCGTGCATGGATGTGGGCATGGCCAGCACGGACGGGAGAAAATGGGTGGACGGCTGGGTGGATGGGAGGGTGATGGGAGTTGGGAATTCAGCCTTGGGATCAGACACGGGAGGTTGTTGGGATAGGAAATGACCAGTGGGATGGGAAGTCACGATGGGGATAGGAATTCATTAGAATAGGACAAATTGGTTTCATTTTTATTTATTATTTTATTAATTTTATTTATTTATTTTATTTATTATATTTATTAATTTTATTTATTAAATTTACTTTATTGACTGTGTTGTACAGGATGGCATTTTTTTAGGTTCTCTTCCTTTTCTACCCTATTAAACTCTCTTTATCACAACGCACTGCTTTGTACTTCATTTTTCCTTCCGAGTCGTTCTGGATTCACTCAGGATGGGGGGACATTAGTGAACGCCTGTGTGCTTCAGATCCAAGGTCACCTTTGCCCTCAACTCAAGATACATATTTGCATCTGTTGTCATGATACAAAATTAACAACAACAAAATAAAAGTTAACTACTTCCGAGCACCAGCTGTACGTTTGCTGGGTCTGCTCTATGCATTTTGAAGACCATTCAATACTATTCAGCACCTTCAGGAGGAAATGTGTGGTTCTAGGGAAATGCATCTTGATCTGATGCAAACCTGCGACGCACCCTGCAGCCCCTGCAACCCCTGTGATTTTACCTGCAGCCCCTGCAACCCCTGTGATTTTACCTGCAGCCCCTCCAACAACTGTGATTTTACCTGCAGCCCCTCCAACCCCTGTGATTTTACCTGCAGCCCCTCCAACCCTTGTGATTTTTCCTGCAGCCACTCCAACCCTGGGACAGGCCCTACAGCTGGCTCCGGGGACTACCCCGTTGCCGTATCAGTCGCCAATACACACAAGATGAAGGAATGGATGCAGAAGTCATCTTGTTTAGGCAGGGAAGAAAGTCCTCCTAAGAAGGGGAAGGAGCAATAGGAAGGCGAGGCAGGCGACCCCAATGTCGGGCCATCCCAGGGAAGAGGAGGCTGTTATAAAATAGAAAAGAGAGAAAAGCAGCAGTAAGCAGGTGATCCCCATCCCTGGGCGAGCTGCGAGACATGGGACAAGATTTCAGCTGTCATGCAGGCGAGCACATTGTCACCTGGCTGCTGCGATGCTGGGATAACAGCTCCGGGAGCCTGGAATCGGAGGGCAGGGAAGCCAAGCAGCTGGGATCCTTCTCTGGGGAAGGGGGCACTGAGAAAGCGATCGGAAACGGGGCACAAGCCTCTGGAGGCGGCGCCTGTCAGGCGTGAAGGAAAGGGATCCCTTCCAGGAAGATGCTGTGGGGTTGCTGAGGGTCGAAGAACAGCAGGTGTTGGCTGCTCCCACCGTGCTGCAGCAGCGGCAAGGGAGAGACGTGGTGGTTTTCCTCAGCTGGGCAGCTGAGCTCCACCTCAACCGCTCTCTCCCTGCCCCTCCTCAAACGGAAAGGGGAGAAAATAGGATGGAAAGGGCTCAAGGGCTGAGAGAAGGACAGGGAGATCACTCCACAATGATCGTCACGGGCAAAAGAGGCTCAGCAGAGCCTGTTCCAGTCCAGCCCGGGCCTGCTCCTGCGGGGGCTCTCCCCAGGCCGCGGCCTCCTCCAGGCCACATCCACCTGCTCCACCGGGGGCTCCTCCACGGGCTGCAGCGTGGAGATCTGCTCCGTGTGGGACCCGTGGGCTGCAGGGGGACAGCCTGCTCCACCAGGGGCCTCTCCCCAGGCCGCAGGGGAACTGCTGCTGTGAGCCTGGAGCACCTCCTGCCTCCTGCTGCACTCACCTTGGGGGCTGCAGAGAGGTTTCTCACTCCTCCCTGACCCAGACGCTGCTGTGCAGCAGGTTTCTTTCCCTTTCTTATGTGGGCTCTCACGCAGGCGCAAACATCATCCTTTTTGTCTCAGTTCTGGGCAGCAGCGGGTCCCTCTGGAGCCTCCTGGAACCGGCCCTTAACTAACATGGGGCAGCTGCTGCATTCTCCTCACAGAGGACACCCCTGCAGCCCCCCGCTACCAGAACCTGTCCTCGTAAACCCAACACAAGACACCGACCGAGCCTCCCTGATTCCCAGCAGGTGGGTCAGGCTGGGAACCCAGGCCAGTGCCTGGCAGACCCTCCTGGGCCTTGAAAAGCAAGCTTTATGGGGACGTAGCACCCAGAAAGAACGGAGTCACGCAACAGGATTCATTTCCAAAACCGCCTCGTAGACACCTGGGCCAAAGAGCAGGGCCTTGAGCGGGTATATCACAATGACAGAGTTCATTTCCTTCCCAGTAGCTGGCATGTGCCGTTTTTTGGGATTTCGGGGCTACAGCGTGCTGCTAAGAGGGATGTCTTAGCTCTTGCAGGGCAGTGCTTCCACTAAGGCCAGGACTTTTCTGCATCTTCTACTGCCCTGCAAGCGAGGATGCTTGGGGCACACAGGAAGCTGGGAGGGGACACAGCTGCAGGGATTCCATAAGACACAAGCAAATGCAGCCATGGCTTGGTGACACTTCCTGTTGATTACTGCTCAACACAAATTACCTCGAGCAAGTAACTGTGAGGACTAAAGGAAAGAGACGTATGGATGCTGCTAAGCTCTTCTAGCTTGTACCAGGTAGGAAAGATACCTCTGTAGCAGGCGTGAAGAGGATAGCACTAATTAATTAGATGAGAAGTGGAGGAAAGGCACTTAGAGGTAGTGAAAATCAGTTAACGTGATGTTCCCAGGAAGCTTCAGTCTGCTTAAGGAGTAGCAAGAACAAGCCTAAAGTCATAGCCAAATACAAGAAAGAGAGGAGGACACGCAGCATGAGAAGCTCCCGAGAGAAAGGAGCTCTGTTTTGGGTAAAAATCAGTCCCTTTTTCTATCATGGAGACATCCAAGGGCGTAGGACACGTGCACTTCAGGGGACCAAGAGATGCTGTGCATTTCTCTCGTCCCCCTGACACAGCCACTAGGTGACGATGCTTCCAATTCTCTCTAAAGAAACCTTGCTTTCTCAGGCCCAGGTGTCCAGCTGCACACCAAGGACGTCCCTGGCTCCCAGGCACAGTTCCCAGGCCCAAGGCCGAGCTCCCCTCCGAACCCCCATTCCAGCAGACCTTGCTCCTGGCATTGTGGAGCAGCCATTTCATGTCAGCCTTTTCTCCTGGCAGTCAGCTTAGCGCCGTAACCTCTGCCATCGGGGCGCCCGAGAGCCGTGTGAGGTCAGCAGAGAGTCACTGTCAGCCTTTGACCTCACAAAGGTGGGTGGCCATAAGTGCCCTGAGCGTCCAGCTCGCATTGAGTACTGCTGGTGGCACTCGAGGCGTGGAGGTCTGCATGGTGCAATGGGAGACGCCGATGTCCTGCTGCTGGAACAAGAGACGCTGATGTGCTGCTGGTGCAGGAGGAGACCTGAAGGTGCTGCTGCTTAGAGGTGCTGAGGAGCGGGCAGCCTCAGCGGGCAGCTGAATCAGAGGGCAGTGAAGCCAAGCAGCTTCCTTCTCTGGGGAAGGGGGCACAGAGAAAGTGATTGGAAATGGGGTACAAGCCCTCAGCCTCTAAAAGCAATCCCTCAGATGCTGAGGTATAATAAAGTTAGGTATATCTGTTTGACTCTAGACCCCAACATGTTTTTTAGTGTTCTGGTTTGTCCACTGCTTTCTTGTGGGGGATTTGAGTTGGCCATTACTGCTTAGGTGAATGCTGACTTCATATCAATGGTGCACTTCATTCTTAAAATGGGAAGTTTCTACCAATTTCCTGTCCAAACTTGCTCATAAGCCAACTGCAGTCATCATTTCAGATGTGTCTCCCAACTTACACATTTCCTATTTCTCCTTGATATTTACTCAAGAAATTCATTTACGTAGAGACAACATATTCTTCTCTCAACTGGCCTCTGGCTGGGCAGAATGATGTCCTTTAATTCCCTTCCAGACAATAGGCAACTTGTTCCTTCTGTCTTGTGAACTCTTCCTCCTAAGTTCAATGTGAATACAAGTGGCAGAACTGTGCCTCATGTCTCAAATGAGTGTCAGGGCTGCCTTGTCCAGTGTATTCACACTGGAGGGGAAAAAAAATGAATAGCCATACACACTATATAACCACTAAACTTTTTCAGTCCTCCTTGTGCTAACAGTGCATGAACGTGAGGTTTTGTTGTCATTTTGTTTGTTTGTTTGTTTGTTTTAAACTCCTGACTACCATATAGCAAACATGACAAAAAAACACCCTTTTTTGAGAATCTCTGAGAATGGCTCTGCTTTGTATTATCACCTGTCACTTCACCTGAACCATTTCAATCACAAGCGATAGCCTTCTGTCAGGCTTGGTAGTACTTCCCAACCTTATGTCACCTGCAAATCTCAAAGCTCCTGTGTAATTTTTAATCTTCAGCCACCATGTCCATACCGAACATATCTAACTTTGAAGTCAGCTCTGCCCTGAATAGGAGGTTGGGTTTTCAGAGGTCCCTTCCAGCCTACATTTCTCCATGAGTCTTTGCCTCCTTAGCAGCTGCAGTTTCAGAACTGTCTCTGAGAATTACCATAGGTAACCACGCCTTTGCTGGTAATTCCCTCTTCAGTGTGAACAATTGCAAATTCCCTTTATTCACTTGCAGCCCCAAAGCCCAAATCCGTAGATAATGTATCAGAAGCCCACAGAAAGTGAAATAGATGGAGTTCATCCCCTGTGTAGGGAAGAACTGGTCCTACAAAGGAAAGCTACTAAATTGTCTGGAAACAATTTAGCTCTGATAAATTATCTTGTCAATTACACATTACCCCCTACTTCCCTGGTCTTATCTGTTCTTGCTACAAAACTTTGCACGGTGTTGATGTCAAACTAACAGGCCCACACTTGTCTGGATGACTCTTTACCCTCTTCTGGACAGAGGTGTATTTGTTACTCTCCCATTCTGGGGACTATCCCCGATTTGCACAATTGTTATGCATTTTTCCTACTTGACTTGTTGTTCTGCGTGCCAATGCTGTTAACAGGCTAGGTAGATATCAGCTTTTCATTTTTCACTTGAATCACTATAGATTTTTGTTTCACCCCAGATGATGTTGCGCCTAGTGCCCTACCCTCCTTTTCAATGGGAGTCCTGTCACTGCCCTTAACATCACATTGTTGTTGCTGTTAGATGCAGGAAATAAGATTTGCAGCATTTGAGACATCAGTAACTTTTGACCTATTTTTGCCTCGAGTGTGCAACTGTCCTAATTTGTTCTCTTTCTTCCCCCTGGTTTCTGTGGCTTAAGTACCACTTACTATTATTGTTTAATTTCCTATGTGAAGGAGGTTTTTGGTCATTCTTACTTTATTTCTGCAGTTTTTAACCTCTGAAACATACCTTTTCTCATCGCTTTTTTCCTCTTTGAATTTTGAATTTTAACTATGCCTTCTCTGCACTCAAGTCCCAGAGCTGCTTAGTCAGACTCAATTATTCATTTCCTTAGATTTCAAGGTTTGCATTTCTAAGCCTCAGAACCTTCATTCTAAACCTGGTTTTGTCTGTCTTGAAATGTAAAATGAGAAAAGTCAGCTCATGATCACACTTTATTCAAATTTTACTACATTTAAACCCATACAGGAGCCAAGTCTAAAACGGTCTTGTATTTTTTCACTTTTGGGAAGAAAGCCATCACATAGTATACCTGGATGAACATAAGTGGTAATTATCTTTCAATCTTTTGCTGGGAAGTTAAAGTCTCCCATAATTCCCATTATTGTTTACGTGTCTGATAACTGTACAGAGATAATTCACTATTAGACTGGAGCTAAGAGCAAAGAGCGGGCTAGCAAGGCTGTCTATCTTTAGCAGTGATTTGCACAAAACCACTCTTTTGCTGACCCATAACATTTAATTTCTCCATCCTCTGCTTCTTGCTAACACAAAGCACCATCTTATTCCATCCATTTGCCTTGGTTTCCAGCCTTCCTGAGATTTATCGGTCCTTGTATGACATTCATGCCTTTGTTTCACCCTTCCTGTGTTGACACTTGTCATAACAGTTTTAGATCCTGAACATGATCATCTCAAAGTTTGCCTGACAGTTAGGTCTTCCTCACATTGTCATAGAGTATCAGGTCTCCACCACTTGAAATAGATTGGATTGGATTAGATTATTGGCACCGTCTCTTGTGCTGGTAGTCCATTATCTTCACAGTCCATACAACTGGCCATCAGTGAACATGAAGCGGCCTTATCCTGCCCATTTACCTTTCTGGAAATCAGCCACTCTCTCTGCCTAGAGCAGGGAATGGATTTTCCTCACCTTTCTTCAAAAGCTCTGAAGTTTTCTGTGATCTTTCCAATTTTATGGTATGATAAGCTTTTGCTTCCACCGAAGGGTAGAAGTCATTATGAATAGTGCCAACAAAACAGAAACATAACAATGAAAACGATATTTTAATTCAGAATAGGTATTTGAAAAGTTCACCTTTTCTAGCACAAATGGGGAAAAGAAAAAAAGGAAGGAAAAAAAAAAAAAAAAAGCAGTCCTAAAACATCAAAACTGTGGCCAAAGAATTAGAAGAAACACTATTTTTCCAAAGCTGCAATGTTTTCCATTCATCTGGCTGGGCCAGCAGAGCACTGGAGACCTGGATGCACTGCACTCATGGCTGGTTACCCTAAATGACCTGCAGGGAGATCTTCTTATCTCTATCCCTCTGTTTCTCCTTTCAATCTCTGTTTTGTCTGTTTGTATCACTAGCTCTCAAATCGCCACTGATATATGCACGTGCAGCACCCAGCACAACCTTGTTTCAGGCTCCAGCGGGACCTTTAGGCATTACCATCCTGTAAACAAATAACAAGGATAGTGAGTGTAATTACAATCGTCAAACTATTCCAGCTCCACATCATTAGCCATGCCCTGAGCTAAATAACATTTTAATCAGTTTGATATGTCATCTGTGGCTTTCTTCACTGTCACTTGCAATCCAGCAAACTCCTTCCTTCACGTTTCTAGATTAGACAGAGGGTTCTCAACTGCAGACATCCAATTCCCTGTTCAAGAAGCAGCGAGACCTTTCCTCTTCTCACAGATTTAAGATGATAGCCAAGCATCATGAGACACAGTGCGTATGTCTCCTAGGCCCATCCCATGAGAGCAGGACATTTACCACACATGAGAAGAAGACTTAATGCAGTGGCAAAGCAAAATACTCAGTGTCAAAGCCATGTCGAGATGATCATTAAAGACAGATCAAAATTACCCAATGCAGGAGGAAAATCTATCGTTTGTAGAAGATTATGTTCTCTGATTATTAGTTTCAAAATTAGTTTTTCCTTTGGATTTCCTCTGAACTTAAACTTAGTTTGGAATGCCTTTGGTTTTGAATATTTCTAAAATTGTATTACTTCTCCTAAGTAAGTTGCTAGTCTGTTCTATTTACGTGAAATTCAAATAATATTGTGAAGTATCTGCCATCAGTTTTACTGTGTGCCAGGCTGAGTTCCCTGATGAATTTCAAATTTCAGATATGAAACGGTAAAGGTTAAAAAAAAAAAAAATGTTACAAAGGGTACTTCATGCGGTAGCATAAACTTCTGTTTTCTCAAAACTTGTATCAGTTCACCTCACCAGGACCAGCAGGGGAAGCACACTCTGCCTAGGCACTGGCAAAGGCACACAGTGAGACTGTAGGGTCTCTTGCCGGGGTCATTCAAAATTTGACTGTACAAGCCCCTGAGCAATATGACAGGGCTTTAAAAATGGCCCTGCTTGAAGTACGCGGGTGATCTGGAGACCTCTAAGGTGCTTTCCAACAAAAGCTTTTCTATAATTGTATGAAATCACCTGCAGTAGATTAACCCTTGTCGTTATTCCCATCACAGGAAATAACTGTGACACCTGGGTAACAGGTGAGCTTACTGCGACACCAGGGAGAGCCTTCCTGTACTGAAAGGCAACCTGTAGGAAAGCTGGGGAGGGAGTCTTTATCAGGTTCTGGAGCGACAGGACAAGGAGTAACCGCTTTAAACTGAAAAGTTAGATTTAGAATATATATTAGGAACAAATTCTCTACTGATAGTACCTCACATCCTGTGCATCTGCCAGCTTCTGCATTTTATGGTTGCCTCCCCTACTTAAGAGAGGATATTGGAGTGCTGTGTGAAACACTCAGATCTTACAGGAACAAAACAATACCTTACCTTTTGCGTTCAAATATGTGCCCAGTACGTTCAGCTAAAACAACTTCTAACCTACAGCGTTTGGTCGAAAGTTCCAATTTCTGTCTCAGTTTCATGTACACCAAATTTTCAAGCAGGATTTCTGGGCCAGTGTCGTCTGTCTGTGATAGACTGCTTTGCTAGATCATCATTCACTGCTCCCTCTGCCAGGCACAGGCCTTTCTCTCTTAATCCCTTGTAAGAAAACTTGCAGAGGTATATGGGGTAGCAGTCAGCAGTGTAAAAGAATAAGAGACATACTGCCTTCGCACATATATATACAACACAATATCAAAGATCTCATCAAGGTCCACCAAGGAAAGGAAGCAATGCAGGAGAAAGAAGACAGGACAACAGGGGGAATGGGGAGCATAAGGGAGGAGGCAGCCAGTGGCCTTAAAAACAAAGCATAAAAAATAACTTCCAGTAGTGGGACATAGTGAATTGGAGCTCTAAGGTCTGCATCTAGAGATGTCTTTTATCTTTATCATGCAGTTGTGGAGATGGGTCCTCTGGTTTTGGTCATGTTTTTTCACATTCTGCAATTATCTCCCAAGAAGAACCCCCTGTTGGGCAGAAAGGTAGAGGTGCGCTCCAGAAACACAGTGATGGCAAGGAGTCCTCCACTTCATTCTTCCATTTTTTTCCAGCTGGAAGCATTCATAGTTGTCAACTGAATTGGTTTTGAGGAGTAGGAAAGACAGCATTGCTGGATTTCTGCTTTCTCCTAGATCCTATCATACCACATCATGACAGTTGTCTTTGTTTTATGTCCTTTTATGCCTGGATGTTTCTCATTTTTATGAGTGTGGGGTTTTCTATTTTTCTTTCTTTGTCTTCTTTCTTTCTTTTTCTTTCTTTCTTTCTTTCTTTCTTTCTTTCTTTCTTTCTTTCTTTCTTTCTTTCTTTCTTTTTCTTTCTGTCTGTCTGTCTTTCTCTCTTCTCTCTTTCTGTCCAGCACTGATTTTATTGCTACTTGTGCATATCCAGACTGTACAGTTTTCTCCATTCCCTCTGTTTCTTCCCTGTGTCTTGCCCCTCTTCCCTGCAACTGAACAGCATTGCCTTGATCAATGAAGTGGCAACATGCGGCTTACACAGTAAACTGCTGAAATTACAGCTATAGCCATGGAGCACAGCTGCAGATCAACAGAAGACCACCAATAACTCACATTTCTAAACTGCTTGTCACAATTCTTCAGTATGCAGGCTGTGATGCTGCCAAGAGCGATCTCCCCTCTTAAGCACCCATCCATTTCTTCTCTTCCCAGACCCTCAAGGTATCCTGGTCAAACCACCCCCCTTGCCCCATCTGTCTGTCCCACATTCCTTTTCCCTCATCTTTTTTTTTTTTTTTTCAGCATAGTGTCTCCATAGAAGCTGCTGCTCCCCAACTCCGAGTTGACTAGGGCTGAACTATTGAAAAAGAAAAGAAAAGCTATAAATTATAGTGAGAGATGGTGAATACCTAATGATCTCTTAAAAGCAGGAATTTAAGGGAATAAGTAATTGATAAATGGAGTTAAGATCAGTAGGAAAAAATCCACTGTTGCAATCAGTAGAGTTAAGAAGTTTTTCAAGTACATTAGAAACAAAACTTAGAGTAATGACACAGATCCAATACGGGATGGGTATTGCTTCAGTGAGAAATGATGAAAAAAAAAAACCAACATCACGTACATGTGTATGTGTTGTTGTGTATTTGGAAAAAAAACAGGTTAATGAAAACTGCATGCTCAATTAGATGATTTTTTTTGTTGTCATTGGTAGGGAATTGTGTGCTTTATAACACAATATGTGTTATATGTTTTTTATATATGTTTTAATAAATAGACTTTATTAGATAACTCATTTTGAATGTATAGCCTAGATGTTAGAAGAATTAACAACATGCAATATTATTGTAAAAATTAACAACATGTGGTATCTAAATAATATTTAGAGATGTAAAGGTGTTTGGCATTTCAAAGTCTACTTCTCCAATGAAAAATGTGTTAGAGCTTCTGTTGGATGTAATGTAACCTGCTCACTTCCTGCCCACCTCAGCAGGGCAGGGGATAAAATCGGGGAAAAAAAAGGAACGAGAAAGCTCATGGGCTTTGATAAAGACAGGGATATTGCTTATCAATGATTGTTGTGGAAAAATCTCTCTTAACTTGAGGAAATTAATTTAATGCCAATTAATTTGTATAAATTTAATTACTAGTTCAGGTGTTGGGAAGCAAAAGGACAAACATCAAACCACATAGGGGTAACAAACACTTCTCCTCCTCTACTGGGCTCAACTTCACTCCAAGCACCTGTCTTCCACCTGCTGATCTCGCTCAGTCCATTCACTGGGGAAATGGGCAGCACAGGAGGAGGCTGTAGTTAATATGCAGCAGTTCTTCTCTGCCTATCCTTTCTTCTCGTTTCTACTTTGCTCCAGTGTGGGTCCTCCACAGGGTGCAGACCCTGTCAGGAATATTCATCTGTTCTGGCATGGATCCTCCACAGGTTTCAAAGAATATCTGCTCCACCATGGAGCATCTACTTCTCCTCCTCCTATGACTTTGATGTTCCCTCTGTTGTTCCTCATTCTTTTTGTTCTCTCCAGCTCTCTCCATCCAATATTTTCTGTGCATTCTTAGAGGCAACACACCTTGGCTTGTTGTCTGAGTTTGGCCTATGGTGCATCTGTTGCTGTGTCCAGCACAGTGCAGCCCCTGACCTTGCTACCAAAACCTTGCCACAAATCTCAATACACCTGTTAAAAGAGACCCTCCTGTTTGTTGCCCTTCTTTGGACACTCTCGAACAGTTTTATATCTTTTTCTCATACTGTGGTGCCCAAAACTGCACACAGTACTCACAGTACGTGGAATAGCAACAGAGACTGCCTCTAATTTTCTCTTCCCTGCAGAAGCTCTGTTGCTACCACTGTCCGGAAATCATCACTATCACAGACAGGAGTAGCATTCCCTCCTCCCACAGTTGGTTCTTTTTCCCCCAGACTTAGACACCATCCACAAAAGCAAAAACAAAACAAAACAAACAAACAAACAAACAAAAAAGAGTCAAAAGCCCTCAGGAAGGCAGTGGTGCAGACTGTGGAGAGCCTGGGTTCAAATCCTTCTTCTGCGAGGCTCTGAACCTATACCCCACCACAAGCTGTCCGCTAACGTATGGCAGGGCAAGGAGGAAGAAAGAACATTTCTCCTGCACTTTCCATTTATTGTTGGCTGACAATTCTGTAGAGTTATAAAGCCTCAATCAGTGCGATACAGGGTTCTTCTCACATTGTCTCACTGTGCCCTAAGGGGAACAGCTCTAATTTAATAGATGCTTCACCAGAAAATCATGAGTCATCTGCAGTTTTGAAGTTTTCTGGGATCAAGTCCCTTCAGACAGTTGAGGAATTTGCTCTATCACCTATGAAAACTGGTGCTCTAATAAGCTAGTGAGTGAACAAGAGAGAAATCCTCTGCTAGATGACTTGACAAATTTGGTCTGAAAACAGTGTTGAGGCAGAACAATGCACGATTTTTGCCTTGGATGCACAGAGAGATTGGGGGTAGTAGAATTCTTTTATTCTTCATTGATATAAACATTTTCAAAACAGGTGTTTGCTCAACCTTGCTTCCACTGTGTGCATGGGAGGGAGATAACTGAAAGTGGGGAGTGTTGCTTGAAACCTGCAAGTGGCTGAGGTCCAGTGGGGTTGGAGGCTTTCTTACTCCTTTTGGAAATGCAAAGCAACCTTGCGCCTACCCTGCACTTGCAGAAGGATCACGACAGCCCAAAGCACAGAGGCTTTGTAATTACTGCATAGGGATTGGGAGCAGGGGGCTGCAGGCGTGGCCTCTGTGAGAACAGTGCGGAAGCTGCCCGTGTCGGATAAGAGCCAGCTCCAGCCAACTCCAGAAGGGCCACGACGCTTGCCAGAGCTGAGCCTATAAGCGATGCTGTTTGCACCTCCGGGAGAGCAGATTTAAGAGGGGGGAAATACTGCTGTGCAACAGAAGCTGGAAGAGCAAGGAGAGAGAACCAGCCCTGCAGCCCCCAAGGTGAGTGCAGCAGGAGGCAGGAGGTGCTCCAGGCTCACAGCAGCAGTTCCCCTGCGGCCTGGGGAGAGGCCCCTGGTGGAGCAGGCTGTCCCCCTGCAGCCCACGGGTCCCACACGGAGCAGATCTCCACGCTGCAGCCCGTGGAGGAGCCCCCGGTGGAGCAGGTGGATGTGGCCTGGAGGAGGCCGCGGCCTGTGGAGAGCCCCCGCAGGAGCAGGCCCCAGGCCAGAGCTGCAGCCATGGAGAGGAGCCCACGCAGGAGCAGGGGGCCTGGGGGGAGCTGCCACCCGTGGGGGACCCAGGTTGGAGCAGTTTGCTCCTGACGGACGGACCCTGTGGTACAGACCCATATCGGAACAGTTCCTCAAGAATGGTGGCCTGTAAGCAGCCCCCGCAGGCTCATTTCGGGAAGGACGGCATCCCGTGGGAGGGACCCCGCTTGGAACAGGGGCAGAGAGGGACCGTGGAGGAGCAGCAGGTGATGAAGTGTTAGGGGCTGACCACAGCCCACATTCCCCATTCCCCTGCAACACTCGGCAGGAGGAGGTAGAGCAGGGTGGATAGGAGGTAAAAGGGGTTTTAAGTTTGCTTTTAATTTTTCACTATTGTAGTCTGCTAGTGATAGGCAACAAATTATATTAATCTCCCTGTGCTGCATGTGTTTTGTCCAGGACGATAATTGTTGAGTGATCTCCCTGTCCTTATCACAATTCCTTGAGCCCTTTTCATCATATTTTTTCCCCCTTTTCCTTTGAGGAGGGGGAGTGAGAGAGTTGCTATGGTGGAGTTCAGCTGCCCAGCAGCTTAAAACTACCAAGCAACAGTCCTACTATCCACCGACCAGCGTCCTTATTCAAGCCTGTTGCAGCTATGTATGCTGCTCTGCTCTGTCTGGGATGTGGACCTACCCGTGGTATCTGGGGCCAGCTCATATGGACTAGAGCCTTACAATCTGCAGGAATTCCCCTTCAGTGGGAACTTGCATCACATAAAGACGGTTCTCCATGGTGGAAGACAAAGCCTATAGGAATTATTAGAAGTCGACATCCTCCATCGCTCTGACCCCCGAGATTTGGACATAATTTCCAAAATGAGCAAAAGGGATCTGTGTCTGCCCTGATACGAAGGAAGTCACTGCCCCTGGAAATCTAGTCACTATGCTTTGGTGACTTCATCAGCGTTTTTATTCTGCTTTGTATGCATCAAATGGAAAAGAGCTACCCCAGGAACACTGTGCTTTGGTGGCAGAGATCTGGTTGCAGGAGGTCAGCTCCCAGCCTCAGCTCACTCTCTGTTCCTTGGGTTTGCTTTAATGCCTCCTTTGAGACACTGCCTCAGCGCAGTGAGTTTGTGAATGTGACATATCATTCAATATTATCCACCATGAGCCACTCTGTTCCTATAGCAACTGCCTCCTTAGCCCAGTTCCTGGGTCTCTTCAGGTCTGTTTGATATTCACCTTGACACCTTTGGTGGAGGCCTTGAAGGAACACACAAAGTGTGAAAACACCTTGTACTTATTAGGCCAAGGTAATTCCTCCCCACATGGATGGGCACATATCATCTCCAAGAAAGGGGCTCCCACCTCCACGACTCCCGTCCATCCTCCACCTCTCTATGTCCTTGCATAAATAACGACCTGCACAGCTTAACCTGGACAGGAGCCTGAAGTCCAGAACGGGAAACGCTCTGATCTGGGCTCCTTCCAAAAGGGCCACGCAGATATAACTAGAAGAATGCGTAAAACGTTGACCCTAGCTGACGTAATTTCTTTTGGTTGATCTGATGCAAACCTGTGATGCACCCTGCAGCCCCTGCAACACTTGTGATTTTACCTGCAGCCCCTGCAACTGCTGTAATTTTAACTGCAGCCCCTCCAACAACTGTGATTTTACCTGCAGCCCCTGCAACCCCTGTGATTTTACCTGAAGCCCCTGCAACCCCTGTGATTTTACCTGCAGCCCCTCCAACAACTGTGATTTTACTTGCAGCCCCTCCAACCCTTGTGATGTTCCCTGCAGCCACTCCAACCCTGGGACAGGCCCTACAGCTGGCTCCGGGGACTACCCCGTTGCCGTATCAGTCGCCAATACACACAAGATGAAGGAATGGATGCAGAAGTCATCTCGTTTAGGCAGGGAAGAAAGTCCTCCTAAGACGGGGAAGGAGCAATAGGCAGGCGAGGCAGGTGACCCCAATGTAGGGCCATCGAAGAGAAGGGGAGGCTGTTATAAAATAGAAAAGAGAGAAAAGCATCAGTAGGCAGGTGATCCCCATCCCTGGGCGAGCTGCGAGACATGGGACAAGATTTCAGCTGTCATGCAGGCGAGCACATTGTCACCTGGCTGCTGCGATGCTGGGATAACAGCTCCGGGAGCCTGGAATCGGAGGGCAGGGAAGCCAAGCAGCTGGGATCCTTCTCTGGGGAAGGGGGCACTGAGAAAGCGATCGGAAACGGGGCACAAGCCTCTGGAGGCGGCGCCTGTCAGGCGTGAAGGAAAGGGATCCCTTCCAGGAAGATGCTGTGGGGTTGCTGAGGGTCGAAGAACAGCAGGTGTGGTGTTTTTCCTCAGCTGGGCAGCTGAGCTCCACCTCAACCGCTCTCTCCCTGCCCCTCCTCAAACGGAAAGGGGAGAAAATAGGATGGAAGGGGCTCAAGGGCTGAGAGAAGGACAGGGAGATCACTCCACAATGATCGTCACGGGCAAAAGAGGCTCAGCAGAGCCTGTTCCAGTCCAGCCCGGGCCTGCTCCTGCGGGGGCTCTCCACAGGCCGCGGCCTCCTCCAGGCCACATCCACCTGCTCCAGCGGGGGCTCCTCCACGGGCTGCAGCGTGGAGATCTGCTCCGTGTGGGACCCGTGGGCTGCAGGGGGACAGCCTGCTCCACCAGGGGCCTCTCCCCAGGCCGCAGGGGAACTGCTGCTGTGAGCCTGGAGCACCTCCTGCCTCCTGCTGCACTCACCTTGGGGGCTGCAGAGAGGTTTCTCACTCCTCCCTGACCCAGACGCTGCTGTGCAGCAGGTTTCTTTCCCTTTCTTAGGTGGGCTCTCACGCAGGCGCAAACATCATCCTTTTTGTCTCAGTTCTGGGCAGCAGCGGGTCCCTCTGGAGCCTCCTGGAACCGGCCCTTATCTAACATGGGGCAGCTGCTGCATTCTCCTCACAGAGGACACCCCTGCAGCCCCCCGCTACCAGAACCTGTCCTCGTAAACCCAACACAAGACACCGACCGAGCCTCCCTGATTCCCAGCAGGTGGGTCAGGCTGGGAACCCAGGCCAGTGCCCGGCAGACCCTCCTGGGCCTTGAAAAGTAAGCTTTAGGGGCACGTAGCACCTAGAAAGAATGGAGTCACACAACAGGATTCATTTCCAAAACCGTCTCATAGACACCTGGGCCAAAGAGCAGGGCCTTGAGCGGGTATATCACAATGACAGAGTTCATTTCCTTCCCAGTAGCTGGCACGTGCCGTTTTTTGGGATTTCGGGGCTACAGTGAGCTGCTAAGAGGGATGTCTTAGCTCTTGCAGGGCCGTGCTTCCACTAAGGCCAGGACTTTTCTGCATCTTCTACTGCCCTGCAAGCGAGGATGCTTGGGGCACACAGGAAGCTGGGAGCGGACACAGCTGCAGGGATTCCATAAGGCACAAGCAAATGCAGCCTTGGCTTGGTGACACTTTCTCTTGATTACTGCTCAACACAAATTACCTCGAGCAAGTCTACTGTGAGGACTAAAGGAAAGAGACGTATGGATGCTGCTAAGCTCTTCTAGCTTGTACCAGGTAGGAAAGATACCTCTGTAGCAGGCGTGAAGAGGATAGCACTAATTAATTAGATGAGAAGCGGAGGAAAGGCACTTAGAGGTAGTGAAAAGCAGTTAATGTGATGTTCCGGGGAAGCTTCAGTCTGCTTAAGGAGTAGCAAGAACAAGCCTAAAGTCATAGCCAAATACAAGAAAGAGAGGAGGACACGCAGCATGAGAAGCTCCCGAGAGAAAGGAGCTCTGTTTTGGGTAAAAATCAGTCCCTTTTTCTATCATGGAGACATCCAAGGGCGTAGGACACGTGCACTTCAGGGAACCAAGAGATGCTGTGCATTTCTCTCGTCCCCCTGACACAGCCACTAGGTGACGATGCTTCCAATTCTCTCTAAAGAAACCTTGCTTTCTCAGGCCCAGGCGTCCAGCTGCACACCAAGGACGTCCCTGGCTCCCAGGCACAGTTCCCAGGCCCAAGGCCGAGCTCCCCTCCGAACCCCCATTCCAGCAGACCTTGCTCCTGGCATTGTGGAGCAGCCATTTCATGTCAGCCTTTTCTCCTGGCAGTCAGCTTAGCGCCGTAACCTCTGCCATCGGGGCGCCCGAGAGCCGTGTGAGGTCAGCAGAGAGTCACTGTCAGCCTTTGACCTCACAAAGGTGGGTGGCCATAAGTGCCCTGAGCGTCCAGCTCGCATTGAGTACTGCTGGTGGCACTCGAGGCGTGGAGGTCTGCATGGTGCAATGGGAGACGCCGATGTCCTGCTGCTGGAACAAGAGGCGCTGATGTGCTGCTGGTGCAGGAGGAGACCTGAAGGTGCTGCTGCTTAGAGGTGCTGAGGAGCGGGCAGCCTCAGCGGGCAGCTGAATCAGAGGGCAGGGAAGCTAAGCAGCTTCCTTCTCTGGGGAAGGGGGCACAGAGAAAGTGACTGGAAATGGGGTACAAGCCCTCAGCCTCTAAAAGCAATCCCTCAGATGTTTAGGTATAGTAATGTTAGGTATATCTGTTTGACTCTAGACCCCAACATGTTTGTTAGTGTCTGGTTTGTCAACTGCTTTCTTGTGGGGGATTTGAGTTGGCCATTACTGTTTAGGTGAATGCTGACTTCATATCTATGGTGCACTTTATTCTTAAAATGGGAAGTTTCTACCAATTTCCCGTCCAAACTTGCTCATAAGCCAACTGCAGTCATCATTTCAGATGTGTCTCCCAACTTACACATTTCCTATTTCTCCTTGATATTTACTCAAGAAATTCATTTACGTAGAGACAACATATTCTTCTCTCAACTGGCATCTGGCTGGGCAGAATGATGTCCTTTCATTCCCTTCCAGGCAATAGGCAACTTGTTCCTTCTGTCTTGTGAACTCTTCCTCCTAAGTTCAATGTGAATACAAGTGGCAGAACTGTGCCTCATGTCCCAAATGAGTGTCAGGGCTGCCTTGTCCAGTGTATTCATACTGGAGGGAAAAAAAAATGAATAGCCATACACACTATATAACCACTAAACTTTTTCAGTCCTCCTTGTGCTAACAGTGCATGAACGTGAGGTTTTGTTGTCATTTTTGTTTGTTTGTTTGTTTGCTTGCTTTAAACTCCTGACTGCCATATAGCAAACATGACAAAAAAACACCCTTTTTTGAGAATCTCTGAGAATGGCTCTGCGTTGTATTATCACCTGTCACTTCACCTGAACCATTTCAATCACAAGCGATAGCCTTCTGTCAGGTTTGGTAGTACTTCCCAACCTTATGTCCCCTGCAAATCTCAAAGCTCATGTGAGCTCATGTATCCGTAGATAATGTATCAGAAGCTCACAGAAGGTGAAATAGATGTAATTCATCCCCTGTGTAGGGAAGAACTGGTCCTAGAAAGGAAAGCTATTAAATTATCTGGAAACAATTTAGCTCTGATAAATTATTTTGTAAATTACACATTACCCCCTCCTTCCCTTGTCTTAGCTGTTCTTGCTCCAAAACTTTGCATGGTGTTGATGTCAAACTAACAGGCCCACACTTGTCTGGATGACTCTTTACCCTCTTCTGGACAGAGGTGTATTTGTTACTCTCCCATTCTGGGGACTATCCCTGATTTGCACAATTGTTATGCATTTTTCCTACTTGACTTGTTGTTCTGTGTGCCAATGCTGTTAATAGGCTAGGTAGATATCAGCTTTTCATTTTTCACTTGAATCACTATAGATTGTTATTTCACCTCAGATGATGTTGCGCCTAGTGCCCTACCCTCCTTTTCAATGGGAGTCCTGTCACTGCCCTTAACATCACATTGTTGTTGCTGTTAGATGCAGGAAATCAGATTTGCAGCATTTGAGACATCAGTAACTTTTGATCTATCTTTGCCTCAAGCGTGCAACTGTCCTAATTTGTTCTCTTTGTTCCCCCTGGTTTCTGTGGCTTAAGTACCACTTACTATTATTGTTTAATTTCCTATGTGAAGGAGGTTTTTGGTCATTCTTACTTTATTTCTGCAGTTTTTAACCTCTGAAACATGCCTTTTCTCATCGCTTTTTTCCTCTTTGAATTTTGAATTTTAACTATGCCTTCTCTGCACTCAAGTCCCAGAGCTGCTTAGTCAGACTCAATTATTCATTTCCTTAGATTTCAAAGTTTGCATTTCTAAGCCTCAGAACCTTCATTCTAAACCTGGTTTTGTCTGTCGTGAAATGTAAAATGAGAAAAGTCAGCTCATGATCACACTTTATTCAAATTTTACTACATTTAAACCCATACAGGAGCCAAGTCTAAAATGGTCTTATATTTTTTCACTTTTGGGAAGAAATCCATCACATAGTATACCTCTATGAACATAAGTGGTAATTATCTTTCAATCTTTTGCTGGGAAGTTAAAGTCTCCCATAATTCCCATTATTGTTTACGTGTCTGATAACTGTACAGAGATAATTCACTATTAGACTGGAGCTAAGAGCAAAGAGCAGGCTAGCAAGGCTGTCTATCTTTAGCAGTGATTTGCACAAAACCACTCTTTTGCTGACCCATAACATTTAATTTCTCCATCCTCTGCTTCTTGCTAACACAAAGCACCATCTTATTCCATTCATTTGCCTTGGTTTCCAGCCTTCCTGAGATTTATCGGTCCTTGTATGACATTCATGCCTTTGTTTCACCCTTCCTGTGTTGACACTTGTCATAACAGTTTTAGATCCTGAACATGATCATCTCAAAGTTTGCCTGACAGTTAGGTCTTCCTCACATTGTCATAGAGTATCAGGTCTCTACCACTTGAAATAGATTGGATTGGATTAGATTATTGGCACCGTCTCTTGTGCTGGTAGTCCATTATCTTCACAGTCCGTACAACTGGCCATCAGTGAACATGAAGTGGCCTTATCCTGCCCATTTACCTTTCTGGAAATCAGCCACTCTCTCTGCCTAGAACAGGGAATGGATTTTCCTCACCTATCTTCAAAAGCTCTGAAGTTTTCTGTGATCTTTCCAATTGTATGGTATGATAAGCTTTTGCTGCCACTGAAGGGTAGAAGTCATTATGAATAGTGCCAACAAAACAGAAACATAACAATGAAAACGATATTTTAATTCAGAATAGGTATTTGAAAAGTTCACCTTTTCTAGCACAAATGGGGAAAAGAAAAAAAGGAAAAAAAAAAAAAAAAAAAGCAGTCCTAAAACATCAAAACTGTGGCCAAAGAATTAGAAGAAACACTATTTTTCCAAAGCTGCAATGTTTTCCATTCATCTGGCTGGGCCAGCAGAGCACTGGAGACCTGGATGCACTGTACTCATGGCTGGTTCCCCTAAATGACCTGCAGGGAGATCTTCTTATCTCTATCCCTCTGTTTCTCCTTTCAATCTCTGTTTTGTCTGTTTGTATCACTAGCTCTCAAATCGCCACTGATATATGCACGTGCAGCACCCAGCACAACCTTGTTTCAGGCTCCAGCGGGACCTTTAGGCATTACCATCCTGTAAACAAATAACAATGATAGTGAGTGTAATTACAATCGTCAAACTATTCCAGCTCCACATCATTAGCCATGCCCTGAGCTAAATAACATTTTAATCAGTTTGATATGTCATCTGTGGCTTTCTTCACTGTCACTTGCAATCCAGCAAACTCCTTCCTTCACGTTTCTAGATTAGACAGAGGGTTCTCAACTGCAGACATCCAATTCCCTGTTCAGGAAGCAGCGAGACCTTTCCTCTTCTCACAGATTTAAGATGATAGCCAAGCATCATGAGACACAGTGCGTATGTCTCCTAGGCCCATCCCATGAGAGCAGGACATTTACCACACATGAGAAGAAGACTTAATGCAGTGGCAAAGCAAAATACTCAGTGTCAAAGCCATGTCGAGATGATCATTAAAGAGAGATCAAAATTACCCAATACAGGAGGAAAATCTATCGTTTGTAGAAGATTATGTTCTCTGATTATTAGTTTCAAAATTAGTTTTTCCTTTGGATTTGCTCTGAACTTAAACTTAGTTTGGAATGCCTTTGGTTTTGAATATTTCTAAAATTGTATTACTTCTCCTAAGTAAGTTGCTAGTCTGTTCTATTTACGTGAAATTCAAATAATATTGTGAAGTATCTGCCATCAGTTTTACTGTGTGCCAGGCTGAGTTCCCTGATGAATTTCAAATTTCAGATATGGAACGGTAAAGGTTAAAAAAAAAAAAAATGTTACAAAGGGTACTTCATGCGGTAGCATAAACTTCTGTTTTCTCAAAACTTGTATCAGTTCATCTCACCAGGACCAGCAGGGGAAGCACACTCTGCCTAGGCACTGGCAAAGGCACACAGTGAGACTGTAGGATCTCTTGCCGGGGTCATTCAAAATTTGACTGTACAAGCCCCTGAGCAATATGACAGGGCTTTAAAAATGGCCCTGCTTGAAGTACGGGGGTGATCTGGAGACCTCTAAGGTGCTTTCCAACAAAAGCTTTTCTATAATTGTATGAAATCACCTGCAGTAGATTAACCCTTGTCGTTATTCCCATCACAGGAAATAACTGTGACACCTGGGTAACAGGTGAGCTTACTGCGACACCAGGGAGAGCCTTCCTGTACTGAAAGGCAACCTGTAGGAAAGCTGGGGAGGGAGTCTTTATCAGGTTCTGGAGCGACAGGACAAGGAGTAACCGCTTTAAACTGAAAAGTTAGATTTAGAATATATATTAGGAACAAATTCTCTACTGATAGTACCTCACATCCTGTGCATCTGCCAGCTTCTGCATTTTATGGTTGCCTCCCCTACTTAAGAGAGGATATTGGAGTGCTGTGTGAAACACTCAGATCTTACAGGAACAAAACAATACCTTACCTTTTGCGTTCAAATACGTGCCCAGTACGTTCAGCTAAAACAACTTCTAACCTACAGCGTTTGGTCGAAAGTTCCAATTTCTGTCTCAGTTTCATGTACACCAAATTTTCAAGCAGGATTTCTGGGCCAGTGTCGTCTGTCTGTGATAGACTGCTTTGCTAGATCATCATTCACTGCTCCCTCTGCCAGGCACAGGCCTTTCTCTCTTAATCCCTTGTAAGAAAACTTGCAGAGGTATATGGGGTAGCAGTCAGCAGTGTAAAAGAATAAGAGACATACTGCCTTCGCACATATATATACAACACAATATCAAAGATCTCATCAAGGTCCACCAAGGAAAGGAAGCAATGCAGGAGAAAGAAGACAGGACAACAGGGGGAATGGAGAGCATAAGGGAGGAGGCAGCCAGTGGCCTTAAAAACAAAGCATAAAAAATAACTTCCAGTAGTGGGACATAGTGAATTGGAGCTCTAAGGTCTGCATCTAGAGATGTCTTTTATCTTTATCATGCAGTTGTGGAGATGGGTCCTCTGGTTTTGGTCATGTTTTTTCACATTCTGCAATTATCTCCCAAGAAGAACCCCCTGTTGGGCAGAAAGGTAGAGGTGCGCTCCAGAAACACAGTGATGGCAAGGAGTCCTCCACTTCATTCTTCCATTTTTTTCCAGCTGGAAGCATTCATAGTTGTCAACTGAATTGGTTTTGAGGAGTAGGAAAGACAGCATTGCTGGATTTCTGCTTTCTCCTAGATCCTATCATACCACATCATGACAGTTGTCTTTGTTTTATGTCCTTTTATGCCTGGATGTTTCTCATTTTTATGAGTGTGGGGTTTTCTATTTTTCTTTCTTTCTCTTCTTTCTTTCTTTTTCTTTCTTTCTTTCTTTCTTTCTTTCTTTCTTTCTTTCTTTCTTTCTTTCTTTCTTTCTTTCTTTTTCTTTCTGTCTGTCTGTCTTTCTCTCTTCTCTCTTTCTGTCCAGCACTGATTTTATTGCTACTTGTGCATATCCAGACTGTACAGTTTTCTCCATTCCCTCTGTTTCTTCCCTGTGTCTTGCCCCTCTTCCCTGCAACTGAACAGCATTGCCTTGATCAATGAAGTGGCAACATGCGGCTTACACAGTAAACTGCTGAAATTACAGCTATAGCCATGGAGCACAGCTGCAGATCAACAGAAGACCACCAATAACTCACATTTCTAAACTGCTTGTCACAATTCTTCAGTATGCAGGCTGTGATGCTGCCAAGAGCGATCTCACCTCTTAAGCACCCATCCATTTCTTCTCTTCCCAGACCCTCAAGGTATCCTGGTCAAACCACCCCCCTTGCCCCATCTGTCTGTCCCACATTCCTTTTCCCTCATCTTTTTTTTTTTTTTTTCAGCATAGTGTCTCCATAGAAGCTGCTGCTCCCCAACTCCGAGTTGACTAGGGCTGAACTATTGAAAAAGAAAAGAAAAGCTATAAATTATAGTGAGAGATGGTGAATACCTAATGATCTCTTAAAAGCAGGAATTTAAGGGAATAAGTAATTGATAAATGGAGTTAAGATCAGTAGGAAAAAATCCACTGTTGCAATCAGTAGAGTTAAGAAGTTTTTCAAGTACATTAGAAACAAAACTTAGAGTAATGACACAGATCCAATACGGGATGGGTATTGCTTCAGTGAGAAATGATGAAAAAAAAAAACCAACATCACGTACATGTGTATGTGTTGTTGTGTATTTGGAAAAAAAACAGGTTAATGAAAACTGCATGCTCAATTAGATGATTTTTTTTGTTGTCATTGGTAGGGAATTGTGTGCTTTATAACACAATATGTGTTATATGTTTTTTATATATGTTTTAATAAATAGACTTTATTAGATAACTCATTTTGAATGTATAGCCTAGATGTTAGAAGAATTAACAACATGCAATATTATTGTAAAAATTAACAACATGTGGTATCTAAATAATATTTAGAGATGTAAAGGTGTTTGGCATTTCAAAGTCTACTTCTCCAATGAAAAATGTGTTAGAGCTTCTGTTGGATGTAATGTAACCTGCTCACTTCCTGCCCACCTCAGCAGGGCAGGGGATAAAATCGGGGAAAAAAAAGGAACGAGAAAGCTCATGGGCTTTGATAAAGACAGGGATATTGCTTATCAATGATTGTTGTGGAAAAATCTCTCTTAACTTGAGGAAATTAATTTAATGCCAATTAATTTGTATAAATTTAATTACTAGTTCAGGTGTTGGGAAGCAAAAGGACAAACATCAAACCACATAGGGGTAACAAACACTTCTCCTCCTCTACTGGGCTCAACTTCACTCCAAGCACCTGTCTTCCACCTGCTGATCTCGCTCAGTCCATTCACTGGGGAAATGGGCAGCACAGGAGGAGGCTGTAGTTAATATGCAGCAGTTCTTCTCTGCCTATCCTTTCTTCTCGTTTCTACTTTGCTCCAGTGTGGGTCCTCCACAGGGTGCAGACCCTGTCAGGAATATTCATCTGTTCTGGCATGGATCCTCCACAGGTTTCAAAGAATATCTGCTCCACCATGGAGCATCTACTTCTCCTCCTCCTATGACTTTGATGTTCCCTCTGTTGTTCCTCATTCTTTTTGTTCTCTCCAGCTCTCTCCATCCAATATTTTCTGTGCATTCTTAGAGGCAACACACCTTGGCTTGTTGTCTGAGTTTGGCCTATGGTGCATCTGTTGCTGTGTCCAGCACAGTGCAGCCCCTGACCTTGCTACCAAAACCTTGCCACAAATCTCAATACACCTGTTAAAAGAGACCCTCCTGTTTGTTGCCCTTCTTTGGACACTCTCGAACAGTTTTATATCTTTTTCTCATACTGTGGTGCCCAAAACTGCACACAGTACTCACAGTACGTGGAATAGCAACAGAGACTGCCTCTAATTTTCTCTTCCCTGCAGAAGCTCTGTTGCTACCACTGTCCGGAAATCATCACTATCACAGACAGGAGTAGCATTCCCTCCTCCCACAGTTGGTTCTTTTTCCCCCAGACTTAGACACCATCCACAAAAGCAAAAACAAAACAAAACAAACAAACAAACAAACAAAAAAGAGTCAAAAGCCCTCAGGAAGGCAGTGGTGCAGACTGTGGAGAGCCTGGGTTCAAATCCTTCTTCTGCGAGGCTCTGAACCTATACCCCACCACAAGCTGTCCGCTAACGTATGGCAGGGCAAGGAGGAAGAAAGAACATTTCTCCTGCACTTTCCATTTATTGTTGGCTGACAATTCTGTAGAGTTATAAAGCCTCAATCAGTGCGATACAGGGTTCTTCTCACATTGTCTCACTGTGCCCTAAGGGGAACAGCTCTAATTTAATAGATGCTTCACCAGAAAATCATGAGTCATCTGCAGTTTTGAAGTTTTCTGGGATCAAGTCCCTTCAGACAGTTGAGGAATTTGCTCTATCACCTATGAAAACTGGTGCTCTAATAAGCTAGTGAGTGAACAAGAGAGAAATCCTCTGCTAGATGACTTGACAAATTTGGTCTGAAAACAGTGTTGAGGCAGAACAATGCACGATTTTTGCCTTGGATGCACAGAGAGATTGGGGGTAGTAGAATTCTTTTATTCTTCATTGATATAAACATTTTCAAAACAGGTGTTTGCTCAACCTTGCTTCCACTGAGTGCATGGGAGGGAGATAACTGAAAGTGGGGAGTGTTGCTTGAAACCTGCAAGTGGCTGAGGTCCAGTGGGGTTGGAGGCTTTCTTACTCCTTTTGGAAATGCAAAGCAACCTTGCGCCTACCCTGCACTTGCAGAAGGATCACGACAGCCCAAAGCACAGAGGCTTTGTAATTACTGCATAGGGATTGGGAGCAGGGGGCTGCAGGCATGGCCTCTGTGAGAACAGTGCGGAAGCTGCCCGTGTCAGATCAGAGCCAGCTCCAGCCAACTCCAGAAGGGCCACGACGCTTGCCAGAGCTGAGCCTATAAGCGATGCTGTTTGCACCTCCGGGAGAGCAGATTTAAGAAGGGGGAAATACTGCTGTGCAACAGAAGCTGGAAGAGCAAGGAGAGAGAACCAGCCCTGCAGCCCCCAAGGTGAGTGCAGCAGGAGGCAGGAGGTGCTCCAGGCTCACAGCAGCAGTTCCCCTGAGGCCTGGGGAGAGGCCCCTGGTGGAGCAGGCTGTCCCCCTGCAGCCCACGGGTCCCACACGGAGCAGATCTCCACGCTGCAGCCCGTGGAGGAGCCCCCGCTGGAGCAGGTGGATGTGGCCTGGAGGAGGCCGCGGCCTGTGGAGAGCCCCCGCAGGAGCAGGCCCCAGGCCAGAGCTGCAGCCATGGAGAGGAGCCCACGCAGGAGCAGGGGGCCTGGGGGGAGCTGCCACCCGTGGGGGACCCAGGTTGGAGCAGTTTGCTCCTGACGGACGGACCCTGTGGTACAGACCCATATCGGAACAGTTCCTCAAGAATGGTGGCCTGTAAGCAGCCCCCGCAGGCTCATTTCGGGAAGGACGGCATCCCGTGGGAGGGACCCCGCTTGGAACAGGGGCAGAGAGGGACCGTGGAGGAGCAGCAGGTGATGAAGTGTTAGGGGCTGACCACAGCCCACATTCCCCATTCCCCTGCAACACTCGGCAGGAGGAGGTAGAGCAGGGTGGATAGGAGGTAAAAGGGGTTTTAAGTTTGCTTTTAATTTTTCACTATTGTAGTCTGCTAGTGATAGGCAACAAATTATATTAATCTCCCTGTGCTGCATGTGTTTTGTCCAGGACGATAATTGTTGAGTGATCTCCCTGTCCTTATCACAATTCCTTGAGCCCTTTTCATCATATTTTTTCCCCCTTTTCCTTTGAGGAGGGGGAGTGAGAGAGTTGCTATGGTGGAGTTCAGCTGCCCAGCAGCTTAAAACTACCAAGCAACAGTCCTACTATCCACCGACCAGCGTCCTTATTCAAGCCTGTTGCAGCTATGTATGCTGCTCTGCTCTGTCTGGGATGTGGACCTACCCGTGGTATCTGGGGCCAGCTCATATGGACTAGAGCCTTACAATCTGCAGGAATTCCCCTTCAGTGGGAACTTGCATCACATAAAGACGGTTCTCCATGGTGGAAGACAAAGCCTATAGGAATTATTAGAAGTCGACATCCTCCATCGCTCTGACCCCCGAGATTTGGACATAATTTCCAAAATGAGCAAAAGGGATCTGTGTCTGCCCTGATACGAAGGAAGTCACTGCCCCTGGAAATCTAGTCACTATGCTTTGGTGACTTCATCAGCGTTTTTATTCTGCTTTGTATGCATCAAATGGAAAAGAGCTACCCCAGGAACACTGTGCTTTGGTGGCAGAGATCTGGTTGCAGGAGGTCAGCTCCCAGCCTCAGCTCACTCTCTGTTCCTTGGGTTTGCTTTAATGCCTCCTTTGAGACACTGCCTCAGCGCAGTGAGTTTGTGAATGTGACATATCATTCAATATTATCCACCATGAGCCACTCTGTTCCTATAGCAACTGCCTCCTTAGCCCAGTTCCTGGGTCTCTTCAGGTCTGTTTGATATTCACCTTGACACCTTTGGTGGAGGCCTTGAAGGAACACACAAAGTGTGAAAACACCTTGTACTTATTAGGCCAAGGTAATTCCTCCCCACATGGATGGGCACATATCATCTCCAAGAAAGGGGCTCCCACCTCCACGACTCCCGTCCATCCTCCACCTCTCTATGTCCTTGCATAAATAACGACCTGCACAGCTTAACCTGGACAGGAGCCTGAAGTCCAGAACGGGAAACGCTCTGATCTGGGCTCCTTCCAAAAGGGCCACGCAGATATAACTAGAAGAATGCGTAAAACGTTGACCCTAGCTGACGTAATTTCTTTTGGTTGATCTGATGCAAACCTGTGATGCACCCTGCAGCCCCTGCAACACTTGTGATTTTACCTGCAGCCCCTGCAACTGCTGTAATTTTAACTGCAGCCCCTCCAACAACTGTGATTTTACCTGCAGCCCCTGCAACCCCTGTGATTTTACCTGAAGCCCCTGCAACCCCTGTGATTTTACCTGCAGCCCCTCCAACAACTGTGATTTTACTTGCAGCCCCTCCAACCCTTGTGATGTTCCCTGCAGCCACTCCAACCCTGGGACAGGCCCTACAGCTGGCTCCGGGGACTACCCCGTTGCCGTATCAGTCGCCAATACACACAAGATGAAGGAATGGATGCAGAAGTCATCTCGTTTAGGCAGGGAAGAAAGTCCTCCTAAGACGGGGAAGGAGCAATAGGCAGGCGAGGCAGGTGACCCCAATGTAGGGCCATCGAAGAGAAGGGGAGGCTGTTATAAAATAGAAAAGAGAGAAAAGCATCAGTAGGCAGGTGATCCCCATCCCTGGGCGAGCTGCGAGACATGGGACAAGATTTCAGCTGTCATGCAGGCGAGCACATTGTCACCTGGCTGCTGCGATGCTGGGATAACAGCTCCGGGAGCCTGGAATCGGAGGGCAGGGAAGCCAAGCAGCTGGGATCCTTCTCTGGGGAAGGGGGCACTGAGAAAGCGATCGGAAACGGGGCACAAGCCTCTGGAGGCGGCGCCTGTCAGGCGTGAAGGAAAGGGATCCCTTCCAGGAAGATGCTGTGGGGTTGCTGAGGGTCGAAGAACAGCAGGTGTGGTGTTTTTCCTCAGCTGGGCAGCTGAGCTCCACCTCAACCGCTCTCTCCCTGCCCCTCCTCAAACGGAAAGGGGAGAAAATAGGATGGAAGGGGCTCAAGGGCTGAGAGAAGGACAGGGAGATCACTCCACAATGATCGTCACGGGCAAAAGAGGCTCAGCAGAGCCTGTTCCAGTCCAGCCCGGGCCTGCTCCTGCGGGGGCTCTCCACAGGCCGCGGCCTCCTCCAGGCCACATCCACCTGCTCCAGCGGGGGCTCCTCCACGGGCTGCAGCGTGGAGATCTGCTCCGTGTGGGACCCGTGGGCTGCAGGGGGACAGCCTGCTCCACCAGGGGCCTCTCCCCAGGCCGCAGGGGAACTGCTGCTGTGAGCCTGGAGCACCTCCTGCCTCCTGCTGCACTCACCTTGGGGGCTGCAGAGAGGTTTCTCACTCCTCCCTGACCCAGACGCTGCTGTGCAGCAGGTTTCTTTCCCTTTCTTAGGTGGGCTCTCACGCAGGCGCAAACATCATCCTTTTTGTCTCAGTTCTGGGCAGCAGCGGGTCCCTCTGGAGCCTCCTGGAACCGGCCCTTATCTAACATGGGGCAGCTGCTGCATTCTCCTCACAGAGGACACCCCTGCAGCCCCCCGCTACCAGAACCTGTCCTCGTAAACCCAACACAAGACACCGACCGAGCCTCCCTGATTCCCAGCAGGTGGGTCAGGCTGGGAACCCAGGCCAGTGCCCGGCAGACCCTCCTGGGCCTTGAAAAGCAAGCTTTATGGGGACGTAGCACCCAGAAAGAACGGAGTCACGCAACAGGATTCATTTCCAAAACCACCTCATAGACACCTGGGCCAAAGAGCAGGGCCTTGAGCGGGTATATCACAATGACAGAGTTCATTTCCTTCCCAGTAGCTGGCACGTGCCGTTTTTTGGGATTTCGGGGCTACAGTGAGCTGCTAAGAGGGATGTCTTAGCTCTTGCAGGGCAGTGCTTCCACTAAGGCCAGGACTTTTCTGCATCTTCTACTGCCCTGCAAGCGAGGATGCTTGGGGCACACAGGAAGCTGGGAGCGGACACAGCTGCAGGGATTCCATAAGGCACAAGCAAATGCAGCCTTGGCTTGGTGACACTTTCTCTTGATTACTGCTCAACACAAATTACCTCGAGCAAGTCTACTGTGAGGACTAAAGGAAAGAGACGTATGGATGCTGCTAAGCTCTTCTAGCTTGTACCAGGTAGGAAAGATACCTCTGTAGCAGGCGTGAAGAGGATAGCACTAATTAATTAGATGAGAAGCGGAGGAAAGGCACTTAGAGGTAGTGAAAAGCAGTTAATGTGATGTTCCGGGGAAGCTTCAGTCTGCTTAAGGAGTAGCAAGAACAAGCCTAAAGTCATAGCCAAATACAAGAAAGAGAGGAGGACACGCAGCATGAGAAGCTCCCGAGAGAAAGGAGCTCTGTTTTGGGTAAAAATCAGTCCCTTTTTCTATCATGGAGACATCCAAGGGCGTAGGACACGTGCACTTCAGGGAACCAAGAGATGCTGTGCATTTCTCTCGTCCCCCTGACACAGCCACTAGGTGACGATGCTTCCAATTCTCTCTAAAGAAACCTTGCTTTCTCAGGCCCAGGTGTCCAGCTGCACACCAAGGACGTCCCTGGCTCCCAGGCACAGTTCCCAGGCCCAAGGCCGAGCTCCCCTCCGAACCCCCATTCCAGCAGACCTTGCTCCTGGCGTTGTGGAGCAGCCATTTCATGTCAGCCTTTTCTCCTGGCAGTCAGCTTAGCGTCGTAACCTCTGCCATCGGGGCGCCCGAGAGCCGTGTGAGGTCAGCAGAGAGTCACTGTCAGCCTTTGACCTCACAAAGGTGGGTGGCCATAAGTGCCCTGAGCGTCCAGCTCGCATTGAGTACTGCTGGTGGCACTCGAGGCGTGGAGGTCTGCATGGTGCAATGGGAGACGCCGATGTCCTGCTGCTGGAACAAGAGGCGCTGATGTGCTGCTGGTGCAGGAGGAGACGTGAAGGTGCTGCTGCTTAGAGGTGCTGAGGAGCGGGCAGCCTCAGCGGGCAGCTGAATCAGAGGGCAGGGAAGCCAAGCAGCTTCCTTCTCTGGGGAAGGGGGCACAGAGAAAGTGATTGGAAATGGGGTACAAGCCTTCAGTCTCTAAAAGCAATCCCTCAGATGTTTAGGCATAGTAAAGTTAGGTATATCTATTTGACTCTAGACCCCAACATGTTTGTTAGTGTTCTGGTTTGTCCACTGCTTTCTTGTGGGGGATTTGAGTTGGCCATTAGTGTTTAGGTGATGCTGACTTCATATCTATGGTGCACTTTATTCTTAAAATGGGAAGTTTCTACCAATTTCCCATCCAAACTTGCTCATAAGCCAACTGCAGTCATCATTTCAGATGTGTCTCCCAACTTACACATTTCCTATTTCTCCTTGATATTTACTCAAGAAATTCATTTACGTAGAGACAACATATTCTTCTCTCAACTGGCATCTGGCTGGGCAGAATGATGTCCTTTCATTCCCTTCCAGGCAATAGGCAACTTGTTCCTTCTGTCTTGTGAACTCTTCCTCCTAAGTTCAATGTGAATACAAGTGGCAGAACTGTGCCTCATGTCCCAAATGAGTGTCAGGGCTGCCTTGTCCAGTGTATTCATACTGGAGGGAAAAAAAAATGAATAGCCATACACACTATATAACCACTAAACTTTTTCAGTCCTCCTTGTGCTAACAGTGCATGAACGTGAGGTTTTGTTGTCATTTTTGTTTGTTTGTTTGTTTGCTTGCTTTAAACTCCTGACTGCCATATAGCAAACATGACAAAAAAACACCCTTTTTTGAGAATCTCTGAGAATGGCTCTGCTTTGTATTATCACCTGTCACTTCACCTGAACCATTTCAATCACAAGCGATAGCCTTCTGTCAGGCTTGGTAGTACTTCCCAACCTTATGTCCCCTGCAAATCTCAAAGCTCATGTGAGCTCATGTATCCGTAGATAATGTATCAGAAGCTCACAGAAGGTGAAATAGTTGTAATTCATCCCCTGTGTAGGGAAGAACTGGTCCTAGAAAGGAAAGCTATTAAATTATCTGGAAACAATTTAGCTCTGATAAATTATTTTGTAAATTACACATTACCCCCTCCTTCCCTGGTCTTAGCTGTTCTTGCTCCAAAACTTTGCATGGTGTTGATGTCAAACTAACAGGCCCACACTTGTCTGGATGACTCTTTACCCTCTTCTGGACAGAGGTGTATTTGTTACTCTCCCATTCTGGGGACTATCCCTGATTTGCACAATTGTTATGCATTTTTCCTACTTGACTTGTTGTTCTGTGTGCCAATGCTGTTAATAGGCTAGGTAGATATCAGCTTTTCATTTTTCACTTGAATCACTATAGATTGTTATTTCACCTCAGATGATGTTGCGCCTAGTGCCCTACCCTCCTTTTCAATGGGAGTCCTGTCACTGCCCTTAATATCACATTGTTGTTGCTGTTAGATGCAGGAAATAAGATTTGCAGCATTTGAGACATCAGTAACTTTTGATCTATCTTTGCCTCAAGCGTGCAACTGTCCTAATTTGTTCTCTTTGTTCCCCCTGGTTTCTGTGGCTTAAGTACCACTTACTATTATTGTTTAATTTCCTATGTGAAGGAGGTTTTTGGTCATTCTTACTTTATTTCTGCAGTTTTTAACCTCTGAAACATGCCTTTTCTCATCGCTTTTTTCCTGTTTGAATTTTGAATTTTAACTATGCCTTCTCTGCACTCAAGTCCCAGAGCTGCTTAGTCAGACTCAATTATTCATTTCCTTAGATTTCAAAGTTTGCATTTCTAAGCCTCAGAACCTTCATTCTAAACCTGGTTTTGTCTGTCGTGAAATGTAAAATGAGAAAAGTCAGCTCATGATCACACTTTATTCAAATTTTACTACATTTAAACCCATACAGGAGCCAAGTCTAAAATGGTCTTATATTTTTTCACTTTTGGGAAGAAATCCATCACATAGTATACCTCTATGAACATAAGTGGTAATTATCTTTCAATCTTTTGCTGGGAAGTTAAAGTCTCCCATAATTCCCATTATTGTTTACGTGTCTGATAACTGTACAGAGATAATTCACTATTAGACTGGAGCTAAGAGCAAAGAGCAGGCTAGCAAGGCTGTCTATCTTTAGCAGTGATTTGCACAAAACCACTCTTTTGCTGACCCATAACATTTAATTTCTCTATCCTCTGCTTCTTGCTAACACAAAGCACCATCTTATTCCATCCATTTGCCTTGGTTTCCAGCCTTCCTGAGATTTATCAGTACTTGTATGACATTCATGCCTTTGTTTCACCCTTCCTGTGTTGACACTTGTCATAACAGTTTTAGATCCTGAACATGATCATCTCAAAGTTTGCCTGACAGTTAGGTCTTCCTCACATTGTCATAGAGTATCAGGTCTCTACCACTTGAAATAGATTGGATTGGATTAGATTATTGGCACCGTCTCTTGTGCTGGTAGTCCATTATCTTCACAGTCCGTACAACTGGCCATCAGTGAACATGAAGTGGCCTTATCCTGCCCATTTGCCTTTCTGGAAATCAGCCACTCTCTCTGCCTAGAACAGGGAATGGATTTTCCTCACCTTTCTTCAAAAGCTCTGAAGTTTTCTGTGATCTTTCCAATTGTATGGTATGATAAGCTTTTGCTGCCACTGAAGGGTAGAAGTCATTATGAATAGTGCCAACAAAACAGAAACATAACAATGAAAACGATATTTTAATTCAGAATAGGTATTTGAAAAGTTCACCTTTTCTAGCACAAATGGGGAAAAGAAAAAAAGGAAGGAAAAAAAAAAAAAAAGCAGTCCTAAAACATCAAAACTGTGGCCAAAGAATTAGAAGAAACACTATTTTTCCAAAGCTGCAATGTTTTCCATTCATCTGGCTGGGCCAGCAGAGCACTGGAGACCTGGATGCACTGTACTCATGGCTGGTTCCCCTAAATGACCTGCAGGGAGATCTTCTTATCTCTATCCCTCTGTTTCTCCTTTCAATCTCTGTTTTGTCTGTTTGTATCACTAGCTCTCAAATCGCCACTGATATATGCACGTGCAGCACCCAGCACAACCTTGTTTCAGGCTCCAGCGGGACCTTTAGGCATTACCATCCTGTAAACAAATAACAATGATAGTGAGTGTAATTACAATCGTCAAACTATTCCAGCTCCACATCATTAGCCATGCCCTGAGCTAAATAACATTTTAATCAGTTTGATATGTCATCTGTGGCTTTCTTCACTGTCACTTGCAATCCAGCAAACTCCTTCCTTCACGTTTCTAGATTAGACAGAGGGTTCTCAACTGCAGACATCCAATTCCCTGTTCAGGAAGCAGCGAGACCTTTCCTCTTCTCACAGATTTAAGATGATAGCCAAGCATCATGAGACACAGTGCGTATGTCTCCTAGGCCCATCCCATGAGAGCAGGACATTTACCACACATGAGAAGAAGACTTAATGCAGTGGCAAAGCAAAATACTCAGTGTCAAAGCCATGTCGAGATGATCATTAAAGACAGATCAAAATTACCCAATACAGGAGGAAAATCTATCGTTTGTAGAAGATTATGTTCTCTGATTATTAGTTTCAAAATTAGTTTTTCCTTTGGATTTGCTCTGAACTTAAACTTAGTTTGGAATGCCTTTGGTTTTGAATATTTCTGAAATCGTATTACTTCTCCTAAGTAAGTTGCTAGTCTGTTCTATTTACGTGAAATTCGAATAATATTGCGAAGTATCTGCCATCAGTTTTACTGTGTGCCAGGCTGAGTTCCCTGATGAATTTCAAATTTCAGATATGAAACAGTAAAGGTTAAAAAAAAAAATGTTACAAAGGGTACTTCATGCGGTAGCATAAACTTCTGTTTTCTCAAAACTTGTATCAGTTCATCTCACCAGGACCAGCAGGGGAAGCACACTCTGCCTAGGCACTGGCAAAGGCACACAGTGAGACTGTGGGGTCTCTTGCTGGGGTCATTCAAAATTTGACTGTACAAGCCCCTGAGCAATATGACAGGGCTTTAAAAATGGCCCTGCTTGAAGTACGCGGGTGATCTGGAGACCTCTAAGGTGCTTTCCAACAAAAGCTTTTCTATAATTGTATGAAATCACCTGCAATAGATTAACCCTGGTCATTATTCCTATCACAGGAAATAACTGTGACACCTGGGTAACAGGTGAGCTTACTGCGACACCAGGGAGAGCCTTCCTGTACTTAAAGGCAACCTGTAGGAAAGCTGGGGAGGGAGTCTTTATCAGGGCCTGGAGTGACAGGACAAGGAGTAACCGCTTTAAACTGAAAAGTAGCACCCAGAAAGAACGGAGTCACGCAACAGGATTCATTTCCAAAGAGCAGGGCCTTGAGCGGGTATATCACAATGACAGAGTTCATTTCCTTCCCAGTAGCTGGCACGTGCCGTTTTTTGGGATTTCGGGGCTACAGTGAGCTGCTAAGAGGGATGTCTTAGCTCTTGCAGGGCAGTGCTTCCACTAAGGCCAGGACTTTTCTGCATCTTCTACTGCCCTGCAAGCGAGGATGCTTGGGGCACACAGGAAGCTGGGAGGGGACACAGCTGCAGGGATTCCATAAGACACAAGCAAATGCAGCCTTGGCTTGGTGACACTTTCTCTTGATTACTGCTCAACACAAATTACCTCGAGCAAGTCTACTGTGAGGACTAAAGGAAAGAGACGTATGGATGCTGCTAAGCTCTTCTAGCTTGTACCAGGTAGGAAAGATACCTCTGTAGCAGGCGTGAAGAGGATAGCACTAATTAATTAGATGAGAAGCGGAGGAAAGGCACTTAGAGGTAGTGAAAAGCAGTTAATGTGATGTTCCGGGGAAGCTTCAGTCTGCTTAAGGAGTGGCAAGAACAAGCCTAAAGTCATAGCCAAATACAAGAAAGAGAGGAGGACACGCAGCATGAGAAGCTCCCGAGAGAAAGGAGCTCTGTTTTGGGTAAAAATCAGTCCCTTTTTCTATCATGGAGACATCCAAGGGCGTAGGACACGTGCACTTCAGGGAACCAAGAGATGCTGTGCATTTCTCTCGTCCCCCTGACACAGCCACTAGGTGACGATGCTTCCAATTCTCTCTAAAGAAACCTTGCTTTCTCAGGCCCAGGTGTCCAGCTGCACACCAAGGACGTCCCTGGCTCCCAGGCACAGTTCCCAGGCCCAAGGCCGAGCTCCCCTCCGAACCCCCATTCCAGCAGACCTTGCTCCTGGCATTGTGGAGCAGCCATTTCATGTCAGCCTTTTCTCCTGGCAGTCAGCTTAGCGCCGTAACCTCTGCCATCGGGGCGCCCGAGAGCCGTGTGAGGTCAGCAGAGAGTCACTGTCAGCCTTTGACCTCACAAAGGTGGGTGGCCATAAGTGCCCTGAGCGTCCAGCTCGCATTGAGTACTGCTGGTGGCACTCGAGGCGTGGAGGTCTGCATGGTGCAATGGGAGACGCCGATGTCCTGCTGCTGGAACAAGAGGCGCTGATGTGCTGCTGGTGCAGGAGGAGACGTGAAGGTGCTGCTGCTTAGAGGTGCTGAGGAGCGGGCAGCCTCAGCGGGCAGCTGAATCAGAGGGCAGGGAAGCCAAGCAGCTTCCTTCTCTGGGGAAGGGGGCACAGAGAAAGTGATTGGAAATGGGGTACAAGCCTTCAGCCTCTAAAAGCAATCCCTCAGATGTTTAGGCATAGTAAAGTTAGGTATATCTATTTGACTCTAGACCCCAACATGTTTGTTAGTGTTCTGGTTTGTCCACTGCTTTCTTGTGGGGGATTTGAGTTGGCCATTAGTGTTTAGGTGATGCTGACTTCATATCTATGGTGCACTTTATTCTTAAAATGGGAAGTTTCTACCAATTTCCCATCCAAACTTGCTCATAAGCCAACTGCAGTCATCATTTCAGATGTGTCTCCCAACTTACACATTTCCTATTTCTCCTTGATATTTACTCAAGAAATTCATTTACGTAGAGACAACATATTCTTCTCTCAACTGGCATCTGGCTGGGCAGAATGATGTCCTTTCATTCCCTTCCAGGCAATAGGCAACTTGTTCCTTCTGTCTTGTGAACTCTTCCTCCTAAGTTCAATGTGAATACAAGTGGCAGAACTGTGCCTCATGTCCCAAATGAGTGTCAGGGCTGCCTTGTCCAGTGTATTCATACTGGAGGGAAAAAAAAATGAATAGCCATACACACTATATAACCACTAAACTTTTTCAGTCCTCCTTGTGCTAACAGTGCATGAACGTGAGGTTTTGTTGTCATTTTTGTTTGTTTGTTTGTTTGCTTGCTTTAAACTCCTGACTGCCATATAGCAAACATGACAAAAAAACACCCTTTTTTGAGAATCTCTGAGAATGGCTCTGCTTTGTATTATCACCTGTCACTTCACCTGAACCATTTCAATCACAAGCGATAGCCTTCTGTCAGGCTTGGTAGTACTTCCCAACCTTATGTCCCCTGCAAATCTCAAAGCTCATGTGAGCTCATGTATCCGTAGATAATGTATCAGAAGCTCACAGAAGGTGAAATAGTTGTAATTCATCCCCTGTGTAGGGAAGAACTGGTCCTAGAAAGGAAAGCTATTAAATTATCTGGAAACAATTTAGCTCTGATAAATTATTTTGTAAATTACACATTACCCCCTCCTTCCCTGGTCTTAGCTGTTCTTGCTCCAAAACTTTGCATGGTGTTGATGTCAAACTAACAGGCCCACACTTGTCTGGATGACTCTTTACCCTCTTCTGGACAGAGGTGTATTTGTTACTCTCCCATTCTGGGGACTATCCCTGATTTGCACAATTGTTATGCATTTTTCCTACTTGACTTGTTGTTCTGTGTGCCAATGCTGTTAATAGGCTAGGTAGATATCAGCTTTTCATTTTTCACTTGAATCACTATAGATTGTTATTTCACCTCAGATGATGTTGCGCCTAGTGCCCTACCCTCCTTTTCAATGGGAGTCCTGTCACTGCCCTTAATATCACATTGTTGTTGCTGTTAGATGCAGGAAATAAGATTTGCAGCATTTGAGACATCAGTAACTTTTGATCTATTTTTGCCTCAAGTGTGCAACTGTCCTAATTTGTTCTCTTTGTTCCCCCTGGTTTCTGTGGCTTAAGTACCACTTACTATTATTGTTTAATTTCCTATGTGAAGGAGGTTTTTGGTCATTCTTACTTTATTTCTGCAGTTTTTAACCTCTGAAACATGCCTTTTCTCATCGCTTTTTTCCTGTTTGAATTTTGAATTTTAACTATGCCTTCTCTGCACTCAAGTCCCAGAGCTGCTTAGTCAGACTCAATTATTCATTTCCTTAGATTTCAAAGTTTGCATTTCTAAGCCTCAGAACCTTCATTCTAAACCTGGTTTTGTCTGTCGTGAAATGTAAAATGAGAAAAGTCAGCTCATGATCACACTTTATTCAAATTTTACTACATTTAAACCCATACAGGAGCCAAGTCTAAAATGGTCTTATATTTTTTCACTTTTGGGAAGAAATCCATCACATAGTATACCTCTATGAACATAAGTGGTAATTATCTTTCAATCTTTTGCTGGGAAGTTAAAGTCTCCCATAATTCCCATTATTGTTTACGTGTCTGATAACTGTACAGAGATAATTCACTATTAGACTGGAGCTAAGAGCAAAGAGCAGGCTAGCAAGGCTGTCTATCTTTAGCAGTGATTTGCACAAAACCACTCTTTTGCTGACCCATAACATTTAATTTCTCTATCCTCTGCTTCTTGCTAACACAAAGCACCATCTTATTCCATCCATTTGCCTTGGTTTCCAGCCTTCCTGAGATTTATCGGTACTTGTATGACATTCATGCCTTTGTTTCACCCTTCCTGTGTTGACACTTGTCATAACAGTTTTAGATCCTGAACATGATCATCTCAAAGTTTGCCTGACAGTTAGGTCTTCCTCACATTGTCATAGAGTATCAGGTCTCTACCACTTGAAATAGATTGGATTGGATTAGATTATTGGCACCGTCTCTTGTGCTGGTAGTCCATTATCTTCACAGTCCGTACAACTGGCCATCAGTGAACATGAAGTGGCCTTATCCTGCCCATTTACCTTTCTGGAAATCAGCCACTCTCTCTGCCTAGAACAGGGAATGGATTTTCCTCACCTTTCTTCAAAAGCTCTGAAGTTTTCTGTGATCTTTCCAATTGTATGGTATGATAAGCTTTTGCTGCCACTGAAGGGTAGAAGTCATTATGAATAGTGCCAACAAAACAGAAACATAACAATGAAAACGATATTTTAATTCAGAATAGGTATTTGAAAAGTTCACCTTTTCTAGCACAAATGGGGAAAAGAAAAAAAGGAAGGAAAAAAAAAAAAAAAAGCAGTCCTAAAACATCAAAACTGTGGCCAAAGAATTAGAAGAAACACTATTTTTCCAAAGCTGCAATGTTTTCCATTCATCTGGCTGGGCCAGCAGAGCACTGGAGACCTGGATGCACTGTACTCATGGCTGGTTCCCCTAAATGACCTGCAGGGAGATCTTCTTATCTCTATCCCTCTGTTTCTCCTTTCAATCTCTGTTTTGTCTGTTTGTATCACTAGCTCTCAAATCGCCACTGATATATGCACGTGTAGCACCCAGCACAACCTTGTTTCAGGCTCCAGCGGGACCTTTAGGCATTACCATCCTGTAAACAAATAACAATGATAGTGAGTGTAATTACAATCGTCAAACTATTCCAGCTCCACATCATTAGCCATGCCCTGAGCTAAATAACATTTTAATCAGTTTGATATGTCATCTGTGGCTTTCTTCACTGTCACTTGCAATCCAGCAAACTCCTTCCTTCACGTTTCTAGATTAGACAGAGGGTTCTCAACTGCAGACATCCAATTCCCTGTTCAGGAAGCAGCGAGACCTTTCCTCTTCTCACAGATTTAAGATGATAGCCAAGCATCATGAGACACAGTGCGTATGTCTCCTAGGCCCATCCCATGAGAGCAGGACATTTACCACACATGAGAAGAAGACTTAATGCAGTGGCAAAGCAAAATACTCAGTGTCAAAGCCATGTCGAGATGATCATTAAAGAGAGATCAAAATTACCCAATACAGGAGGAAAATCTATCGTTTGTAGAAGATTATGTTCTCTGATTATTAGTTTCAAAATTAGTTTTTCCTTTGGATTTGCTCTGAACTTAAACTTAGTTTGGAATGCCTTTGGTTTTGAATATTTCTGAAATCGTATTACTTCTCCTAAGTAAGTTGCTAGTCTGTTCTATTTACGTGAAATTCGAATAATATTGCGAAGTATCTGCCATCAGTTTTACTGTGTGCCAGGCTGAGTTCCCTGATGAATTTCAAATTTCAGATATGAAACAGTAAAGGTTAAAAAAAAAAATGTTACAAAGGGTACTTCATGCGGTAGCATAAACTTCTGTTTTCTCAAAACTTGTATCAGTTCATCTCACCAGGACCAGCAGGGGAAGCACACTCTGCCTAGGCACTGGCAAAGGCACACAGTGAGACTGTGGGGTCTCTTGCTGGGGTCATTCAAAATTTGACTGTACAAGCCCCTGAGCAATATGACAGGGCTTTAAAAATGGCCCTGCTTGAAGTACGCGGGTGATCTGGAGACCTCTAAGGTGCTTTCCAACAAAAGCTTTTCTATAATTGTATGAAATCACCTGCAATAGATTAACCCTGGTCATTATTCCTATCACAGGAAATAACTGTGACACCTGGGTAACAGGTGAGCTTACTGCGACACCAGGGAGAGCCTTCCTGTACTTAAAGGCAACCTGTAGGAAAGCTGGGGAGGGAGTCTTTATCAGGGCCTGGAGTGACAGGACAAGGAGTAACCGCTTTAAACTGAAAAGTAGCACCCAGAAAGAACGGAGTCACGCAACAGGATTCATTTCCAAAGAGCAGGGCCTTGAGCGGGTATATCACAATGACAGAGTTCATTTCCTTCCCAGTAGCTGGCACGTGCCGTTTTTTGGGATTTCGGGGCTACAGTGAGCTGCTAAGAGGGATGTCTTAGCTCTTGCAGGGCAGTGCTTCCACTAAGGCCAGGACTTTTCTGCATCTTCTACTGCCCTGCAAGCGAGGATGCTTGGGGCACACAGGAAGCTGGGAGGGGACACAGCTGCAGGGATTCCATAAGACACAAGCAAATGCAGCCTTGGCTTGGTGACACTTTCTCTTGATTACTGCTCAACACAAATTACCTCGAGCAAGTCTACTGTGAGGACTAAAGGAAAGAGACGTATGGATGCTGCTAAGCTCTTCTAGCTTGTACCAGGTAGGAAAGATACCTCTGTAGCAGGCGTGAAGAGGATAGCACTAATTAATTAGATGAGAAGCGGAGGAAAGGCACTTAGAGGTAGTGAAAAGCAGTTAATGTGATGTTCCGGGGAAGCTTCAGTCTGCTTAAGGAGTGGCAAGAACAAGCCTAAAGTCATAGCCAAATACAAGAAAGAGAGGAGGACACGCAGCATGAGAAGCTCCCGAGAGAAAGGAGCTCTGTTTTGGGTAAAAATCAGTCCCTTTTTCTATCATGGAGACATCCAAGGGCGTAGGACACGTGCACTTCAGGGAACCAAGAGATGCTGTGCATTTCTCTCGTCCCCCTGACACAGCCACTAGGTGACGATGCTTCCAATTCTCTCTAAAGAAACCTTGCTTTCTCAGGCCCAGGTGTCCAGCTGCACACCAAGGACGTCCCTGGCTCCCAGGCACAGTTCCCAGGCCCAAGGCCGAGCTCGCCTCCGAACCCCCATTCCAGCAGACCTTGCTCCTGGCATTGTGGAGCAGCCATTTCATGTCAGCCTTTTCTCCTGGCAGTCAGCTTAGCGCCGTAACCTCTGCCATCGGGGCGCCCGAGAGCCGTGTGAGGTCAGCAGAGAGTCACTGTCAGCCTTTGACCTCACAAAGGTGGGTGGCATAAGTGCCCTGAGCGTCCAGCTCGCATTGAGTACTGCTGGTGGCACTCGAGGCGTGGAGGTCTGCATGGTGCAATGGGAGACGCCGATGTCCTGCTGCTGGAACAAGAGGCGCTGATGTGCTGCTGGTGCAGGAGGAGACGTGAAGGTGCTGCTGCTTAGAGGTGCTGAGGAGCGGGCAGCCTCAGCGGGCAGCTGAATCAGAGGGCAGGGAAGCCAAGCAGCTTCCTTCTCTGGGGAAGGGGGCACAGAGAAAGTGATTGGAAATGGGGTACAAGCCTTCAGTCTCTAAAAGCAATCCCTCAGATGTTTAGGCATAGTAAAGTTAGGTATATCTATTTGACTCTAGACCCCAACATGTTTGTTAGTGTTCTGGTTTGTCCACTGCTTTCTTGTGGGGGATTTGAGTTGGCCATTAGTGTTTAGGTGATGCTGACTTCATATCTATGGTGCACTTTATTCTTAAAATGGGAAGTTTCTACCAATTTCCCATCCAAACTTGCTCATAAGCCAACTGCAGTCATCATTTCAGATGTGTCTCCCAACTTACACATTTCCTATTTCTCCTTGATATTTACTCAAGAAATTCATTTACGTAGAGACAACATATTCTTCTCTCAACTGGCATCTGGCTGGGCAGAATGATGTCCTTTCATTCCCTTCCAGGCAATAGGCAACTTGTTCCTTCTGTCTTGTGAACTCTTCCTCCTAAGTTCAATGTGAATACAAGTGGCAGAACTGTGCCTCATGTCCCAAATGAGTGTCAGGGCTGCCTTGTCCAGTGTATTCATACTGGAGGGAAAAAAAAATGAATAGCCATACACACTATATAACCACTAAACTTTTTCAGTCCTCCTTGTGCTAACAGTGCATGAACGTGAGGTTTTGTTGTCATTTTTGTTTGTTTGTTTGCTTGCTTGCTTTAAACTCCTGACTGCCATATAGCAAACATGACAAAAAAACACCCTTTTTTGAGAATCTCTGAGAATGGCTCTGCTTTGTATTATCACCTGTCACTTCACCTGAACCATTTCAATCACAAGCGATAGCCTTCTGTCAGGCTTGGTAGTACTTCCCAACCTTATGTCCCCTGCAAATCTCAAAGCTCATGTGAGCTCATGTATCCGTAGATAATGTATCAGAAGCTCACAGAAGGTGAAATAGTTGTAATTCATCCCCTGTGTAGGGAAGAACTGGTCCTAGAAAGGAAAGCTATTAAATTATCTGGAAACAATTTAGCTCTGATAAATTATTTTGTAAATTACACATTACCCCCTCCTTCCCTGGTCTTAGCTGTTCTTGCTCCAAAACTTTGCATGGTGTTGATGTCAAACTAACAGGCCCACACTTGTCTGGATGACTCTTTACCCTCTTCTGGACAGAGGTGTATTTGTTACTCTCCCATTCTGGGGACTATCCCTGATTTGCACAATTGTTATGCATTTTTCCTATTTGACTTGTTGTTCTGTGTGCCAATGCTGTTAATAGGCTAGGTAGATATCAGCTTTTCATTTTTCACTTGAATCACTATAGATTGTTATTTCACCTCAGATGATGTTGCGCCTAGTGCCCTACCCTCCTTTTCAATGGGAGTCCTGTCACTGCCCTTAATATCACATTGTTGTTGCTGTTAGATGCAGGAAATAAGATTTGCAGCATTTGAGACATCAGTAACTTTTGATCTATCTTTGCCTCAAGCGTGCAACTGTCCTAATTTGTTCTCTTTGTTCCCCCTGGTTTCTGTGGCTTAAGTACCACTTACTATTATTGTTTAATTTCCTATGTGAAGGAGGTTTTTGGTCATTCTTACTTTATTTCTGCAGTTTTTAACCTCTGAAACATGCCTTTTCTCATCGCTTTTTTCCTGTTTGAATTTTGAATTTTAACTATGCCTTCTCTGCACTCAAGTCCCAGAGCTGCTTAGTCAGACTCAATTATTCATTTCCTTAGATTTCAAAGTTTGCATTTCTAAGCCTCAGAACCTTCATTCTAAACCTGGTTTTGTCTGTCGTGAAATGTAAAATGAGAAAAGTCAGCTCATGATCACACTTTATTCAAATTTTACTACATTTAAACCCATACAGGAGCCAAGTCTAAAATGGTCTTATATTTTTTCACTTTTGGGAAGAAATCCATCACATAGTATACCTCTATGAACATAAGTGGTAATTATCTTTCAATCTTTTGCTGGGAAGTTAAAGTCTCCCATAATTCCCATTATTGTTTACGTGTCTGATAACTGTACAGAGATAATTCACTATTAGACTGGAGCTAAGAGCAAAGAGCAGGCTAGCAAGGCTGTCTATCTTTAGCAGTGATTTGCACAAAACCACTCTTTTGCTGACCCATAACATTTAATTTCTCTATCCTCTGCTTCTTGCTAACACAAAGCACCATCTTATTCCATCCATTTGCCTTGGTTTCCAGCCTTCCTGAGATTTATCAGTACTTGTATGACATTCATGCCTTTGTTTCACCCTTCCTGTGTTGACACTTGTCATAACAGTTTTAGATCCTGAACATGATCATCTCAAAGTTTGCCTGACAGTTAGGTCTTCCTCACATTGTCATAGAGTATCAGGTCTCTACCACTTGAAATAGATTGGATTGGATTAGATTATTGGCACCGTCTCTTGTGCTGGTAGTCCATTATCTTCACAGTCCGTACAACTGGCCATCAGTGAACATGAAGTGGCCTTATCCTGCCCATTTACCTTTCTGGAAATCAGCCACTCTCTCTGCCTAGAACAGGGAATGGATTTTCCTCACCTTTCTTCAAAAGCTCTGAAGTTTTCTGTGATCTTTCCAATTGTATGGTATGATAAGCTTTTGCTGCCACTGAAGGGTAGAAGTCATTATGAATAGTGCCAACAAAACAGAAACATAACAATGAAAACGATATTTTAATTCAGAATAGGTATTTGAAAAGTTCACCTTTTCTAGCACAAATGGGGAAAAGAAAAAAAGGAAGGAAAAAAAAAAAAAAAAAAAAAGCAGTCCTAAAACATCAAAACTGTGGCCAAAGAATTAGAAGAAACACTATTTTTCCAAAGCTGCAATGTTTTCCATTCATCTGGCTGGGCCAGCAGAGCACTGGAGACCTGGATGCACTGTACTCATGGCTGGTTCCCCTAAATGACCTGCAGGGAGATCTTCTTATCTCTATCCCTCTGTTTCTCCTTTCAATCTCTGTTTTGTCTGTTTGTATCACTAGCTCTCAAATCGCCACTGATATATGCACGTGCAGCACCCAGCACAACCTTGTTTCAGGCTCCAGCGGGACCTTTAGGCATTACCATCCTGTAAACAAATAACAAGGATAGTGAGTGTAATTACAATCGTCAAACTATTCCAGCTCCACATCATTAGCCATGCCCTGAGCTAAATAACATTTTAATCAGTTTGATATGTCATCTGTGGCTTTCTTCACTGTCACTTGCAATCCAGCAAACTCCTTCCTTCACGTTTCTAGATTAGACAGAGGGTTCTCAACTGCAGACATCCAATTCCCTGTTCAGGAAGCAGCGAGACCTTTCCTCTTCTCACAGATTTAAGATGATAGCCAAGCATCATGAGACACAGTGCGTATGTCTCCTAGGCCCATCCCATGAGAGCAGGACATTTACCACACATGAGAAGAAGACTTAATGCAGTGGCAAAGCAAAATACTCAGTGTCAAAGCCATGTCGAGATGATCATTAAAGACAGATCAAAATTACCCAATACAGGAGGAAAATCTATCGTTTGTAGAAGATTATGTTCTCTGATTATTAGTTTCAAAATTAGTTTTTCCTTTGGATTTGCTCTGAACTTAAACTTAGTTTGGAATGCCTTTGGTTTTGAATATTTCTGAAATCGTATTACTTCTCCTAAGTAAGTTGCTAGTCTGTTCTATTTACGTGAAATTCGAATAATATTGCGAAGTATCTGCC
Source organism: Anser anser (assembly GCF_964211835.1). Taxonomy (NCBI): domain Eukaryota; kingdom Metazoa; phylum Chordata; class Aves; order Anseriformes; family Anatidae; genus Anser; species Anser anser. The sequence goes on along the minus strand of NW_028154218.1, from coordinate 618,851 downwards.
ATCAGTTTTACTGTGTGCCAGGCTGAGTTCCCTGATGAATTTCAAATTTCAGATATGAAACAGTAAAGGTTAAAAAAAAAAATGTTACAAAGGGTACTTCATGCGGTAGCATAAACTTCTGTTTTCTCAAAACTTGTATCAGTTCATCTCACCAGGACCAGCAGGGGAAGCACACTCTGCCTAGGCACTGGCAAAGGGACACAGTGAGAGTGTAGGGTCTCTTGCTGGGGCCATTCAAAATTTGACTGTACAAGCCCCTGAGCAATATGACAGGGCTTTAAAAATGGCCCTGCTTGAAGTACGCGGGTGATCTGGAGACCTCTAAGGTGCTTTCCAACAAAAGCTTTTCTATAATTGTATGAAATCACCTGCAATAGATTAACCCTGGTCATTATTCCTATCACAGGAAATAACTGTGACACCTGGGTAACAGGTGAGCTTACTGCGACACCAGGGAGAGCCTTCCTGTACTTAAAGGCAACCTGTAGGAAAGCTGGGGAGGGAGTCTTTATCAGGGCCTGGAGTGACAGGACAAGGAGTAACCGCTTTAAACTGAAAAGTAGCACCCAGAAAGAACGGAGTCACGCAACAGGATTCATTTCCAAAGAGCAGGGCCTTGAGCGGGTATATCACAATGACAGAGTTCATTTCCTTCCCAGTAGCTGGCACGTGCCGTTTTTTGGGATTTCGGGGCTACAGTGAGCTGCTAAGAGGGATGTCTTAGCTCTTGCAGGGCAGTGCTTCCACTAAGGCCAGGACTTTTCTGCATCTTCTACTGCCCTGCAAGCGAGGATGCTTGGGGCACACAGGAAGCTGGGAGGGGACACAGCTGCAGGGATTCCATAAGACACAAGCAAATGCAGCCTTGGCTTGGTGACACTTTCTCTTGATTACTGCTCAACACAAATTACCTCGAGCAAGTCTACTGTGAGGACTAAAGGAAAGAGACGTATGGATGCTGCTAAGCTCTTCTAGCTTGTACCAGGTAGGAAAGATACCTCTGTAGCAGGCGTGAAGAGGATAGCACTAATTAATTAGATGAGAAGCGGAGGAAAGGCACTTAGAGGTAGTGAAAAGCAGTTAATGTGATGTTCCGGGGAAGCTTCAGTCTGCTTAAGGAGTGGCAAGAACAAGCCTAAAGTCATAGCCAAATACAAGAAAGAGAGGAGGACACGCAGCATGAGAAGCTCCCGAGAGAAAGGAGCTCTGTTTTGGGTAAAAATCAGTCCCTTTTTCTATCATGGAGACATCCAAGGGCGTAGGACACGTGCACTTCAGGGAACCAAGAGATGCTGTGCATTTCTCTCGTCCCCCTGACACAGCCACTAGGTGACGATGCTTCCAATTCTCTCTAAAGAAACCTTGCTTTCTCAGGCCCAGGTGTCCAGCTGCACACCAAGGACGTCCCTGGCTCCCAGGCACAGTTCCCAGGCCCAAGGCCGAGCTCGCCTCCGAACCCCCATTCCAGCAGACCTTGCTCCTGGCATTGTGGAGCAGCCATTTCATGTCAGCCTTTTCTCCTGGCAGTCAGCTTAGCGCCGTAACCTCTGCCATCGGGGCGCCCGAGAGCCGTGTGAGGTCAGCAGAGAGTCACTGTCAGCCTTTGACCTCACAAAGGTGGGTGGCCATAAGTGCCCGGAGCGTCCAGCTCGCATTGAGTACTGCTGGTGGCACTCGAGGCGTGGAGGTCTGCATGGTGCAATGGGAGACGCCGATGTCCTGCTGCTGGAACAAGAGGCGCTGATGTGCTGCTGGTGCAGGAGGAGACGTGAAGGTGCTGCTGCTTAGAGGTGCTGAGGAGCGGGCAGCCTCAGCGGGCAGCTGAATCAGAGGGCAGGGAAGCCAAGCAGCTTCCTTCTCTGGGGAAGGGGGCACAGAGAAAGTGATTGGAAATGGGGTACAAGCCTTCAGCCTCTAAAAGCAATCCCTCAGATGTTTAGGCATAGTAAAGTTAGGTATATCTATTTGACTCTAGACCCCAACATGTTTGTTAGTGTTCTGGTTTGTCCACTGCTTTCTTGTGGGGGATTTGAGTTGGCCATTAGTGTTTAGGTGATGCTGACTTCATATCTATGGTGCACTTTATTCTTAAAATGGGAAGTTTCTACCAATTTCCCATCCAAACTTGCTCATAAGCCAACTGCAGTCATCATTTCAGATGTGTCTCCCAACTTACACATTTCCTATTTCTCCTTGATATTTACTCAAGAAATTCATTTACGTAGAGACAACATATTCTTCTCTCAACTGGCATCTGGCTGGGCAGAATGATGTCCTTTCATTCCCTTCCAGGCAATAGGCAACTTGTTCCTTCTGTCTTGTGAACTCTTCCTCCTAAGTTCAATGTGAATACAAGTGGCAGAACTGTGCCTCATGTCCCAAATGAGTGTCAGGGCTGCCTTGTCCAGTGTATTCATACTGGAGGGAAAAAAAAATGAATAGCCATACACACTATATAACCACTAAACTTTTTCAGTCCTCCTTGTGCTAACAGTGCATGAACGTGAGGTTTTGTTGTCATTTTTGTTTGTTTGTTTGTTTGCTTGCTTTAAACTCCTGACTGCCATATAGCAAACATGACAAAAAAACACCCTTTTTTGAGAATCTCTGAGAATGGCTCTGCTTTGTATTATCACCTGTCACTTCACCTGAACCATTTCAATCACAAGCGATAGCCTTCTGTCAGGCTTGGTAGTACTTCCCAACCTTATGTCCCCTGCAAATCTCAAAGCTCATGTGAGCTCATGTATCCGTAGATAATGTATCAGAAGCTCACAGAAGGTGAAATAGTTGTAATTCATCCCCTGTGTAGGGAAGAACTGGTCCTAGAAAGGAAAGCTATTAAATTATCTGGAAACAATTTAGCTCTGATAAATTATTTTGTAAATTACACATTACCCCCTCCTTCCCTGGTCTTAGCTGTTCTTGCTCCAAAACTTTGCATGGTGTTGATGTCAAACTAACAGGCCCACACTTGTCTGGATGACTCTTTACCCTCTTCTGGACAGAGGTGTATTTGTTACTCTCCCATTCTGGGGACTATCCCTGATTTGCACAATTGTTATGCATTTTTCCTACTTGACTTGTTGTTCTGTGTGCCAATGCTGTTAATAGGCTAGGTAGATATCAGCTTTTCATTTTTCACTTGAATCACTATAGATTGTTATTTCACCTCAGATGATGTTGCGCCTAGTGCCCTACCCTCCTTTTCAATGGGAGTCCTGTCACTGCCCTTAATATCACATTGTTGTTGCTGTTAGATGCAGGAAATAAGATTTGCAGCATTTGAGACATCAGTAACTTTTGATCTATCTTTGCCTCAAGCGTGCAACTGTCCTAATTTGTTCTCTTTGTTCCCCCTGGTTTCTGTGGCTTAAGTACCACTTACTATTATTGTTTAATTTCCTATGTGAAGGAGGTTTTTGGTCATTCTTACTTTATTTCTGCAGTTTTTAACCTCTGAAACATGCCTTTTCTCATCGCTTTTTTCCTGTTTGAATTTTGAATTTTAACTATGCCTTCTCTGCACTCAAGTCCCAGAGCTGCTTAGTCAGACTCAATTATTCATTTCCTTAGATTTCAAAGTTTGCATTTCTAAGCCTCAGAACCTTCATTCTAAACCTGGTTTTGTCTGTCGTGAAATGTAAAATGAGAAAAGTCAGCTCATGATCACACTTTATTCAAATTTTACTACATTTAAACCCATACAGGAGCCAAGTCTAAAATGGTCTTATATTTTTTCACTTTTGGGAAGAAATCCATCACATAGTATACCTCTATGAACATAAGTGGTAATTATCTTTCAATCTTTTGCTGGGAAGTTAAAGTCTCCCATAATTCCCATTATTGTTTACGTGTCTGATAACTGTACAGAGATAATTCACTATTAGACTGGAGCTCAGAGCAAAGAGCAGGCTAGCAAGGCTGTCTATCTTTAGCAGTGATTTGCACAAAACCACTCTTTTGCTGACCCATAACATTTAATTTCTCTATCCTCTGCTTCTTGCTAACACAAAGCACCATCTTATTCCATCCATTTGCCTTGGTTTCCAGCCTTCCTGAGATTTACCGGTACTTGTATGACATTCATGCCTTTGTTTCACCCTTCCTGTGTTGACACTTGTCATAACAGTTTTAGATCCTGAACATGATCATCTCAAAGTTTGCCTGACAGTTAGGTCTTCCTCACATTGTCATAGAGTATCAGGTCTCTACCACTTGAAATAGATTGGATTGGATTAGATTATTGGCACCGTCTCTTGTGCTGGTAGTCCATTATCTTCACAGTCCGTACAACTGGCCATCAGTGAACATGAAGTGGCCTTATCCTGCCCATTTACCTTTCTGGAAATCAGCCACTCTCTCTGCCTAGAACAGGGAATGGATTTTCCTCACCTTTCTTCAAAAGCTCTGAAGTTTTCTGTGATCTTTCCAATTGTATGGTATGATAAGCTTTTGCTGCCACTGAAGGGTAGAAGTCATTATGAATAGTGCCAACAAAACAGAAACATAACAATGAAAACGATATTTTAATTCAGAATAGGTATTTGAAAAGTTCACCTTTTCTAGCACAAATGGGGAAAAGAAAAAAAGGAAGGAAAAAAAAAAAAAAAAAAAAAGCAGTCCTAAAACATCAAAACTGTGGCCAAAGAATTAGAAGAAACACTATTTTTCCAAAGCTGCAATGTTTTCCATTCATCTGGCTGGGCCAGCAGAGCACTGGAGACCTGGATGCACTGTACTCATGGCTGGTTCCCCTAAATGACCTGCAGGGAGATCTTCTTATCTCTATCCCTCTGTTTCTCCTTTCAATCTCTGTTTTGTCTGTTTGTATCACTAGCTCTCAAATCGCCACTGATATATGCACGTGCAGCACCCAGCACAACCTTGTTTCAGGCTCCAGCGGGACCTTTAGGCATTACCATCCTGTAAACAAATAACAATGATAGTGAGTGTAATTACAATCGTCAAACTATTCCAGCTCCACATCATTAGCCATGCCCTGAGCTAAATAACATTTTAATCAGTTTGATATGTCATCTGTGGCTTTCTTCACTGTCACTTGCAATCCAGCAAACTCCTTCCTTCACGTTTCTAGATTAGACAGAGGGTTCTCAACTGCAGACATCCAATTCCCTGTTCAGGAAGCAGCGAGACCTTTCCTCTTCTCACAGATTTAAGATGATAGCCAAGCATCATGAGACACAGTGCGTATGTCTCCTAGGCCCATCCCATGAGAGCAGGACATTTACCACACATGAGAAGAAGACTTAATGCAGTGGCAAAGCAAAATACTCAGTGTCAAAGCCATGTCGAGATGATCATTAAAGACAGATCAAAATTACCCAATACAGGAGGAAAATCTATCGTTTGTAGAAGATTATGTTCTCTGATTATTAGTTTCAAAATTAGTTTTTCCTTTGGATTTGCTCTGAACTTAAACTTAGTTTGGAATGCCTTTGGTTTTGAATATTTCTGAAATCGTATTACTTCTCCTAAGTAAGTTGCTAGTCTGTTCTATTTACGTGAAATTCGAATAATATTGCGAAGTATCTGCCATCAGTTTTACTGTGTGCCAGGCTGAGTTCCCTGATGAATTTCAAATTTCAGATATGAAACAGTAAAGGTTAAAAAAAAAAATGTTACAAAGGGTACTTCATGCGGTAGCATAAACTTCTGTTTTCTCAAAACTTGTATCAGTTCATCTCACCAGGACCAGCAGGGGAAGCACACTCTGCCTAGGCACTGGCAAAGGGACACAGTGAGAGTGTAGGGTCTCTTGCTGGGGCCATTCAAAATTTGACTGTACAAGCCCCTGAGCAATATGACAGGGCTTTAAAAATGGCCCTGCTTGAAGTACGCGGGTGATCTGGAGACCTCTAAGGTGCTTTCCAACAAAAGCTTTTCTATAATTGTATGAAATCACCTGCAATAGATTAACCCTGGTCATTATTCCTATCACAGGAAATAACTGTGACACCTGGGTAACAGGTGAGCTTACTGCGACACCAGGGAGAGCCTTCCTGTACTTAAAGGCAACCTGTAGGAAAGCTGGGGAGGGAGTCTTTATCAGGGCCTGGAGTGACAGGACAAGGAGTAACCGCTTTAAACTGAAAAGTAGCACCCAGAAAGAACGGAGTCACGCAACAGGATTCATTTCCAAAGAGCAGGGCCTTGAGCGGGTATATCACAATGACAGAGTTCATTTCCTTCCCAGTAGCTGGCACGTGCCGTTTTTTGGGATTTCGGGGCTACAGTGAGCTGCTAAGAGGGATGTCTTAGCTCTTGCAGGGCAGTGCTTCCACTAAGGCCAGGACTTTTCTGCATCTTCTACTGCCCTGCAAGCGAGGATGCTTGGGGCACACAGGAAGCTGGGAGGGGACACAGCTGCAGGGATTCCATAAGACACAAGCAAATGCAGCCTTGGCTTGGTGACACTTTCTCTTGATTACTGCTCAACACAAATTACCTCGAGCAAGTCTACTGTGAGGACTAAAGGAAAGAGACGTATGGATGCTGCTAAGCTCTTCTAGCTTGTACCAGGTAGGAAAGATACCTCTGTAGCAGGCGTGAAGAGGATAGCACTAATTAATTAGATGAGAAGCGGAGGAAAGGCACTTAGAGGTAGTGAAAAGCAGTTAATGTGATGTTCCGGGGAAGCTTCAGTCTGCTTAAGGAGTGGCAAGAACAAGCCTAAAGTCATAGCCAAATACAAGAAAGAGAGGAGGACACGCAGCATGAGAAGCTCCCGAGAGAAAGGAGCTCTGTTTTGGGTAAAAATCAGTCCCTTTTTCTATCATGGAGACATCCAAGGGCGTAGGACACGTGCACTTCAGGGAACCAAGAGATGCTGTGCATTTCTCTCGTCCCCCTGACACAGCCACTAGGTGACGATGCTTCCAATTCTCTCTAAAGAAACCTTGCTTTCTCAGGCCCAGGTGTCCAGCTGCACACCAAGGACGTCCCTGGCTCCCAGGCACAGTTCCCAGGCCCAAGGCCGAGCTCGCCTCCGAACCCCCATTCCAGCAGACCTTGCTCCTGGCATTGTGGAGCAGCCATTTCATGTCAGCCTTTTCTCCTGGCAGTCAGCTTAGCGCCGTAACCTCTGCCATCGGGGCGCCCGAGAGCCGTGTGAGGTCAGCAGAGAGTCACTGTCAGCCTTTGACCTCACAAAGGTGGGTGGCCATAAGTGCCCGGAGCGTCCAGCTCGCATTGAGTACTGCTGGTGGCACTCGAGGCGTGGAGGTCTGCATGGTGCAATGGGAGACGCCGATGTCCTGCTGCTGGAACAAGAGGCGCTGATGTGCTGCTGGTGCAGGAGGAGACGTGAAGGTGCTGCTGCTTAGAGGTGCTGAGGAGCGGGCAGCCTCAGCGGGCAGCTGAATCAGAGGGCAGGGAAGCCAAGCAGCTTCCTTCTCTGGGGAAGGGGGCACAGAGAAAGTGATTGGAAATGGGGTACAAGCCTTCAGCCTCTAAAAGCAATCCCTCAGATGTTTAGGCATAGTAAAGTTAGGTATATCTATTTGACTCTAGACCCCAACATGTTTGTTAGTGTTCTGGTTTGTCCACTGCTTTCTTGTGGGGGATTTGAGTTGGCCATTAGTGTTTAGGTGATGCTGACTTCATATCTATGGTGCACTTTATTCTTAAAATGGGAAGTTTCTACCAATTTCCCATCCAAACTTGCTCATAAGCCAACTGCAGTCATCATTTCAGATGTGTCTCCCAACTTACACATTTCCTATTTCTCCTTGATATTTACTCAAGAAATTCATTTACGTAGAGACAACATATTCTTCTCTCAACTGGCATCTGGCTGGGCAGAATGATGTCCTTTCATTCCCTTCCAGGCAATAGGCAACTTGTTCCTTCTGTCTTGTGAACTCTTCCTCCTAAGTTCAATGTGAATACAAGTGGCAGAACTGTGCCTCATGTCCCAAATGAGTGTCAGGGCTGCCTTGTCCAGTGTATTCATACTGGAGGGAAAAAAAAATGAATAGCCATACACACTATATAACCACTAAACTTTTTCAGTCCTCCTTGTGCTAACAGTGCATGAACGTGAGGTTTTGTTGTCATTTTTGTTTGTTTGTTTGTTTGCTTGCTTTAAACTCCTGACTGCCATATAGCAAACATGACAAAAAAACACCCTTTTTTGAGAATCTCTGAGAATGGCTCTGCTTTGTATTATCACCTGTCACTTCACCTGAACCATTTCAATCACAAGCGATAGCCTTCTGTCAGGCTTGGTAGTACTTCCCAACCTTATGTCCCCTGCAAATCTCAAAGCTCATGTGAGCTCATGTATCCGTAGATAATGTATCAGAAGCTCACAGAAGGTGAAATAGTTGTAATTCATCCCCTGTGTAGGGAAGAACTGGTCCTAGAAAGGAAAGCTATTAAATTATCTGGAAACAATTTAGCTCTGATAAATTATTTTGTAAATTACACATTACCCCCTCCTTCCCTGGTCTTAGCTGTTCTTGCTCCAAAACTTTGCATGGTGTTGATGTCAAACTAACAGGCCCACACTTGTCTGGATGACTCTTTACCCTCTTCTGGACAGAGGTGTATTTGTTACTCTCCCATTCTGGGGACTATCCCTGATTTGCACAATTGTTATGCATTTTTCCTACTTGACTTGTTGTTCTGTGTGCCAATGCTGTTAATAGGCTAGGTAGATATCAGCTTTTCATTTTTCACTTGAATCACTATAGATTGTTATTTCACCTCAGATGATGTTGCGCCTAGTGCCCTACCCTCCTTTTCAATGGGAGTCCTGTCACTGCCCTTAATATCACATTGTTGTTGCTGTTAGATGCAGGAAATAAGATTTGCAGCATTTGAGACATCAGTAACTTTTGATCTATCTTTGCCTCAAGCGTGCAACTGTCCTAATTTGTTCTCTTTGTTCCCCCTGGTTTCTGTGGCTTAAGTACCACTTACTATTATTGTTTAATTTCCTATGTGAAGGAGGTTTTTGGTCATTCTTACTTTATTTCTGCAGTTTTTAACCTCTGAAACATGCCTTTTCTCATCGCTTTTTTCCTGTTTGAATTTTGAATTTTAACTATGCCTTCTCTGCACTCAAGTCCCAGAGCTGCTTAGTCAGACTCAATTATTCATTTCCTTAGATTTCAAAGTTTGCATTTCTAAGCCTCAGAACCTTCATTCTAAACCTGGTTTTGTCTGTCGTGAAATGTAAAATGAGAAAAGTCAGCTCATGATCACACTTTATTCAAATTTTACTACATTTAAACCCATACAGGAGCCAAGTCTAAAATGGTCTTATATTTTTTCACTTTTGGGAAGAAATCCATCACATAGTATACCTCTATGAACATAAGTGGTAATTATCTTTCAATCTTTTGCTGGGAAGTTAAAGTCTCCCATAATTCCCATTATTGTTTACGTGTCTGATAACTGTACAGAGATAATTCACTATTAGACTGGAGCTCAGAGCAAAGAGCAGGCTAGCAAGGCTGTCTATCTTTAGCAGTGATTTGCACAAAACCACTCTTTTGCTGACCCATAACATTTAATTTCTCTATCCTCTGCTTCTTGCTAACACAAAGCACCATCTTATTCCATCCATTTGCCTTGGTTTCCAGCCTTCCTGAGATTTACCGGTACTTGTATGACATTCATGCCTTTGTTTCACCCTTCCTGTGTTGACACTTGTCATAACAGTTTTAGATCCTGAACATGATCATCTCAAAGTTTGCCTGACAGTTAGGTCTTCCTCACATTGTCATAGAGTATCAGGTCTCTACCACTTGAAATAGATTGGATTGGATTAGATTATTGGCACCGTCTCTTGTGCTGGTAGTCCATTATCTTCACAGTCCGTACAACTGGCCATCAGTGAACATGAAGTGGCCTTATCCTGCCCATTTACCTTTCTGGAAATCAGCCACTCTCTCTGCCTAGAACAGGGAATGGATTTTCCTCACCTTTCTTCAAAAGCTCTGAAGTTTTCTGTGATCTTTCCAATTGTATGGTATGATAAGCTTTTGCTGCCACTGAAGGGTAGAAGTCATTATGAATAGTGCCAACAAAACAGAAACATAACAATGAAAACGATATTTTAATTCAGAATAGGTATTTGAAAAGTTCACCTTTTCTAGCACAAATGGGGAAAAGAAAAAAAGGAAGGAAAAAAAAAAAAAAAAGCAGTCCTAAAACATCAAAACTGTGGCCAAAGAATTAGAAGAAACACTATTTTTCCAAAGCTGCAATGTTTTCCATTCATCTGGCTGGGCCAGCAGAGCACTGGAGACCTGGATGCACTGTACTCATGGCTGGTTCCCCTAAATGACCTGCAGGGAGATCTTCTTATCTCTATCCCTCTGTTTCTCCTTTCAATCTCTGTTTTGTCTGTTTGTATCACTAGCTCTCAAATCGCCACTGATATATGCACGTGCAGCACCCAGCACAACCTTGTTTCAGGCTCCAGCGGGACCTTTAGGCATTACCATCCTGTAAACAAATAACAATGATAGTGAGTGTAATTACAATCGTCAAACTATTCCAGCTCCACATCATTAGCCATGCCCTGAGCTAAATAACATTTTAATCAGTTTGATATGTCATCTGTGGCTTTCTTCACTGTCACTTGCAATCCAGCAAACTCCTTCCTTCACGTTTCTAGATTAGACAGAGGGTTCTCAACTGCAGACATCCAATTCCCTGTTCAGGAAGCAGCGAGACCTTTCCTCTTCTCACAGATTTAAGATGATAGCCAAGCATCATGAGACACAGTGCGTATGTCTCCTAGGCCCATCCCATGAGAGCAGGACATTTACCACACATGAGAAGAAGACTTAATGCAGTGGCAAAGCAAAATACTCAGTGTCAAAGCCATGTCGAGATGATCATTAAAGACAGATCAAAATTACCCAATACAGGAGGAAAATCTATCGTTTGTAGAAGATTATGTTCTCTGATTATTAGTTTCAAAATTAGTTTTTCCTTTGGATTTGCTCTGAACTTAAACTTAGTTTGGAATGCCTTTGGTTTTGAATATTTCTGAAATCGTATTACTTCTCCTAAGTAAGTTGCTAGTCTGTTCTATTTACGTGAAATTCGAATAATATTGCGAAGTATCTGCCATCAGTTTTACTGTGTGCCAGGCTGAGTTCCCTGATGAATTTCAAATTTCAGATATGAAACAGTAAAGGTTAAAAAAAAAAATGTTACAAAGGGTACTTCATGCGGTAGCATAAACTTCTGTTTTCTCAAAACTTGTATCAGTTCATCTCACCAGGACCAGCAGGGGAAGCACACTCTGCCTAGGCACTGGCAAAGGGACACAGTGAGAGTGTAGGGTCTCTTGCTGGGGCCATTCAAAATTTGACTGTACAAGCCCCTGAGCAATATGACAGGGCTTTAAAAATGGCCCTGCTTGAAGTACGCGGGTGATCTGGAGACCTCTAAGGTGCTTTCCAACAAAAGCTTTTCTATAATTGTATGAAATCACCTGCAATAGATTAACCCTGGTCATTATTCCTATCACAGGAAATAACTGTGACACCTGGGTAACAGGTGAGCTTACTGCGACACCAGGGAGAGCCTTCCTGTACTTAAAGGCAACCTGTAGGAAAGCTGGGGAGGGAGTCTTTATCAGGGCCTGGAGTGACAGGACAAGGAGTAACCGCTTTAAACTGAAAAGTAGCACCCAGAAAGAACGGAGTCACGCAACAGGATTCATTTCCAAAGAGCAGGGCCTTGAGCGGGTATATCACAATGACAGAGTTCATTTCCTTCCCAGTAGCTGGCACGTGCCGTTTTTTGGGATTTCGGGGCTACAGTGAGCTGCTAAGAGGGATGTCTTAGCTCTTGCAGGGCAGTGCTTCCACTAAGGCCAGGACTTTTCTGCATCTTCTACTGCCCTGCAAGCGAGGATGCTTGGGGCACACAGGAAGCTGGGAGGGGACACAGCTGCAGGGATTCCATAAGACACAAGCAAATGCAGCCTTGGCTTGGTGACACTTTCTCTTGATTACTGCTCAACACAAATTACCTCGAGCAAGTCTACTGTGAGGACTAAAGGAAAGAGACGTATGGATGCTGCTAAGCTCTTCTAGCTTGTACCAGGTAGGAAAGATACCTCTGTAGCAGGCGTGAAGAGGATAGCACTAATTAATTAGATGAGAAGCGGAGGAAAGGCACTTAGAGGTAGTGAAAAGCAGTTAATGTGATGTTCCGGGGAAGCTTCAGTCTGCTTAAGGAGTGGCAAGAACAAGCCTAAAGTCATAGCCAAATACAAGAAAGAGAGGAGGACACGCAGCATGAGAAGCTCCCGAGAGAAAGGAGCTCTGTTTTGGGTAAAAATCAGTCCCTTTTTCTATCATGGAGACATCCAAGGGCGTAGGACACGTGCACTTCAGGGAACCAAGAGATGCTGTGCATTTCTCTCGTCCCCCTGACACAGCCACTAGGTGACGATGCTTCCAATTCTCTCTAAAGAAACCTTGCTTTCTCAGGCCCAGGTGTCCAGCTGCACACCAAGGACGTCCCTGGCTCCCAGGCACAGTTCCCAGGCCCAAGGCCGAGCTCCCCTCCGAACCCCCATTCCAGCAGACCTTGCTCCTGGCATTGTGGAGCAGCCATTTCATGTCAGCCTTTTCTCCTGGCAGTCAGCTTAGCGCCGTAACCTCTGCCATCGGGGCACCCGAGAGCCGTGTGAGGTCAGCAGAGAGTCACTGTCAGCCTTTGACCTCACAAAGGTGGGTGGCCATAAGTGCCCGGAGCGTCCAGCTCGCATTGAGTACTGCTGGTGGCACTCGAGGCGTGGAGGTCTGCATGGTGCAATGGGAGACGCCGATGTCCTGCTGCTGGAACAAGAGGCGCTGATGTGCTGCTGGTGCAGGAGGAGACGTGAAGGTGCTGCTGCTTAGAGGTGCTGAGGAGCGGGCAGCCTCAGCGGGCAGCTGAATCAGAGGGCAGGGAAGCCAAGCAGCTTCCTTCTCTGGGGAAGGGGGCACAGAGAAAGTGATTGGAAATGGGGTACAAGCCTTCAGCCTCTAAAAGCAATCCCTCAGATGTTTAGGCATAGTAAAGTTAGGTATATCTATTTGACTCTAGACCCCAACATGTTTGTTAGTGTTCTGGTTTGTCCACTGCTTTCTTGTGGGGGATTTGAGTTGGCCATTAGTGTTTAGGTGATGCTGACTTCATATCTATGGTGCACTTTATTCTTAAAATGGGAAGTTTCTACCAATTTCCCATCCAAACTTGCTCATAAGCCAACTGCAGTCATCATTTCAGATGTGTCTCCCAACTTACACATTTCCTATTTCTCCTTGATATTTACTCAAGAAATTCATTTACGTAGAGACAACATATTCTTCTCTCAACTGGCATCTGGCTGGGCAGAATGATGTCCTTTCATTCCCTTCCAGGCAATAGGCAACTTGTTCCTTCTGTCTTGTGAACTCTTCCTCCTAAGTTCAATGTGAATACAAGTGGCAGAACTGTGCCTCATGTCCCAAATGAGTGTCAGGGCTGCCTTGTCCAGTGTATTCATACTGGAGGGAAAAAAAAATGAATAGCCATACACACTATATAACCACTAAACTTTTTCAGTCCTCCTTGTGCTAACAGTGCATGAACGTGAGGTTTTGTTGTCATTTTTGTTTGTTTGTTTGTTTGCTTGCTTTAAACTCCTGACTGCCATATAGCAAACATGACAAAAAAACACCCTTTTTTGAGAATCTCTGAGAATGGCTCTGCTTTGTATTATCACCTGTCACTTCACCTGAACCATTTCAATCACAAGCGATAGCCTTCTGTCAGGCTTGGTAGTACTTCCCAACCTTATGTCCCCTGCAAATCTCAAAGCTCATGTGAGCTCATGTATCCGTAGATAATGTATCAGAAGCTCACAGAAGGTGAAATAGTTGTAATTCATCCCCTGTGTAGGGAAGAACTGGTCCTAGAAAGGAAAGCTATTAAATTATCTGGAAACAATTTAGCTCTGATAAATTATTTTGTAAATTACACATTACCCCCTCCTTCCCTGGTCTTAGCTGTTCTTGCTCCAAAACTTTGCATGGTGTTGATGTCAAACTAACAGGCCCACACTTGTCTGGATGACTCTTTACCCTCTTCTGGACAGAGGTGTATTTGTTACTCTCCCATTCTGGGGACTATCCCTGATTTGCACAATTGTTATGCATTTTTCCTACTTGACTTGTTGTTCTGTGTGCCAATGCTGTTAATAGGCTAGGTAGATATCAGCTTTTCATTTTTCACTTGAATCACTATAGATTGTTATTTCACCTCAGATGATGTTGCGCCTAGTGCCCTACCCTCCTTTTCAATGGGAGTCCTGTCACTGCCCTTAATATCACATTGTTGTTGCTGTTAGATGCAGGAAATAAGATTTGCAGCATTTGAGACATCAGTAACTTTTGATCTATCTTTGCCTCAAGCGTGCAACTGTCCTAATTTGTTCTCTTTGTTCCCCCTGGTTTCTGTGGCTTAAGTACCACTTACTATTATTGTTTAATTTCCTATGTGAAGGAGGTTTTTGGTCATTCTTACTTTATTTCTGCAGTTTTTAACCTCTGAAACATGCCTTTTCTCATCGCTTTTTTCCTGTTTGAATTTTGAATTTTAACTATGCCTTCTCTGCACTCAAGTCCCAGAGCTGCTTAGTCAGACTCAATTATTCATTTCCTTAGATTTCAAAGTTTGCATTTCTAAGCCTCAGAACCTTCATTCTAAACCTGGTTTTGTCTGTCGTGAAATGTAAAATGAGAAAAGTCAGCTCATGATCACACTTTATTCAAATTTTACTACATTTAAACCCATACAGGAGCCAAGTCTAAAATGGTCTTATATTTTTTCACTTTTGGGAAGAAATCCATCACATAGTATACCTCTATGAACATAAGTGGTAATTATCTTTCAATCTTTTGCTGGGAAGTTAAAGTCTCCCATAATTCCCATTATTGTTTACGTGTCTGATAACTGTACAGAGATAATTCACTATTAGACTGGAGCTAAGAGCAAAGAGCAGGCTAGCAAGGCTGTCTATCTTTAGCAGTGATTTGCACAAAACCACTCTTTTGCTGACCCATAACATTTAATTTCTCTATCCTCTGCTTCTTGCTAACACAAAGCACCATCTTATTCCATCCATTTGCCTTGGTTTCCAGCCTTCCTGAGATTTATCGGTCCTTGTATGACATTCATGCCTTTGTTTCACCCTTCCTGTGTTGACACTTGTCATAACAGTTTTAGATCCTGAACATGATCATCTCAAAGTTTGCCTGACAGTTAGGTCTTCCTCACATTGTCATAGAGTATCAGGTCTCTACCACTTGAAATAGATTGGATTGGATTAGATTATTGGCACCGTCTCTTGTGCTGGTAGTCCATTATCTTCACAGTCCGTACAACTGGCCATCAGTGAACATGAAGTGGCCTTATCCTGCCCATTTACCTTTCTGGAAATCAGCCACTCTCTCTGCCTAGAACAGGGAATGGATTTTCCTCACCTTTCTTCAAAAGCTCTGAAGTTTTCTGTGATCTTTCCAATTGTATGGTATGATAAGCTTTTGCTGCCACTGAAGGGTAGAAGTCATTATGAATAGTGCCAACAAAACAGAAACATAACAATGAAAACGATATTTTAATTCAGAATAGGTATTTGAAAAGTTCACCTTTTCTAGCACAAATGGGGAAAAGAAAAAAAGGAAGGAAAAAAAAAAAAAAAAAAAAAGCAGTCCTAAAACATCAAAACTGTGGCCAAAGAATTAGAAGAAACACTATTTTTCCAAAGCTGCAATGTTTTCCATTCATCTGGCTGGGCCAGCAGAGCACTGGAGACCTGGATGCACTGTACTCATGGCTGGTTCCCCTAAATGACCTGCAGGGAGATCTTCTTATCTCTATCCCTCTGTTTCTCCTTTCAATCTCTGTTTTGTCTGTTTGTATCACTAGCTCTCAAATCGCCACTGATATATGCACGTGCAGCACCCAGCACAACCTTGTTTCAGGCTCCAGCGGGACCTTTAGGCATTACCATCCTGTAAACAAATAACAATGATAGTGAGTGTAATTACAATCGTCAAACTATTCCAGCTCCACATCATTAGCCATGCCCTGAGCTAAATAACATTTTAATCAGTTTGATATGTCATCTGTGGCTTTCTTCACTGTCACTTGCAATCCAGCAAACTCCTTCCTTCACGTTTCTAGATTAGACAGAGGGTTCTCAACTGCAGACATCCAATTCCCTGTTCAGGAAGCAGTGAGACCTTTCCTCTTCTCACAGATTTAAGATGATAGCCAAGCATCATGAGACACAGTGCGTATGTCTCCTAGGCCCATCCCATGAGAGCAGGACATTTACCACACATGAGAAGAAGACTTAATGCAGTGGCAAAGCAAAATACTCAGTGTCAAAGCCATGTCGAGATGATCATTAAAGACAGATCAAAATTACCCAATACAGGAGGAAAATCTATCGTTTGTAGAAGATTATGTTCTCTGATTATTAGTTTCTAAATTAGTTTTTCCTTTGGATTTCCTCTGAACTTAAACTTAGTTTGGAATGCCTTTGGTTTTGAATATTTCTGAAATCGTATTACTTCTCCTAAGTAAGTTGCTAGTCTGTTCTATTTACGTGAAATTCGAATAATATTGTGAAGTATCTGCCATCAGTTTTACTGTGTGCCAGGCTGAGTTCCCTGATGAATTTCAAATTTCAGATATGAAACAGTAAAGGTTAAAAAAAAAAATGTTACAAAGGGTACTTCATGCAGTAGCATAAACTTCTGTTTTCTCAAAACTTGTATCAGTTCATCTCACCAGGACCAGCAGGGGAAGCACACTCTGCCTAGGCACTGGCAAAGGGACACAGTGAGAGTGTAGGGTCTCTTGCTGGGGCCATTCAAAATTTGACTGTACAAGCCCCTGAGCAATATGACAGGGCTTTAAAAATGGCCCTGCTTGAAGTACGCGGGTGATCTGGAGACCTCTAAGGTGCTTTCCAACAAAAGCTTTTCTATAATTGTATGAAATCACCCGCAATAGATTAACCCTGGTCATTATTCCTATCACAGGAAATAACTGTGACGCCTGGGTAACAGGTGAGCTTACTGCGACACCAGGGAGAGCCTTCCTGTACTTAAAGGCAACCTGTAGGAAAGCTGTGGAGGGAGTCTTTATCAGGGCCTGGAGCGACAGGACAAGGAGTAACCGCTTTAAACTGAAAAGTAGCACCCAGAAAGAACGGAGTCACGCAACAGGATTCATTTCCAAAACCACCTCATAGACACCTGGGCCAAAGAGCAGGGCCTTGAGCGGGTATATCACAATGACAGAGTTCATTTCCTTCCCAGTAGCTGGCACGTGCCGTTTTTTGGGATTTTGGGGCTACAGTGAGCTGCTAAGAGGGATGTCTTAGCTCTTGCAGGGCCGTGCTTCCACTAAGGCCAGGACTTTTCTGCATCTTCTACTGCCCTGCAAGCGAGGATGCTTGGGGCACACAGGAAGCTGGGAGCGGACACAGCTGCAGGGATTCCATAAGGCACAAGCAAATGCAGCCTTGGCTTGGTGACACTTTCTCTTGATTACTGCTCAACACAAATTACCTCGAGCAAGTCTACTGTGAGGACTAAAGGAAAGAGACGTATGGATGCTGCTAAGCTCTTCTAGCTTGTACCAGGTAGGAAAGATACCTCTGTAGCAGGCGTGAAGAGGATAGCACTAATTAATTAGATGAGAAGCGGAGGAAAGGCACTTAGAGGTAGTGAAAAGCAGTTAATGTGATGTTCCGGGGAAGCTTCAGTCTGCTTAAGGAGTAGCAAGAACAAGCCTAAAGTCATAGCCAAATACAAGAAAGAGAGGAGGACACGCAGCATGAGAAGCTCCCGAGAGAAAGGAGCTCTGTTTTGGGTAAAAATCAGTCCCTTTTTCTATCATGGAGACATCCAAGGGCGTAGGACACGTGCACTTCAGGGAACCAAGAGATGCTGTGCATTTCTCTCGTCCCCCTGACACAGCCACTAGGTGACGATGCTTCCAATTCTCTCTAAAGAAACCTTGCTTTCTCAGGCCCAGGTGTCCAGCTGCACACCAAGGACGTCCCTGGCTCCCAGGCACAGTTCCCAGGCCCAAGGCCGAGCTCCCCTCCGAACCCCCATTCCAGCAGACCTTGCTCCTGGCATTGTGGAGCAGCCATTTCATGTCAGCCTTTTCTCCTGGCAGTCAGCTTAGCGCCGTAACCTCTGCCATCGGGGCGCCCGAGAGCCGTGTGAGGTCAGCAGAGAGTCACTGTCAGCCTTTGACCTCACAAAGGTGGGTGGCCATAAGTGCCCTGAGCGTCCAGCTCGCATTGAGTACTGCTGGTGGCACTCGAGGCGTGGAGGTCTGCATGGTGCAATGGGAGACGCCGATGTCCTGCTGCTGGAACAAGAGGCGCTGATGTGCTGCTGGTGCAGGAGGAGACGTGAAGGTGCTGCTGCTTAGAGGTGCTGAGGAGCGGGCAGCCTCAGCGGGCAGCTGAATCAGAGGGCAGGGAAGCCAAGCAGCTTCCTTCTCTGGGGAAGGGGGCACAGAGAAAGTGACTGGAAATGGGGTACAAGCCCTCAGCCTCTAAAAGCAATCCCTCAGATGTTTAGGTATAGTAATGTTAGGTATATCTGTTTGACTCTAGACCCCAACATGTTTGTTAGTGTCTGGTTTGTCAACTGCTTTCTTGTGGGGGATTTGAGTTGGCCATTACTGTTTAGGTGAATGCTGACTTCGTATCTATGGTGCACTTTATTCTTAAAATGGGAAGTTTCTACCAATTTCCCGTCCAAACTTGCTCATAAGCCAACTGCAGTCATCATTTC